>NW_022436965.1:3111526-3273423 GCF_009761245.1 Sapajus apella
TTTTTAAAGTGTGAGTAGATAATATTTTAAATAATCTGTCAGAGATTTTTTTTGTCAAGATTACCCCATTCCCTGGCTAGACAGAGTCACTGAGTCATTGCTGTACTAGATTTAGTGAATATTAATTTTACTTGTGCATTCAGGGAAATAAAAACATATCCAAATAAACATGCTTCTTGGCATTTTGCTTCTTTTAATTTTCACTTTTTAATCCATTTCCCTTTAAGTCTTTAATCATCTTTTCACTGAAGATTTCCCTTTCATTCTGTTCATGTGTCTGAGGAATTAACAATCATATTCTCAGTGGTTTCATGTAATCAAAACCTCCTGATTCAAACACTGTGTGCAATCTGCAGGGAGAACTTATTAAAAGGGCTTTGCAGATTTGTTTAGTGCTCTGTTCAGAATATGAAAGTGAAGACTTTAAATATATCTGAGACAAGATTGTCAATTCATTACACTGTCGAAAGAACTTTTGAACTAGACATTTTCCATTATTTACAGCATGAAATACTTAGAGTCAAATTTCTGCTATAAATAATTTTGAGTAATATTAATAGATGTTACAAAATGAAGCCAAGTTTGTAGGTTTCAAATTCACATGCTCACCGATTTGTAAAAAACCAGACGGAACTACAAAATCAGTCAGTGATTTGTTGATGGCCTCCTGAAAGCTTCCCTAATAGAAATGAGGCCATGGAGGCAGTTCACATTGTGTGTGTGTGTGTGTGTGTGTGTGCACATGCATGTGTGTATGTGAGAGAGAGACAGAGACAGAGAGAGAGAGAAAGTTTTGTATGCAAATAACAGAGTCATCCTGAACAGTTTTACATACCACAAGAGGCATGGCTGAATTTGATTCGTTTCAGTGGAAGATTATCAGGTGGTAGAGACGAGACAGAAAGTCAAGCATATTCTTTAAAAGTGGTTGCTTACTAAAGGAAGGAGAAAGTGAGATGGTAGTGTAAGGGGGCACAGATCTAGATGTTTGCAAGCATGAGTCTTGGAATGCAGATCGGGGCATAAATCTCAGCTCTGCTGCATACAGCGCATGTAACTTCAAGCAAATCATTTAACGTCTATACACAGGAGACTATATGTGTAAATGGAGCATATCAGTACTTATTTCTGAAGGTTATAAATTATTTACAGATAAATTACTGTACATAAAATATGAAGTAAAATATGGATTCCACATATGTAAAAAATTTCCCTACTATAAATGCTATTATATTAAGTGTTTAAAGTTTTCATTTTCAATAATATTTATTTTTTTCTAGGTTTGACATGAGCTTTGAAATTATTGACATCAACACTTTGATTTTACTAAATTTTATATTGGGCAATCAGAAAACAATGTTTCTAGGCTTAATAGAATTCTGGTTTTATATCTATAAACTACAAGTATAAAAATCCCTGATCTTGAGCTCAGAATATGTATATGATTGTTCAGTTTGAAAGGATGGAATTTTTATTGGAAAATATACATCATATTTTGTGTAGGACATTCTGATTGTCTTTTTTAACAGACTGCTTCTTATAGCAGTTTTTCTTAAGGAACTTATTATACACATCCTGACGTTTCTTGAACAATTTAAAGCATTCTAGAAATTCTTTTGGGTAGTATCAGCTATAATAGAACTAAATACTAGCAGAGTTCATTCTTCATTATGAAGTGCAGTGTAAAGGTTATTTGAGCTGGAGGGATTGGGTAGGCACTTTAGGAAAGAAAAGTATCAGAAAGGGTGCTCTTCTCCTAACAAGGAGACTGGAAGATGGTGAATGTGAGAACAATATAGACACACAAGCACGCTTCTATGCCAAGTTGGCTGAAATATACCGAGGCAGAAAAAACCCGAGAGATGTGTCTATGGTAAAATCAAGGCCAGGTTGAAAAAGAATAGTAATTAAAGTCTGGGACTAAGGCCAGGTTTAAAAAATAAAAAAGGGTAATAATTATTAAAGTTAGGAAGAGGTGCACAGAATGATATTCACTTTTTAAAGCTGTGAGCAGATTGTGTTCCAAAGTTTATTAAGTTTATTTAGTAACTGATATCTGAGCTTATTTCCCTTATTAATACACACTCTTTTTTTCTCTCTCTCCATATGTGTGTTTGTGACTGTTCTGTTGTTATTAGAAAATTGCTATTTATAAGATACAAATTCTTCGTGATTTAGTTGTCAATAAATACTGGGGAGACGGTGAATAATAAGATAAAGCCTTTGACAATAAAGCCCAATTGATAAACTTAATGATTATAAAAACAGTAAGAGCTAATTCTTGAGCCGTTATCTTATGCCAGACACTATAACTCTTTTTTCAGATTACGAAAATGAAGCAGAGAGATGCAACACTTGATAAGTAGCATCGGTCATACTAAGAGTGAGGAAATCTAAATGGGAATCAATTGACAGAGAAAGAAAGACATCAGGGCTCATATCCCAGCCTCACCATCTCTAATTCCTAGCTATATAAATTTGGTAAATTTATGAAAATGCCACCAGCTTCTATACAATGAGAATTAAAAATACGTGTCAGATGATTGTGATAAAGATTCGTAGGAGCTTATTCTAATTTAACAAAACTGTGGGAGCAAGAAATGTTCCAAGTGCTTTCCATGTACTGCTCACTCAATTCTCATAACAAAACACTGAGGAGGATACCCTTTATTATCACCATTTTATAGGTGAAGATGCTGGAGTGCAGCGATATTGAGGGACTTGCGTCAGGTAACAGAGTCAAAAAGAAAAGTTGCAAAGCAGCTGTATGAGCCTGGCACTGGGTTTCAAAGACCAGTGTCTAAGTATTATATACTGTCCAATCAGTACCACTGCTTACTATGTGTTTTACACACTTAAGATTATATGTGTGTATGTGTGCATGTATCTGCCTATATATGTATATACATCCATGTATATTAAAATGTGTTCATAATGTGTTTTAAACACATAATGAACTCCTAATAAAATATCACCATCATTGTAATTATTATCATTTCATAGAAAGTACTTCTGTCCCAGATCTCATCTCTGGAGCCATTTCTCTTTAAGTCATAGAATAACAGCAGGAAAAAAAAAAGTCAAAAATTGAAGTGGCTTGTAGAGTTTTTGATATTGTGATACCTGATTGGACACAGGGGAAATGCGGCATGTTCATTCCATTCTACTTCCAAACTGAGATTCTTCTCCCACGTGCAATGGATTCTCAGAGATTGTAAAATCAAATAAACAAAAACAAAATAAACTTTTTTCATTCCCTATTGTTTTTCCACAATCTTAGCACTTTCTTAGCAGCAAATTAACACGTCTTCCAGGAGATGGAAATTTCATTCTTGCCTTTGATCAGAATTCAGACATTTTTAAAAAATATTCCCTCCTATCTTTTCATAATTGCATACTCTCTCGTGACCTAGCTGACATTTTCTTTTGACGCTTTGACTTCTCTGTCATGTTTGAAAATGCATAGATCACACGAATACCTGAAAAAAAAATTCTACTTATCCTACTCGTTGATTATGTAAATGATAAAACTTTTCAAAACAAAGAAATCCAGCTAAGAAGTTTAATATCGTTTAATCCAAGAGTTTTATTTCACATCACCAGCTACTTGAGTAGAGAAACTGGAATTTTCTTCCTAATTCCAACTGAGGTAACTCTCAGTGTTAATCAACACACTGCATAATTATTGTATAAGAAATCTGTTACTTCTTCTAATTTAAGGTAACACATCCCCTGTACCATTTACCAAGAGTATGGATAGATGCAGATATAGACAGTGATGATCTCTAACATGTATTTTACTTTGGATGCTCCCCTTTGGTGGCATTAATGGTAATTTGCTTGGATTTGAGTCACCTGGAAATTAAGGACAGCAGCTTTGGAGATCCAGTTACTCTGTCTGACATTTTTCTGTTCTGTCTCTCTGGCTTAGAATATGGTAGGAATGTGGCAATCAATATCTGTTAATATTTCTCTCACTCAAGAGGGAAAAGTGGCTGCAACTTTGCAGATTCCAGTATGTCATGATGCCCTAAGAAGCAGGACCTGTGTTTGGATAAAAGAGTATGGGAAAGTGGTGTAAGACCAACCCTCCACAAATGAGCTCAGTACCCGTCAAAGGAACTGCACTTTCCTGGTGACAACTGTATACAATGATTTAGAACAGGAACCTTCGGGGAGGACAGACTGTGGTCAGACTAACCTCATTATCAAGGCCAGCTCTTCAAATCTCTCTGCTCCGTCTTCATACTACCTCCTCTGTGTAACACAATCTCTGTCTGCCTCCCTCTTATAAGGGTACATGGGATTGCATTTAGAGCCCACACAGCTAAGCTGGGAAAATAACTTCATCTCAAGATTCTTAACTAAATCAAACTTACAAAGAGCCATATTTGACAGGGAGAAGGGCACATATAAGGTAACATTTACAGGCTGTAGGGATTAGAACATGCATACCTTTTAGGGAAGGTATTTTTCAGTCTACCCAACAGTAACTATTTAGTGAATATCTGTATTTCTGCTAAAAGCTGTTGTATAACACAAAAATAAAAGTTCTGTTGGCTTCCTAGGTACCTGTAAGTTCTTTCTCAAGGCACAATTACTAATCCTATCAACCAATCAATAATAACAAGTGCAATTAGCACGTATGCAGTAAATACAAGCCAGGATCCGTTCTATGTACTTAATATTTACCAGCTCACGTGTATGAGCATTGTCTTTTTCAGCATTGTCATTCAATCCACCATGTTTGTACCTACATTTGGAAGCATTTAGAAAACTCTTAAGTTTTATTTCCCTAACCCTTCTCTTTGTTCCATTTCACAATCTTTTTTCAGAGGAATGGTTAATGGTTAATACATTTAATATAGGAAATATGCTTCCAAAACTACTTTTAAATGTGAGATTGAGGCCAGATTTCTTGTATCAATTGACAGTTGTTCAAGCATTTAAATTTAACTCATTGTCCTACAGATAATGAGATATAAAAATTAATTTTCAATTATAGATATTTCCTAACTACTTCTCAAGCAGAGTGGCAAAAGCTCATCCTAAGGACTGAAAAGTAGCCACTATATAAATAGAATTTACACACCTACACTTCCATGAAGCACCTGCAGCCAGGGCAATGGAGAATGGAGTCATTTTTAGAACTTCAAGATATACATACAGTTTCGTTTATATTAGGCCTGAAGTCATGAAAAAAATCAATTCTTAGAAAGAAAACAATTTGGTTTAGCAGTTGATAAGCAAGTTACTAATATTTTCTTATAACTTTTAAGTTTTAACACAAGTAAAATCTTCAAGTTGTTTTTTTTATTCTCCAATCAAGGATGCTGAAGTCTCTAGGTTAATGGGAACTGGTGGCATGTTAAACAAATGCTTCCCAACAAGACTTAAATGACATTTGAAGAACATAAAAAACTTCTCAGCATAGAGCAATGATTCATTTTGAAATATATTTTGTAACTAGTACTTTTATCTCTCTTCCTAATATCTCGAAACACTTAAACAGTTCGTTTTCATGTATAAATACATTCTTCTATATTATCAAGTCCAAAACCAAAGTCATCACTTCTTTGGGGCAAAATTTTGAGACACTGTCTTTCAACCCACCCTGTTTGTACCTATGTTTGGAAGCATTTAGAAAACTCTTAGGCATTATTTCCCTAACCCTTCTCTTTGTTCCATTTCAAATCTTTTTTTTTTTCAGGTAAATGTTAATGTATTTAATTATCTTTCAGTTTCACCTTATTAGCATTCATTGCTTACTGAATAATAATGTGCTTCAGCAGATACCTGAGGGATATATGGTTTTAGTAAGGGTTGTTTTGCATGGACCTCTATTTCCTGATCTGCGCTCCTATAAAACCAATGCTCAAGGAAATATTCTCTTCATTTTATGTAACCCTGCCTAGTTACCACCTTTGCCGGCCTCCCAATCTCATGTGCTCTTGGTGGCTCTACACTCTTGGTTGCTGGGAGACAGTTTTACTAGCCTTACCCCACTCCATGAAACAGCCTTCAAGCTACTAACTTTAACATTGATTGAAAGCATTACTTTAACTTCCTTTGTCCTTGACTACTATCTGAATTTCTTTCTGGATATATAGCAGAAAAGCAACATCTATAGTATTCTATTGATAACAAAGCCTAGTAACAAATAGAAGTAATGTTTTAAAGATGATGAGTAACATGCAAACCAAAAAGGGAGGAAAAGGAAAAGGAACCATTTATACCACAAACTCTTCTTTAGTTGAAGAATGACAAACTCATATATTTGATGAAGCACACGAAAGCAGCACAGCAAATTTATTTTCTCAAATCACTTTATTGCTCAATTTCCCCTTAAAATCAGCCTAATTCTTTCATAAAGGCTTTAAAAAAAAATCAGTTCAATAAGCCCTAAAACAGGTTTAGGGCCTAATTCGGGTTAATCTCACTCCTAATAGATAAATTATTTTTGTAAGAATGTATGGATTCAGCCCCAAAAAACCCTGAGCTTCGAATCTGTTGCTGTTCTCAGTCTTGTTAGGCTTGTTTAGTATTGGATACTGTTCACAAGTCTGAACACCCAGTGTTATTTATACAATATTTAGATTTCAGCAGTATGTTATTTATTTATTCATATAAACCAATAAGGTAAAAACATTCCTGATTTTTTTTGACATCTTTGAGGTTCTATAATTCTGTGTTACTTTTGAACATATTGTGGATAATTATATAAAAGTCAAACCAGGTGCTTGTTACTGATTTGTAAACTTCATCTGAAATACATTATGCCAATGTATGATATTTCTATATCGTAATACAATTGAATTATAACATAAAGATTCTAAAACACATAGATCACTAAGTTAACAGAAGATTCCAAATCATATTTGTATTCTTCACCTTAGAGTAAAACCGCCCCTGACATTTCAACAGTTGTAATTAATGCCAAATATTATGTAGCAAATCATTATGCCTGCTGCTTCCTTATCCACCTGCTGATTATCCTGCGATCTGCCTTGCTGCTTTGTCAACCTGATGAGTGGTGTTGCCCTCCAGACACCCTGCCCACCTGTTCATAATTTACTTCCAGCATGTCATACTTGACTATTCTATGAAATTAAGAAGAAATACAATGAAAATGATCACTTTCCAAAGCTGACATTATAATAATACAGATGCTATGGCGGCTTCTTCCTACTGCACTAATAATTGCCCTATATTCTTTTTCCTTATATTAAACAAGGACACCTTTTCCCTTGTATTAAAAACTTAATTGTTCTCATGAATGTCCTTCACGGTGTGCTTTAAGAATATATTCTCCAGATAGCCACCTTCTTCTTCATCTCTGCAAAAAGCTTCTGGGACCAAGAACAAGAAAAATGTGGCAGGTGCGGTAAGGGCCAATTAAAAAACAAATCTGCACTAACTGATGGGTAATCTTCAGTAAAATCACTAGTGACAATACCAGATGCCTGGGGAAAATTGACATTGACCAGATCTGTTTATTGCTGGCAGTGCTTTGATTCATCTGCACCGTGCAGCTGTTGTAAAGGTAAATGGCTTGCACTCACATTTTGTGCTTTTATGGGTTTGTTTTGTTGCAGCAGTCTTAGTATTTCTTTTTTTCACCCAGCCTTGTAATAGGTCAGATGCTACCATTTTCAAACAGCCTTTCCATCTTTTCTCATTTCCCGGAGAGCCAGACTTGCAAGTAGATTAGTGTTGCATTTAAGTTAATCACATTCTGACTTACTAAACTGTTTGAATATATTTAATGAATGCACATTTACCTAAAAGGTGGACAATTCAAATTAGAAAAACCAGAGTCTTTGCCTTATTTTCTCCTATCTATATTATTCAATTTCAGTGCAAGTTCTTTTCTCATTTAGAGGACAGTCTCTCTCATTCACACTGTCTTAGCACATAGGACCCAGCCTAGCACATGTTCAGCACAGAATAATGTTTGTTTAATTTTGCCTGAATAGACTCATATTTATTTCTAATAAATGCTCAAATACCAATGTTTTCAAAGTTTTAATGTTTGCCATTGAATTGAATACATGCTGTGCTTTTGTAACTAGTTAGATCTGTGTGCTTGGTGGTTTATTCAGGGTACATAAAGTTACATAAAGCCACACAGTGAATTGTCAAAGTTTGCATCATAGGTTTTCACTAATGGTCTATAATTTTATAATGAAATAAAAATGTGCTGTAGAGTATATTAGAAATGTTACTTTTTAAAAACAAAACAGGATAATAAATATATACGACAGTTTTGTGAGAAAACTTTCAGACAAGCCTGGCAGCACAGGAAATGTTTATTTTCCCCAGTCCTTCAGGAGTTCATTGATGGAATAGTTAAAATTTACTTACCTCATTAAACCACATTAAATAGCCTATGAAATATACCTTGAATCAATCCAATTCTTTCTACTCAAACTATCTCACCATCAAATCCAAGTTTATCTTCAATAATTACCTAGACCCGATATTTTCTAACTGTAATAATATGCATATAAAGAATCTTGAGATCTTGTTAAAATGATAATCCCATTTCCCTAAATCTGTGGTGGACTCTAGGATTCTGCATTTTTAACAAACGCCCATGTAGGACGAATCCTACTGGTCCATGTACCACAGTTTGAATAGGGAGGACTTAGCCTATTTTCTTTTTCAGTTTTATGACTCTTACCACTTACCTCTTCTAGTCCACAACTAGGTATTTTCCAGATAAGTCTTTTTTTAATTACCATAAACCCAATATCAACATTTTAAACTCCATCATACGTAGTGAGTGTGTGTGTGTGTGTGTGTGTGTGTGTGAGAGAGAGAGAGAGAGAGAGAGAGAGAGAGAGAGAGAGAGAGAGAGAGAGCGCGCGCAAGAGATGGACTTTCACTCCTGTTGCACTGGCTGTAGTGCAATGACATGATCTTGACTCACTGCAACATTCGCCTCCTGGTTTTTCGGGTTTTTTTTAAGATTTTTTTTTTTTTTGACACGGGTTTCGCTCTTGTTACCCAGGCTGGAGTGCAATGGTGCAATCTCTGCTCACTGCAACCTCCGCCTCCTGGGTTCAAGCAATTCTCCTGCCTCAGCCTCCCTAGTAGCTGGGACTACAGGTGTGCACCGCCTCCCAGTTTTAAGCAATTCTCCTGCCTCAGCCTCCCTAGTAGCTGGGATTACAGGTGCTTGCCACCAACCCTGGCTTTTTTTGTGTGTGTGTAATTTTTTTTTAGTAGAGATGGGGTTTCATCATATTGGCCAGGCTGGTCTTAAATTCCCGACCTCAGGTGATCCACCCACCTCAGCCTCCCGAAGTGCTGGCATTACAGACATGAGCCACCAGGCCTGGCCCATATGTCATATTTACCTCACAAACTCTAGCCACAGTAATTTCAATTCCTCGATCAAGTCAACCTCTTTGCACCTACTGCTCAGCAGTTGCACCTGGACCTCTCTGGATCATCTACTGTCCACCTCTATTAATAGCTGGCTCTCTTGTCCTTCAGAATTAAGCTTAAATTTCATGAGCACAGATAGGGTTTCCCTAACCACCATCATGTGAGTAGCTACTACACCCTGCTACTCTCCCCTGTATGTTTATCTTATAAATATTATATAAATTTATCTTGTAATTATGTATTTGCTTATTTACTTGAGTATTGACTGTAGTCCCTGCTAAGGAATATGTGCCGTAAGAATCACGGGCTATGTCTGTTTTAGAAATCACAATTTGTACAGGGGCACACTTAGTACCTGGTAAAGAGGAGCATTTAATAATATTTATTACATAAATATATGTTTTCTAGGTTTTCTTTAGTCATCTACCAACTGATACAAACAAAGCTATCTGAAATTGTATTACTTTTACTTTTTTATATATATTGGAAAATATCCAATCTAACACAGAGATGTATTTTATGTTTATTCATTCTTATTTAAAGCTAAAAATTCCATTCAATTTATTAAGCAGAAACGATCATAAGTTCAAGACACAATTGAGCCTCCTGAAGAAGATTCAATAAGTCCAATGCCTCCAAATGGTTTGCAAGAAACAAGTTTGCAAAGGAATTTGTACTTGATTACTATTCTATGAACGATTACTATGCAAATTCATAACTAAGGGCATAGGACGTGTGTTACCTAAAAAGGCCTAAGAACCTATAGAGCGTGTGCCTCTCAGTGCTATTTTAAAATTAACGACTAACATGTATTGGGTGCTTACTAGGTATGGCCTTTATTATTATTCCCAAATGAAATGGCTAAAGCTAAATTCATAAATGCTATCATAATTTGGAATAATACATATGTCTCACAAGCCCACTACACTTTGCTGTTACTTTTTAATAGGTGCATGTTTTTTCTTTCCCTTCTTCTCTACTTTTCCACTCAGTTTTTTGTGTTCTGATCTCTTCTGTTTCTCCCCATCACAACAAACTATGTTCCACTTTGGCAGCACAAATGGTAACATAATTTCGATCACACCACCTCTTTCTTATTTGGCCCTGAGTCTTAAAAATAGCTAAAATAATTAATTTTAACTATTTTTAAAATTACTTAACAATCAAAATAAAATGTTGAGACACACTCAAATTAATCAGTGTAGTTTTTTGTTTGTTTGTTTGTTTTTTTTTCCTAACACAAAAGCCTTGCTGAGAAAAATGTAAGAATGAAACACATGCAATCTGGGATAGAGGAAAATTGCAGTTTGTTTCACCAACATGGAAATGCAAAATAAATGTATAAAACGTCTTCAAAATGTTGGTTAAAAGAGTTTAATTCTTAGCCTGAAATTGCTCTAGAAATCACTAGTTTGTGCACTTCAAAACAAGGTTTGCAAAATACACAAAACTCTCCCTGCCTTTTTCCCTCAGCACATATCTCTGAGTTCCTAATCCTTTTATAGAAGGTGAAAACCAATTGCTTTTTTTTTTTTTAATCAAAGCAATCTTCAGCCTGGAACACTCCTGTTATGTTATTTGAGAAACTCTCCCCCTTCTTCCTACCATCCCCAGGACTATAGACTCCCTGGGTTAGGGAGAGAGTGCTATTAATTGAGAATGACCAAAAAGTACTGCCAATTTGCTCCAAGAAGTCAGAGAACTTGGAAAAAGTTAAAAAGGCTATTCTCCTTTGTATTGATCCTTGTATGAAGCACAGTCACAGGTCGCCAGCAGTTTTCCCTTCTCTTGTTTAAAATCAGATGTAATTTACTGTTGACAAACAACAGTGCAAGATGTGTTCGATTTGAGGTCACTTCTCTTTACTGTATGCTTTGATCCTGTATCGATCAACCAAGAAATGTTCAGTTATTTTTAGCTAAGATCATACCAGCTACCTATAGGGACTTGCAATTTTGCCTATAACTTCATCTAACATCTACCTGTGGATAACAAAATACAACTGCAACCTAATCAGCAAACTAAGGGAAGCGACTATATGATTATGCAGGGAAGTAAAATTTACGTATATGAGTTCATGACATAAAAAACAAACTTCACCTTTGAAATTTGCATAGCATTCAATCATAATTATAATCCTCACTGTATAAAAGTAGAAGAAATGAGACCAGTCTATTGTTATATGATCACGTACTCCTGGTACTAAAATAATAGTTAGAAAACCCAACTTAAGGCTGGTTTTTATAGTTTACTATGAAACAAATGTAATGTAGATATGATGGGTGGAAAGCAATGAAAATATTTGGAAGTACTGTAAAGAACTTCCGTGCTTTAACAGAATTATCTTGAAATCTGCTTCTGCGCAGTAAAAAAGGCTAAAAAAAAAAAAAAAAGCTATCTTCCAGAGTTGCACTGAAAGCGATAACATCAACAAAAAAACTATATCCATAATATTACTGAATTATAGGATCCAGAGCAGGGTAAAGAGATGTAGGATCAGGTATGGGTTTAATAGGAGGATAAATGCGTGATTATGGCCACTGGTTTATGAAGATAGGAACACAGGTATTTTTTAAAGGTGAATGAATTTATTCATTACAAGTATTTATTTACTACCTGTTATTTGTATAGGTCCCAATACTTAAGAACAAAACTAATAAAAGAAAAACAATAACAACCATGTAGAATAGGTACAATTTAGAAAAGAGGTAAATCAAAGTAAACTTATCATATAGTTTAATTAGTGATACGAAAGAAATAAACATTGCTGCTATTGAAGTCCTGGGAAGGGAGAGGAAAACCTACCCTAGAGAAAATGGGGAAGTCATAGAATCTTAGTTGGATAAGAAACTCCGGAATTGAGTCTCTAAGGATGATTAGGCAGGTGTTACTTGCTGAAGGAGGAAGGAGGATCACTTCACAGTGAGGAAGGTCTTTTTTCCTGAGGTCTAGAGGCTAGAACAGAGGAGGGGCTTATAAAGCATTACAAACTGCTCAGTATAATTTACCCAAGGGAAAAGCTGAAACGTCTCTAGTTAAGATATACAGTTGAAGACATAATAATCTGAGAGCATATAATGAAAGTCTTTATATATCATAAAAAGGAGATTATAGTTTACCTAAAAGCTGAGAAGAGTCATATATGATTTTAATTGGATAATAATAACAGCTTCCTGTATTGAGAGCTTCCTATAGGAACAACACTGTAGTAAATGTCTTCCATGCATTTCCTTTCATTTAATCCTCACATTAACCTTATGAAATAGGCACAATGATGATCCTTATGTTATAAAGAAGTGAACCAAGACTTGGAGAGGTTAAGTAATTAACTTGCCAAGGCCACAGAGCTAATAAGTGGTAGAGCCAAGATCACAAACTCTTACTCCAGAGCCTTCACATTATTAATTCCCTTAATTGCCTCCCGAGAAGGAAAATGACATATCAGATTTGTCTTTTAGAAACATCACTTAGGTGGTAGATAATGCATTGATGAAGGGAAAATTAATGGCATAAAATAAGGTATCAAAGGAAGGAAGCTAATAGGTTACTGATATAATACAGTTGAGAAATAATAAGGACTTAATGGAATGAGAGTAAGAGATAATACATAGGTAGTATTTATAAACGCACGTAATTGTTACAGACAAATTTATACTTTGAAACGTTAACGCTGAAAGGGATTATTTGGAGCTAGGCCTGTCAAGAGGGGATGAAAGTTAAAGGAGGTTATAAGGGTGGGGCCCTAACCTGACAGGGATGGTGCCTTTACCAGAAGAAAAGAGACGCTGCAGCTCACTGTCTCTCACCACATGAAGACACAGCAAGAAGCTGGCAGTCTGCAAGTCAGGAAGAGAGATCCCATCAGGAATTGAATCAGCCAGCACCTTGATTTTGGACTCCCCAGCATTCAGAATTGTGAGAAAATACATTTCTGTTGTTTACTTTTGAACGATATTTTGCTATGGCAGCCAGAGCAGACTAAGACAATTACCTTCTAAATATGGAAGATGAGGGAAAGAAGAGTCAATGACTCTCAGGTTCCAGGTTACAAATGTGCCATTTCCTGAGATGCAGAACACAGGGCAAGTTAAAGATGTATTAGGAAAGAAGAATGAACAGTGTTATTGCTGGGGATTTTCTGATTGTACAGAAAAACCTTTGCAGAAATTTTCAGTAGACCATTACCAATGGGACTAGAGATATCTGGCCTACAAAGACAAATTTGTGAATTATTGTAAATATATGATATGATATGTTATATAGACAATATTGTATAGTATATTACATATATAATTATCTCCATATTAACAATGGTTATAGAAGGAAGTATAGAAAATTATGAGATAATTTCTAATTTGAATTAAATAAAAATAATAAACTAATATCACAAGGATTCAATACTATTTAATATTACATCCAATATTGGAATACCTTCTACACAGTTTATGTAAATTGTAAATTAATATAATCATAGGTTTAAAAAAACTTACTGACTGGGCGGGATGGCTCACACCTGTAATCCCAGCACTATGGGAGGCCAAGGTGGGCAGATCACCTAAGGTCAGGAGTTCGAGAACAGCTTGACCAACATGGAGAAACCCCATCTCCAGAAAAATACAAATTTAGCCAGCTGTGGTGGTGCATGCCTGCAATCCCAGCTACTTGGGAAGCTGAGGCAGGAGAATCGTTTGAACCCGGGAGGCAGAGGTTGCAGTGAGCGGAGATTGTACCACTGCACGACAGCATGGGCAACAAGAACAAAACTCCATCTCAAATAAAGACAAGACAAAACAAAACAAACAGCAACAAAAAACTCACCTAAAATGTTTTACCTATGACAATCAAAATGTTATAATTTCTCTAATAACATATTGTTATTGTGTCTCTGTTAATCCTGTTTTCATTTTCCAAATATGCAAGGGAAACCTATGCAATATCAGTTTATTAATGTGCAAAATGCCCTCTGTTTTCTCAATTTCAGACAATTTGGAAAATCGGTAATTTAGAATCACGAGATCATGTTTTGCAAGCTACAACTTCTTCCTCATTGTTCCTGTCATCACTGTTCTCTCTAAAAGACTAAGGTCATGGGACTCATTGGATAGTCACTCAAATTAAATTATTTGTCAACTCTGGCATATTTCTTTCCACTCATTCCTCAGAGTGACGCTTCAACTTTCTGAGAGTCAAGGCCCTAAATCTTTCTAGTGCTAAATTATAAAACTGTTGTTGTTTTGAAGAAGTAGGTCAGTTTCAGCCTCGTCTTCAAAGCAAAGTCATGGCATTCACTAAGTTGTAGTGAATGCTAAGATTTTTACAGTTTTTTTTTCTGTACTGATTTAAAAAATATTTTAGAAATAATCAGGGCAGAAATCCATTTAATTATTTGCTTGAAATAAGAACCAGAGAGGACGTTATAGCTTCACAGTACCCTGGCAGTGCAGAACTCACACTCCCCTGCAGATAAACAGCACACAGAAGGCTGCAGGTGGGCAAGCACACCACAGCATGCATTTCATTACTGTGTGGAAGAGCATTGACATGTCTCAGTAAACAGAAGGCTTGGCTTATTGTTTATTCAGGGAATATCAATATTTAAGGGCTGGGCAGAAGAAAATGAGTCCTCAATGAATATTGAAAACCATTGATCAGAAATGAAAGGATTGAATGAGGAGGAGGAGTGCCATGATGCCTCAAGAGAGGAAACGTCAGTGGTGCCAAATGCTGCCAAGAGGTCAAAGGAGACTAAAAGTAAAAAATGCTAAAAGTGCTAATTGGCTTAATAAAGAGGCACGTGGAGACCTGAGAATGTTTCAGAGAAGTTCAGCATTCAAAGTGGCATGTAGGTAAAGAAATGGAAAGAAAGATCAAGTGAAAACTTGCAACAAGGTACTAGAAAGATAGGAAGGTAGGCTTTTCAATAGCAAAATGAATATTTTTCCTTCCTATTATAGAGAAGTATAATTATATATTATAAGTATATCATAAATCCTATTATCACAGAATTACAACAGTGAAGAGAAAAGCTGTAAGTAAAAAAGAGTGTGAAGAAAGTGCATGGATGAAATGCTCAGGACAAGGATGAGTTTGGACAAAATTGCCACCTGACTCAAGCCAATTTGAGTATGCACAATAATTCTGATTATTTTGGTAGTAATGATATGTGTGAAAATCTTAAGAGGGAAGGAGGTTTAGCTACCGTTCCTTAGATTTACCACTAGCTTGTCATAAAAATGAGTCTCTGCCCAAATTCTGCCATACATACAGACATCTATTAAACAAATATTTATTACCTAGCAATTTCAAAATACTTTATTTCACCTGTTTGATAAGTTTGATGAAGTCCTAGCTTTCTGCCCTTTGCACTGTACCAGGCATTACTTTACATTATGAGGTTTACACATGACTGTTGTGATGTTATTCCAGAAACAGCACTTACTTGTCTTTATAGTTGACGTCTGGTAACCAGAAATTCTACTTTACATAACTGGACTCATATGGGCTTAGAAATGAGTCTTGGGTGCCGTTTTTAGTAATAACGGTTAGTAGAACCCTTTAATTTTTATGCCTTGGTAATGGAAGAAATCAAGTATACTCCTACAGTATTTTAGCCAAATCACAATCGTAAATACCTGTGATTTCACCAATGAGACTTTATATTTCATGTCTACCATGTTCAGAAGAAAACGCCATTTTAACTGCTGAAAACGTAATTCACACCTTCAATATGAAAATTTGTAAAACTGTGTGGTTGTTCAAAGATTCAGGTAATGTTAGAATATAGCCTTTCTGATCATTTCTGGAATTAGTGTTTCTGTCTAGAATGACTGATTAGTTTAATACTGTCTTAATTATCACATGTATGTTAATTGTTGATGCTCAAGTGTTTTCAAGTAGATGAAAATATCATAACATATGAACTTTGGCCAAAAGCATGGAGTCTCCTATAATTTATCCTCAGAAAAACATTATCAGGGATAAAAATGGATGGCATAAAGTCTTTTTTTTAATTATTAGATTTTTTTTTCTTTTTTCAATTTTCAGAATAGAATGTGAGTGAGCTATACTGGACCATGTGTAAATTCTTTTGTCTGGGTTAGGGCAGCCAAATTTGGAAATACAAAGAAAGCAAAATATAAACAACTTGGTTGGTCCTATTTCTTCCAAATCTACGCCCAGTTCTTCATTTAATTATTCCAATATCAAGGAAAGGCAATTTTGGATCCTCTAGACAGTGAAAGTACAAAGAGAGCTTGCATAAAAGACTGGATTGGACAAGAGAATGTTCACTTCAGCTGTCTTGAGAGAGCTGTTCCAAGCTGTCCCTTCCCTGACCTTCTTAGGCTGGTAAAGTTAACACAGGCCCAGGGCTGGGCTGAGTTCAGTGGCCAGATAAAATTGAGTGAGTCACAAAAAACAGAATCCTAAGAGTGGGCCCTGATCAAATGCCCCTAAATCAGGCCAACGTTTGTGTCACACCACCTTCCTTCAAGTCAACAGTGTCAAAGAGGTGTGTGAACTACTATTAGTGAACAGAAGGCCCATAATAAAGAACAATTTGATAAATCAGTATAAAATTTAATATTTAGAAGGGGAAGAGTAAAAATAGCATGGCTAGTAACATGGAACAGACAAAGAGAGGCCAAACTGTTGCAATACATTGTGCACAATATAAGTAAATAAAAAGAAAAGTTTAGGGTTTTCTGCCTAAACAAAATTCAGAATTCTCAACTTGTCTATATTATGAAAATGCAAAGAGATGGGAACAGTAGATTCTAAAGTAAAGGCAACAGAATAACAGCATCTGCAGTAAGGACAGAAGGTTTTTGACTGCCAGGAATTCAATTAAACAAGTGTGGAGGAAACCCTGGAGGCAAAGCACTTTTTCACACCAGACCACTACACAAACCTGAAATCAAAGAGGTTGTACTAATGGCAGCCTCATTCAGGCCTGACTTTCATTCTCGCATGACACACGACTTTTAATGTGACAGAAATAGAGAATAAGCAAAATAATTTTTGTGTACACCTAGGTATATCTGAAATACTTATAAACCTATTTATAAGCCAACACATAGTTTACCTATAATATAATTTTGCTACTGTTCAGTTGTTATTTTCCTTACAGTTAAAAATCCAAGTTTTTCAGATACTATTAACTACTTACATCTCTTAAAAGAAATGTTGGAATATCCCATCTGAATCTGTCAAGGCAGTTTTAAGTATTGATTAAAAGCATAGACTCTGGAGTCAAACTGAATCTTGGAACTGTAACTTAGTAGCTACCTGGCCGTGGGCAATTGTTTATCTTCTCCAAACCAAACCTCAACTTTTTAAAACTTAGAATAGTCAAAGTGCTATCTCTAAAGATCATTATAAATTTTAATTTTAGACCTCTTTCAAAGAACTTAAAACAGTACCTGAAATACTGTAAGCATTTGATAAATAGTTATAATTTTTATTATAAAACAGGAGATTCATTACACACCATAGAAATTTGTTATATAAAAACATAGAACTCTTGAACAGCTGCCTACTTCTTTACTCTGTTTTTATCATTTAGCTTTTACACAAGAAAATGAGTCATTTCTGATAAAACTAAAAGCAATCTTCTTTGGGGTACCAGTGTGAAGCTACACCACCTTTGAGTTCCTGTTCTAAAGGTTAGTCACCCCAGTCAAAGCAAAAAAAAAAAAAAAAAGAATTCATTATTTTTGGATCATTACTGATATAGTACAGATAGAAAAAAAGAAGGATCTTTTCTATGTATGTCTAATGGAGAACGATGGCTGAAAATTTAGTCGACTAGATGCTAACTGGTTTCCAATATTCAAAAGCCTCTTTTAACCCCTGTCAATGCTAGAAAGAACAAAGAAATTTAAATCAAAACTTTATTAGAATACACACATGCAACCTCTGTAGATCACTCTGACACCAAAAGGAAATTCAAAGAAAGAAAAGTGTGAACGTAAGATCATTGTGCCCTCAGCCTTATGGACTATATTTAAGAACTATGTTTGATTCATGGACACATTTAAATTAAACCAAAATATTTTTAATCCAAAGGTTCCATTACATTGAGATGATGATAGGACAATTGTGAAACTTGAGATTTTGCTTTTATTTTCTTTTTAAAATTAGTTTAGACAGGCTTACAGTATTACGTAAATCAGAATAACTGACTTTCTGGTCACTTCTGCTGTGGGCATGACTGTATAAAGACATTGCATTTCTTAACTACTCTGCACTTAAGCTACATGCAACAACTTAGAAGCAGACTAAATCAGAGCTACTATAGAAGACCTGAAAAATTTATGTTCAGAAGTAATCCAGTATCATTATCAATTATTTTTTTAAAAAGTCCTAAGCCTTAATATTTTCATCACTCACAAAATCACGTATATTTGTATAATTGGTGACAGCACACTTAATATATGTTTATTTTAGTTTTATCTGAATGCAATGAAGAGCCTTTGGCAATTAGAGGTTGACTTTAACTAGAAAATTTTATCAATTATTTCAGTGAACATGTCAGCCACAAATACCGTATTTATAGCTTGTCTTCACAATTCATTACTGAGTATAGATCAAGTTTTATCTCCTTATTCTGTCATCCATATTTTTACAGTATTTGTGGTCTATTTTGCTTCAAGTTTATCTGTTGTGATAAAAATTGAAGATGAAATTTTCAAACCACCACAATATGACTCTTTCTTAACAGTTTTAGCTAAACAAGAACATAAATGTTTAGGAGGAGAAGGGACATTATTTATTTGGCTTTCGCTATTCAACAAGCAAGCAAATCACATCAACTGTCAGAGGGCTGACATCAGAGAATAAGGAGCTACACTTGGAGAGTCTTCCAACATTTTTATTAAAGAAAAACTCTGTTAATTACTCTCTCTATAGTGAAAATCTTGTGAAAAATGAGAAATAGCCTATAAAATATGGATAATTTGAACAAAAAATGCAGAGTATGGTATTTAAGCTGAATTTCAATAAATACTGTGGTTCCAACTCTGAATGTGTTATGTCTTTCAGAGGATTCTAAATGGAAGGACTGAGAGTCTTTTACCCTGAAAGAATTACTTCCTCCTCTTTGAGGAGCCAAAAGTACTTAATGTGATGTTTGCTTGATTTTCCCGTATAAACTGTGATTGGAAAGGGTATTCATAAGATATGTATTTTGCATAGCCTTCATAATATAATAGGTTTTTCTTGTTTTATACTGGCAAACAACAACTTTGTTTTTCTCATTTAAGTGTTTTAATGTTACATGTATTACCAGATACTGATGGCTCATTTCTGTTCAATATGTTATAATGTAGGTAGAGATGAAACGCAGCTGGAAAAAAAAATGGTTCATTTCTTTCTTGTTATTCTCACAGCAACATGCAAGTGGACTTTTTTTTCTAGCCATGCTTTCCCATTACTGATTTGAATGGTTCTCTGGATTAAAAATAAAGTTCTTAATTGAGTATAAATTAGTTTTGAAAATATCCAACAGGCAAAGTTTTTTCCCTAACATTATTAGAATCAAGATGTTTCCTAATTGAAGAAGCTATAATATCACTATATCTTTTAAATTATATGTTCATGTCTTAAGGGAAAAAAGCACTGAGGTTTTATTTCTTGTGGTTTGGGAGTTAAATTATGATGCATAAATATATTAAAATACTCTCAGAACAGATTTTTATCAAATTAACTACTTCATTTCTTAGAGACTCCTGAGAAACTTTGTACCAGCACAACAGCTGCCAGGCGTTGTTTTTTTTTTTTTTTTTAATGCTTAAATACATTTAAGAATAAAGTAATCATAATGCCATACATAGCCTGAAGCAATGTGTATACATGTTTTAGAGAAGTGATAGCATGACTGAGCTATAAGCATCAGATACAGAGTCTCACCATGGAGACACAGACACCCCCACTCCCACCTCGTCATCCAGATGGGCACATAATAAGCTATTTTCTCTTTCTGTGCTTTCAGCGCTTTCTTAAGCTGAGCTGACTTTTATCCATTGTACTAAACACGTTTCCATTAAAAAACTATGTATGCAGATAGCCCCTGAATTATGATGGTTCAAGTTACAGTTTTTTATATTTATGATGGTATGAAAGCTATACACATTCTGTCTGATGAAGTGGTACCACACTCTCTGCTGATGCTAAACAATTTCCGAAGACGTGCAGCTCCCACTCGTCCATGCAATCCATCAGGTAAACAACCAATACTCTATGGTGCACTATGGTGCACCGTGGATGATTTTGTCCAACTGTAGGCCAACAAAAGTGTTCTGAGCATGTTTAAAGTAGGCTAGACTAAGCTATGATGCTCTCAGTAGGTTAGCTGTATTAAATGCACCTAAGATATTTTCAACTTATAATGGGTTTGCTGGGATATACCCCATCGTAAGTGAGGGGGCATTTGTATGTATTTTACAGTAACGTAGCAGAATAATATAATATGTAGAGGCATATATATACACATTTCAGATACATGTTAGGGATTTGTATTATATAAATCTATAATTAGTTGGTGAATATTTATTTTTATAGCTGGCAAGATAAGTTTATTCAGATAGAGCTCTTCTAATAAAAGGCAAAATTCCCTTGGGTTATTTGAAATAATTAGTTAACATATTATTATAAACTATTTGCATTTTCCTTTAAACATTTTAAAATTTCTTCCATTTATAAGACACGAGTTTAAGAGACTGAAGATAATTTGGTTGGTAACTGGCAGATCTGAGAAAAGAACTCAAGCGTTCTGACTTCACATATTTATTTTGACTACCATATCATGCTTAAGACTCAGTTACATTTGGTCTTAAATATCACTGAGTTCTTGCTGTGAAATCAGATTCTTAAATGAAATTTGCCTCTAAGGCATATAGAGAGCATTCTTCTATCACTGAGTCTCAATCACAGCATATTGACCCCTTCAAAAAAACTACGTTTTCATGAAGAAGTTGCTGTAATTTCTCACCTTGAAGTGAACTATGTGCTGTAGTAAGACAGATATTTCAATTTTCAAGTGAATTGTGGTAGTATCATCAGGCATCATTTTTCCAAGTAGCATCCTATGGTTATCATAAAAATCATGTTGTTTATGTAGCCCATCCTCCATTTAAGAAAATGAAGTTTCAAATAAATAATTTGTCCAAAGTCATATTTTTAGCTAATGAATAAAATTAAGACAGAAATAGAACTAAAGCCCAGTTTCTTGAACACCAATCTGAGGCTTTTTCTGCTGTACTGTGGCCACCGTGTCACATTGCAGGGAAGGTAAAAAATGTTTACTTGCTTGCAGAACTTATTACTGATATAGTTCTTAATTGCAAAATGTGACCAACCATCCTAGGATGCAAGGGAGACTTAGCTTTTTGTCACTAACTACACTTTTTAAAAACACGTATTCTTTCCAGGTATACATTTTACTCATTTTCTGACACTTTTTTTTTTTTTTTTTTTGACACAGGGTCTCACTCTGTTGCCCAGGATGGAGTCCAGTGGCACGATCTTGGCTTACTGCAACCTCTGCCTCCCAGGTTCAAGCGATTCTCCTGCCTCAGCCTTCTGAGTAGCTGGGATTACAGGCACATGCCACCGCGCCTGGCTAATTTTTTTAGTTTTAGTAAAGATGGGGTTTCACCATGTTTGCCAGGATGGTCTCAATCTCTTGACCTTGTGATCCATCTGCCTTGGCCTACCAAAGTGCTGGGATTATAGGCATGAGCCAAGGTGCCCAGCCTTTCTGACACTTTTAATGATCACTAAATGAAATCTGAAAATTGATAGACAAGAATGTCTATAAGAGTTACTGTTTTCAGGCAGAAGAAATGTCTCAGAAATTATTTTAAAAAGTGATAAATAATATACATTAAAAAGTTTTACTAATCAGAGTAACCAAAAGATAGAATGAATGAACCAAGGAGATAATGAGTTCCCCATCAATGAAGGAGTTCAAAAAGAGGTTGAAATACTTGTCAATATATTATATTATAAATTTATGAATTACATGCAGTTTTCATTACATGACTCATAATTTTTCTGGAACTTCTGAATTTCTATCTTTACATACATATTTGACTTTTCGCAGTGTGCATTTTTCATGATTATCAGTTAAAGTATACAGAAAACCAGAAGCATACTTATTTGCTATACTACTTCTGGTATTCTCGACACCATTTCTGGTTTCTTTCCTACTTAAAACATTAAAAATAATTTAGCCAGAGTGAACTGGCTGGGCAGTTGTCCCTGTCTGCCCTCCCTGCTCCTGGTGTTATCCTTCCCAACATTCCCTGATAGAGGAGAACATTTTTGGTCAAGAGTATAGGAGCGGCTGTAGTCCCCAGTTACAGCACCCTCTAAACAAGCTCTTAAGGTCCATTTGTAGGAGAACATAGGGTATTCGAACCCATGACTCCAGACACATCCAAGCAAACACTGCATGTGGACAGTCTGCCCTGAAAAAAGAAAAAGGAAAAGGAAAAAAAAAAAACGCAGCTTTACATATTGGGTTAATTCGTTGATGACTGTTAATCATTACTGTTTTCCTTTAAATCTTACTTTTTAAAAAAATAATTACAATTTCCAAATAAATAAAAACTTACCAGCATGCATTTAATTATAATTAAAAGCATCATGTAAAACTAACAAAGTTATTATTTGCCAACTTTACAAGGCAGGTCCATCTTCTGACTGGCTTCATTTGATAGCATTTTGTCAGTCATGCGCTTCCAAAGGCCTTTATGCCATTGGAAACCTTTGTCCTTTGGCAGGTAAATCTGTTCTGTTAAATTCAGGCCAGTTAACTTGCTAAACAGGAGGCAGTATGCCATGTTCAAAACGAATTGAGCCCCTGAAGAAATCCCACTAAAAACCTTATTCTTTTTCTGAACCTAGCCATAAAATTAGAGGAACAAAAATACTGCCAGGTACTAGGTTGCTTCCACAGAGGAAATTCTGAATAAACACGTCATGCAATTAATTTAACAGTTTTTCACGCTCAAATCAGTTGACAGAGACTTTCTGGAGAAAGCCTTTCTCTATTCCTATTGCTTTAACCTTATTAGCATATTGTGACAGTAAAAACCATCACTAATAACAAATTAGGTCTTAATTGTAAATGATGTTCCAGTAAAATTTAGGAAAAATAGTGTTTCTGGTCTCAACATCTTGGCATGCCTGTCAGCAGTCATAGAGACAAAAATCAATATTAAGTTGTAACTCAGCAACAGGCTTGAACATCAACTATACCATTATCATCATTATTTTGCTGTCTCTCGTAGGGACATCAGACATCTGGTTTCAAAGATAATGGCAGTAACAATTATTTGCATCATAGCCCTAGCTAACTAGATAGCTAAAAACATCTGTTATGAACTTCAGTTTCTTTAACCTGTCCCTGGAGAGACTTTGATCACTGAAATATTCTTTTTTCCAAATTTCTGTCTGCAATCATCATTTTTGCAAAACACAGATTACTTGATACCTAAGGAAACTGACTATAATGCTGCTGTTCTTTTTCTGAATTTGAAACTGAACGAGAGGTCATTAAAAGACTATAAGGAAATTATTTTGCCAGAGCTGAAATCTTACCCTCATAGGTATATTGAATTGCCCTTTTAAACTAGGGTCATTGTCTTTCTGTGATATATCAAACTTATAAAAAATAAGGGCACTAATATTTGAACAAACACATCAGGTATTTACTAGACCAATATCTATAGCAAGCAAAACTTGCAGTTAATACTATTTCAAAAATAACGTTTTGGTTCTGTAATTTAAAAATTAATTGGGAAGCATATGTGGCACTATCATGCATCAGCAGTATACCAGGCTCTGGATTATTTTATGCATATAGAAAATTGAAGCCACAGGTCTCTTCAAAGCCTACATTCCAAGCTTGTAGAAGAACTTGAAATAATTAACAAGTGAGTTAAAATAGAAATCCTAAGCTATAAAATGAATACAGTGGTGTTCAGTAGAAAGAAATCCATATGGAGAAAAAAAAGTTGGAAACTTCATGACAGCACATGACAGTCTGGGTCCCTCTAGGTCCCTGAATGGAGCTGAACACTCAGTATTTGTTGACTGCATAAAAAAATGAATTCATGGTGGAATGAATGAAACAGAGACATCTTTTAAAAAAAAAAAAAAGTAGAATCTGATCTGGCTTTGAAGAATTATCTAATTTTTGCAGTTTAAGGGGAAGGAAAGCCTGAGAGGAGTAGTATGGCCAATGGCTTTTATGATGATGGAGCTGGAAATAGAGTAGTGAAGTGGGTAAGTGAGGTGGGGCAAGGCTGACCCTGAGGGTGGAGATGGAGGAACAGCAGCAGAGGGAAAAACCTGCTGAGGTATCAGGCTCATATGAGATACAATGAGAAAAATATATTATACTAGCATGAGGATTATAAACATTTTATAAGTCTATAAATGATGGACTGAAGAATTTAACCCATTTAAAAGCTTTTCTTTAGCAGGAAAACCCTTAAAAAAATGAGGAAAGCAGTAAAACATGAAGAGAGTGGAAGCACAATGACAAACTTAAGTCTGGCAGGTAAAAAGTTACAGTGGCACAAGGGTAATTTTACTAGTGTAATTTACAGAAGTGTAAAACAAAGATTCAATTAGATTTCATGACTAATTAGATACTGAGAACAAAGAGAAGAAGTCTTCAATGCAGAGAAAGGTGGATAATATTAATGACACTAAAGGTGTTGTGTAGTAAGAGGACCCCTTACATTTTGAACATCTGAGGTCTGAGAATTCAATTAAGCATTTGAGTGGAAATATTAAATACATAGTTGGAAATGCAATACTGAAATGCTTTTCAAATATTACATTTGGAGCTAAAGAATATATAGTAATCAATAAATATGGTGAAAATATTAAAAAATTAGTGATCTCGCTAAGTGAATAGTATTTATTTTTGTTTAAATTAGAAACCAGTTTTGAAATGGTTCCAAATAGATTTGCCTTGCCAAAATGTTTGTTACTGTTTCAGTGTTCTGGACATTTAATTGTTAGTATTCAACGTTTCGTATTATCTCCTTTTCATAGAGAAATCCTATATCTTTGATCAAATTACATATACTATAATTCTAATATTTTATATGTATTAAAACAATTTGAATTTAAGAATTAGTATTGAAATACTGTATTTTAATGTAGTGACATATGATTATTCTTTTAAATATAATGTTTTGAGTCTTGAGCATAATAAAGTTTATAAATAAAAAATTTATCTAATTTTTAAAAACCTATCCTTATTTTTTTTTTATTTCCCCAAGTATATCAGTTATTTCTTGGCTAACTTTTTCATCTTTCAGTGCTATGGGATTTGGATGAAGCTCATTCTCTTTTTATAAATGTTCTTCAAATTCAACCTGCTGTGAGCCTAGGTGAGTATAATTGAACTCAGGAGAATATTTTAAAGTACAAGAAAAAATAGGGCAGAGAGAAAACATATGGTTTCCTAATTATGCCTAAGATTTTTTTTAACTTTTTCTTTCTCTCATAATTTATTTCCCCAATTCACTGTGCATAGCTGGTGCTGCCATATGACAGACTTCTTAGACGGAGCAACAGCAACATATACTCAGCTGTGCAGAATTGGCACTTGAGTTTTTCAATAGTGCGTGTCAGATAACCAGAGTTTTGGGAGTTACAAAGTAATACTTTGTCAGAAATATTGCTGTCAATAGGAGCTCTGGTTTATAACAGGCCAGGCTTTAAAGAATATAAGATGTCTCAAAATGGAAGGTTGTTTCCAACAAAAATAATTGCATATAAGTAACAGTAGGAAAATTTTAGCTTTCGTAATAGAAAACTACATTGTTGGCTTTTATTTACTTTTAATAATATTTAGATTTTAGATGGTATAAAATCTATCATTTTACTGGCAGGTATTCATGTCCTGAATGTGTAATACTCCAAAAGTATCAATAATAAAATAGGATTTAATACACAGTGTCATCCACACTCTGTGTTTTAAACATAGGTCATGTACAGATTTGTGTAGGTTCTACAAGGTTTTTTTCTACAGGTTTAAAGCATAAATTTGAGATAAAGTTACTTTAAAAATTAAAACAAGAAAGCTACTAGTTTAATGCTTGAGGTGAGCTGTCTATATAAGTGATTTATTTTTAAAGCATTCTCAAAATATATTGTTACTGAGACCATTATTTTAGTCAATTTGCTTGGGTATATGATAATCTTGAATATTCTTTCTTATAATTTAATTGGCAAATAATAATTGTACATATTTATGGGGTACCATGTGATGTTTTGATATAGGTATACACTGTACAATAATTAAATCAAGACAATTAACATATTTGTCACCTCAATACTTATTTTTTTGTGTGGAGAACATTTAAAATCTACTCTTTTAGCAGTTTTCAAATGTGCAATACATAATAATTAACTGTAGTCACTATGCTAATAGATCTCCAGAAATTATTCCCCCTGTCTAACTGAAGCTTTATAACCTCAAAATATTCTTGTGCCATTTTGTGCGTGAGTGATATATTCAATTTTGTTAATTCTCAAATATGAATCAAGAAAATTTGTGAATTTTTTTCAAATAAAGGTGAAGAAAGAATATATCCCATAGATTTATGTATCATTTTGTTTGCTAGAGTTCTATTCCGTTGCCTAAAGTAGAAATTAATGAATTACACATTTTATATGATGAGTATTCATCAATATCTTTTGCCACAGTTTTGTTTACAAAGGCACCTGGTGAATTCTAATGTACTTTCTGTGGCACAAGTACACTGATAATGAGAACAAAGCGTCTTTAACACTTCCTAGGGGTATTTAGATTACTGTAAAAGTAGCTTCTATTTTAAGAGAATAAACTGATATTATGACTTGCCAATCAGATGTTATGGGTTTTATTTATGTGTCTTAGTCCCCTAGAGACTGATCAATTGAGTTTCTGCTTTGCAAAGGTGAGTACCAGACCCAGATGCCCTTTATGAACCAATTTATTGTTTCTCTTCTTGAATGCCTCTATAATGGAAGACCAAATGAGAATTTAAACTTGGACTTAAAAACAATAGAATAAGACATATATTCAAGGACTGTTGATTATGAAAACAAAGTTATCAAAAAATCTATTTTCACAGAGAATATATTCAATATAGTTAACTCTAGTAACATGAGACAAGTGATGAGAAATGAAGGCAACTTTAAAATTATCAGCAAACTTCTTGAAAGTCATCGAGTTAATCCCTTTATCTTCCTTTTGTCTATCTTCTAGTAGAAATGGTGAAGATAAATTAAATCACTACAACATTAGTATCAGGAAAAACCTTGGTAGGTAACAGGTATTGTAAAACTGAAGGTTTATAAACATATTCCATTGTTTAATAATCCAGGTAAATATTGTACATTTGTCAATCAAAAGTCAGGGCTCTCTTAAAGTTTTGCAATATATGCCCAAACTTCCCTTTCTCCTCTCCATAATACAAAATGTGTTTTATTGTTGTCCCTATAATATTAACTTTATACTATAGTGGTATTATAATGCTCATTTTGAATCTACAGAATGACAAAATAGCAATGTGAAATTTAAGTTATATGCACAAATTTTCTTGATTGTCTCTGCTGTTTAAATGTTGCTATGTAAGGTAGGAATGTATTAATATATTCTTAATACATGAATACTTTTTTCATTTTGATTTTCTCTTCTACATTCATGTACTTGATTATTTAAGACTAAATAATCAAAATGTCAAAAGAAAGATAAATTAAATTTGTAATTTCTCTATGCTTTATACTATTCCCTGTCTATTCAGTAAACCAATGAAAGCACCATTTATTCCTATCTAATATGGGAGAGAAAGCTGACGTTTTTCAGCACCTCCAAACTCCACATTACCTTACATCTAAATTCATCCCCGTTGACAACACTGGAAAACTGATATCATCATCTCTGAGTTACTGAGAAAATTGAAGGTTAGAAAGTTTCAACTAGTTGGTCAAGTTTATCAGCAGTGAAAGAAGAGAGAAGCTTTCCTGTATATGTCCTTTATTTTAAAGTTTGTGATTTTTCATAAAATTAGTAGTTCACAAAGTTACACTTTTATGTAACAAAAACAAATATTTTTTCCATCTCCACATAAAAACTATATTGTTGACTATTTCCACACACACCTTACTTTATGTACTACTTTAATTTTTTATAAAATGCATTTTTAAGTTAATTTTTATTCACATAAAATGAATATCATTTTACATAAATAGACTACAATCACAGCAAAAATGTAATGACAACAAAATACTGCTCATTGCCAAATGTTGTGAGCCCAAGAGAAGCTTTGTTAGAAATGGGGATGAACACACGGTAGAGAAATATTAAATATATATTAGCTCCAAATGAGATTTAATACTTGAATCTATCAGAAGAAAATAAAGGGAATTAATAAAGAAGCACATTTCTCATTATGTCTCCTTTTTCTTCTCTTTTTTCAATGATATTTAATGGTCTCTCCATGTGCTGCTTAAGATAATCCAGAATCACAATACTTATTTCCCATAATTGGGACATGTCATACTAAACAGCTAAACTTCAGGAGGAAGCAAATACCCTTTTCAGTACTATCTTCTGGAGACCAGAATCATTAATTGCCACCTCTGCTGGTGAACATATTTGCAACATATCTATAACAGAGTCATTAGACAATATGACTTTGAGATCATAAATAACTCATAGAAAATACTTACACTCATTAGCAATTGAGAGAAAGTGTTGTACTATATTTTACTTATTTCACACATTAACCCAGAATCAGTAAGTTTTCCACCAGGAGATAAAATAAGAATCCATCTGAAATATCACTTCTATTGAAATGTCTCTTCTGGTGCCCTTCACGGTTTTTTGTTTTTTTTTTGAGACAGAGTTTCGCTCTTGTTACCCAGGCTGGAGTGCAATGACGCGATCTTGGCTCACTGCAACCTCCACCTCCTGGGTTCAGTCAATTCTCCTGCCTCAGCCTCCTGAGTAGCTGGGATTACAGGCACGCGCCACCATGCCCAGCTCATTTTTTGTAGTTTTCGTAGAGACGGGGTTTCACCAGGTTGACCAGGATGGTCTCGATCTGTTGACCTCGTGATCCACCCGCCTCGGCCTCCCAAAGTGCTGGGATTACAGGCGTGAGCCACCGCTCCCGGCCACGGGTCTTTAATAACATGCTTTCAAGCCCACGAATTAAGACATCAAATAAAATAATAGAATCAAGTGTAAAAATATACTCCTAGCAATTTAAAACTGGAGACAACATTATAAAATAGCTTGCATAATCTCCCCTTAAGAAAAATGTGGAAACTAAGATATAAACAAATGAAAGTATTGTCCAAGGTCATGCATTAATTAGCATTATAGTAGTAAATACAGATAAAGTCTTATTTTTAATCTAGGACTCTTCCCAGTACATTTCAGGGCTATGTTTATTCATTGTATAAAAAACGGAGACAAGCGACAACAATAAACAAAACAGATTGATTTTTCCTCATCTCAAATTGTCTGATAAAACTTGAATAAAGATGGGCCATCTATCAAATTTCCTTTACATAAATAAAGATGTTGCTTCCAAACTCCAATTTTCTATTTCAAGATATATTTGAATGTCAGTATGAGATTACATATTCTACTGTTAAAGCTATATCATTAAATGGCCTGTATTGTTTGTTAAATGCAGGCCCTAGAGACATTGAAGTGACCCACGGATTAATAATTGCTAAGCCTAAAAGAGTAACAAGTCATAGCCAAGTAAATCTTTCCTATTAGAGGGTACAAACCATAAGAATATAACACGCATTATTGAAACTGCTGTCCAGCACCATTTTGAGCCATAACTCCTACTTTAAATGTCACCTGATACCCTGAAGATTACTTTTTCAAATGCAGCATCTTAATTAAGTCATATTTTACATAGAAAGTAAAAAGGCATAGGCTAAATGTATATAAAAGTGCTGAGTTGCCTTCCTGGTTACTCTGTGGGGAGGGAGTCTGCACTGCAATGACTACATCTTCTGCACTTTATCAGACTGGCAACATGTCATGTTAATTCAAACACTGAAACAACCAACTACTCTGTCGTTACCGGTCACTGGTCTAGTCCAAGCATATCGGTATCCAGGTGACAACTGGTTGTAGTAATTGTTATAATGTGATAAGCTTACCAATGCAAAGTTGAGTAAATTCTTCTGTAAGCAAATTACAAATGTGGGTGGGAATATCTTACTAAACTATTGGTTCTGCATTTTGACCTTACACAATATTGCACATATTTGAAATAATTTGTTGGATAAAAGTTTCTTCATTGGATTTCATTACACCAGATTATTATTTCACTTTTAAAATAATCTCTAGTTATGTGAAGACAAGTAGATTCAGTGCAGGGAGATTGATAATATGTACCTGATAAGAATGTGTAGAGAAAAAAACATAGTATTTTAAAAGCCAATATTTGTTTACATTTTTCTTTTCACCAATAGAATATTTCTGATTTTTCCATATAACACTATAATCAAATAAGTATATGTAAATATTAAGTAATTTTAACATAATTTATATAAATGAAGAAAATAAAAGAAGTATGAAGTTGTTTCATCATTGAATTTTTTTAACCTAATTTTAACCTAAATCGATTCTACTCAAGCCTTCATAATGGATATGCATTTAATCTTTTTTAAGTATGATTTTATTAGATTAGTGCAGAAGTAAGTGCGGTTTTTAATGGCAAAAATTACTTCCTATTAAAAACCGCAATTACTTTTGCACCAGCCTAAAACTCTAATGTATGCACAGAAATATATACTCTATAATATGCAAATCTGTGAGTCTACACAATAAAACGCCCATGTCTTGTGAGCCAATGCAAAATGTAAAACACTTTATTGTGTATGATGATTAATCTTTCTTTATACAAGTCTTCCCTACATATTAATACTTTATATCTCCTTTTGTAATTTTCTCTCCCCATTTTCAAATACTGAAGTGCATTCTTAGATCAGATCAAGGCCAAGAGCAGGGAATGACGGAGGAAGAGATTAATCTCTTTTGGTATGAAAGACAGTTGTAAGTGTGAGCATACTCCCATTTAATTTACCTTTTTTCATTTAAAATATATCTTCACAAAAGAGGAAAACAAGTTTTATTGAGGTTAGCATATTGTAATATCTTGAGCTTTCAGAGGAATTAGCAAGTTAGTTTTGGTTTAGGATCAGCATATTAACTTGTAGTCACTTAAGTTAGTTAAATGGAGATCATGATTTATTTTGACTGAATGTTTTCATACTGCTTTTAAAAAAGTAATAATATTTTACAGCTTGTTTTTTAATGACAGAATACAGTGATCAATCCCAAAGTCAGGTATGATGCTTACGCTGTTTTCTTTTTAAATCTGAGATCTACTTTCCTATCATTTTTAAGACACCTCTGATTGAAAATGTGTTTAATTATAAAACTCCAAATGTTTCTAATTATCTTGTAAAGAGTGAATTTAAATTGTAAATACCTAAATTCACTAGGTGAAAAAGTAATTGTATATAATGTTAAATTTTACCTGTTTCAGGCTAATTATATTGTTTAAGTTTGGATAAACCAGTAAAATATTTTTTTTATTATTTTTATGAAGTATAAAAACATAAGAGCTTCCACACAGCAAAATAAACTATCATCAGAGTGAACAGGCAACCTATAGAAAGGGAAAAATATTTTCCAATCTACCTATCTGACCAAGGGCTAATATCCAGAATCTACAAGGAACTTCAACAAATTTATAAGAAAAAAACAACCCCATCAAAAAGTAGGAGAAGGATATGAACAAATACTCTGCAAAGGAAGGCATTTAGGCAGCCAACAAACATGAAAAAAAGCTCATCATCACTGATCATTAGAAAAATGCAAATCAAAACCACAATGAGATACCATCTCAGGCCAGTTAGAATAGAATAGCAATCATTAAAAAGATAGGAAACTATGCTGGAGAAGATGTGGGAAAATAGGAACGCTTTTCCACTGTTGGTGGGAGTGTAAAGTAGTTCAACCATTGTGGAAGACAGTGTGGCAATTCCTCAAGGATCTGGAACCAGAAATACCATTCGACCTGGCTATCCCATTACTGGATATATACCCAAAGGATAATAAATTGTTCTACTATAAAGACAAATGCACATGTATGTTTATTGTGGCAGTATTCACAATAGCAAAGACTTGGAGCCAACCCAAATACCTTCCCATCAATGATAGACTGGATGAAGAATATGTGGCATATAGTGTATACACCAGGGAATATTATGCAGCCATAAAAATAGATGTCCTTTACAGGAACATGGATGAAGCTGGAAACCATAATTCTCAGCAAACTAATACAGAAACTGAAAATCAAATACCACATGTTCTCACTCATAAGTGGGAGTTGAACAATGAGAATACATGGACACAGAAGGGAACATCACACACTGGGACCTATCAGGGTGGGGGGGTGGGAGGTTAGAGGAGGCACAGCATCAGGAGAAATACCTAATGTAGATGATGGGTTGATATGTGCAGCAAGCCACCATGGCACATGTATACCTATGTAACAAACCTGCACGTTCATCATGTGTATCCCAAAACTTAAAGTATAATAATTTTAAAAGAACGTAAGAAATAATTGCAAAATGTTTATATAGTACAGAATACAAGAGTATTATACCAAGCAAATTGTTCTCATTGTAGCGTAATGGATTAAGCTATTATTAACTCTTGTTGTATCTAATGGTGCAGCCACCTAAATTATATCGGTAGGGCCAGTCTTTGGGTTTCACCTAAAACAAAGACGTAATTATGTCATGTCCCTGATTTCAAAGTGAGATCAAGACCACCCCCCCCAAGTGCTAATTGATTAATATTTTCAACTATATGTCCTTTCCAGAATTATTCCTAAAATATCTTAATTCCATAGCATATCTCTTTCACTGAGCACCTGCTGTACTTTCATACTTCATAATGACAACTACTCATTCACAATCATTTCTGCCTCTGATTCAGTTACGTGCATCTCTGCTGCCACCTTCCTCAACCTCTACAGGATCACTCAAAAGACTTATGGTATACTTGGAGTGTTTTCCTCAAGCGAAATAAACCATGCTGTGGCTGGATATATTATGCAGACTGCATCATAACAGGTACCAACCTACCACATTACATAATGTGTAAATATAAACAACATTGAAGTTTCCAGAAATCAATATTTATTTTATTGCATTTTCTTAAGGCATTTTGGACTGTGCCATACCAATCATTTGTCCAGAATACAATGCTTTGCTTAGTTCTTTGTTCAGTGGAAAAAAAAAAAAAAGTCATTGTGCTTAAAATGAGAATATCCAACTGGCAACAAATATTAAGGTAAATTATTATTTACTATGCCTGCAAAGAGTTCATCATGGCTGATTTAGTTGAATCATTTTGTCAGGGTTTCCCAATGACTCACAGGCCACTTGAATCAGAATTGCTTGGATATTAAAATAAATTTAGATTCCTGGATACCATCCCAGCCTGCAGATTCTGAAATTCTGTGGTTCACCTCCAAATACACATGTTTACCAGGCAGGCTAGATGATACACATGCATACCTAGATTTGGGATTTAATGTCTAATACTTACAGAAGCATCATCTGAAGTTGGTCTTCAGGTAGACCAGAGCATATACCTCCCAATCTGCAACAATTTATTTTGTATGTGGAATCTAAATGCTATTTTTCAATTGATTTTCCCAATTACACTTTTGTGTAATGATATTTTACAGAAGGACAAACGAAAGGTAGAATTCCTTCTTCTTCAAGAGTCGTCGGCCCTTTTTCTTACAGAGTTCATTGTGGCTTTTAAATATCACCTTCTTATGGTAACTGTGCATCTTAAACACCATAGCTGCTTTTGCAACTAATATGCCTAGGTCTCACCCCAGGAATCAGGCTACAGTGGTCTGTGATGGGTCATGTCACTGCTATTTTATAAGGCTTTCCAATTGAGTCTAATGAGCAGCCGAAGTCACCATCACTGAATTTGGCATCACAAAACCATGATCCTTCATTGAGAAGATCATCTCCCTTCATTCAGTCAAGTTTAGTTTGAGTAAAGGATTCCCACTTAAATGTTCACATAGCTGTAACTCTTTTAAAAGGCGTGTTATTAACTGGCAGCTGGGTAATTAAACCACAAAGATGAAGCAGTCAAAGCCTGGTAATGCTCATCTCCCGCAGATCACAGACAGATCCCACGTGAGAGGAGTTGCTGATCTCCTCTAGTTTTAGGGAACTGGGCACACGGCCGCTGGGTGTGGTACTTTACAGACATTGAAGAACAAAGGAAAGATTGAATCCCTTATGATCAGTTACTTAAAAACAAATGGGTAAGCTCCTACCTGCTAAAAGCGTTTCTGAATATAGAAAGATCAGAGAAGGGAATCACAAAAGTGGGTGATTAAAAAAATAACATGCCTCATTTTCTATCTTAACAATTGGCCTCAGTTGTACTAAAGCTTCCCCTGACAAAAAAAAAAAAAGAGTATAGCTGTTTTTCACATGCATGGATCTAAGGTAAGCTCTCTCCATATCCACTTCTCTAAGCACTTGTAAATAATCTTTTCGTTAAAATTAACCAAAATAATTCTTGAAATCTGCTGGATATAAGGTGCTTTGTGTGACAGAGTAGTTCCCTTTTTAACTTGGTTAAAATAAATTGAATTAAAAATTTCACACTATTTTTTTTCAAAATTTTACTTAATTTCTAAGTTTCAAGCATATCAGAACACTAAGAGACATTTAGTTGTATATTATGCTAAAGCATTAAAGCAATGCAAAAATATAGCTTTAAAGGAAAACTAGAGAAAAACCACTTATTTTTGACTAAGAAAAATGTCCTTTTTAACCTTCTTAATAGTACCTTCCCCTGTTTTAAATTGAGTCATTCTGAGTACCTGAGTTTCATGTTTTATAGTTTTATAATTTGTAACGTCTGGCAAAGATCAGGGATTCTCACTTTCCACCTCACAGATGTCCTTGCAAACTGGAACACGATTTAAATGGTTTACATACATATATTACTCCATTAGTGCCTAATTAAAAATACGTCTGACAGCTGGCAGACAATGAGGTGCTTCAGATAATCCAAGTGAACTGATCAAGGATGGAAAATTGCACTTGTACTACTTATATAAATTCATGGGACTTGTTTGTCATTTTTAGGAATGTTTTTATTTCTCCCAGACAGTATACATTTTGTGTACATGCTGTTACTGACATATTCATGTTGCATTTAGATTAAATGTCATATTTTATGAGTATAAGGTCTATTTTTCTATAAGAAACTCTCTTTAGATATAAATGAAAATAAAAGGTCATTTTAAACAAGTCATGACTTTTTTCCTGATTCCCTGAGAGCTAGTATTTGCTGCTTGTCCATGGGTTTGTCTTCTATATGTGTTAAAGTTTTACTTGGTCCTTGCCTTTGAATATTTGTATAGCTGTATTTCTAATGAAATAGATAAGAAATAACCACAAATACTGTATTAGCAAGGGATCTTCAGAGAAGCAGAACAATAGGCTTTGTAAGTAAATATATTTAGAAATGTAAAGAATTGGCTCACATACCTGTGGGTACTGGCAAACCTGAAGTCTGCAGGCAGGCTGGCAGGCAAGGGACCCAAGAGTTGATGTTGCAGCTATATGGTAATCTAATCCTGAGACTCACCCTGCATGACAGACTCACCTGAATGGGGTGTTCCAAGCTAGGGAGTCCAGGAGTGGCCAACCAGGAGATTCGTTCGTTGTCTGTGAAAAACATCCGAGGCCCGGGTCCATTCCAAGGAACACAGGCCTTGTAGGTGCTCGAGACCTGAAGTTCTGGATTGAATGAAGGTGGAGGTTGTTAGGGGAAGTATACCAAGTGCAAATGCTATATAAGCTGCATGCTTTTTGCAAGCAGTTGTGGTTCTCCTGCCTAGGCTGCTGCCACTGGACTGTAAGCCCCGGATAAAACTCCATGTATTTTTTGCTGGCTCTGGGTGTTTGGCCCTCTTGAACCTCCGACCCTACTGGAGTCTATCGGGTTTGGCATGACAGCAGCTCAGGTATAACAGCAATGTGGAGGCAGACTTCCTTTTTCCTCAGTGACCTCAGTTTTTGCTCTTAAGACCTTTAACTGACTAATGAGGCCTACTCACATTATGGAGGGCAATTCACTTCACTTAGAATCTATTAATTTAAATGTCAATCACATCCAAAAAATATCTTCACACCATCTATAGTGGTGTTTGACCAAAAACTGGGTACAATGACCTAGACAAGTTGACACCTAAAATTAACCATCATAGACACATAGAATAACCACAGACAAAACCTGAATAAATGATACAGACAGAAAAGCTTATTTTAGGGGGTAAAAAGTAGATTTGATTGGAAGAGAGAAACAGTATAGAAGGAAGAGTAGTAACAATATAGCAACATGGAAAGCAAAAAACATCTGACTAGTGGCTAGGTAGTTAAGTCAGGAATGTTCTAATGATTTTTCATGTCTTCCCAGTCTTTGTTCCACTATCCACTTTTAAAACCTTGAACTGGACATATTTAATTTCCCTGGAGAAATCATTTGCAGGTAAAATGCCACCACTGCATTATTCTGCCACAATACAGATAAAATGCAAATACTATAGTTGGCATAGAAAAAAAGTCAGTGTTATGTAGAAGCACAAATAATAATTAGAGCTCTGCATTATTATAGCTATAATACAGGAATAAGTTTTTAGTATTCCAGGAAAAAGAAGCTTAATCAATTATATGGATACTGTCTTCCAGCTCAATTACTGGTAAGCAGTATCTGAAACATTAACTTATATAACTAGTTAAAATTCATCTGGATCACAAACTGTTATTTGAGGAGCAAACTGTTGAGTTAAAATACATATCATTATTATCTATTCTTATGTTCGTTTAAAGTTAAAACATTGGAATATATCATAATAAAGAAATCAATTCTGCAATTATATAGTACTCTCAGTGATGCTGCATATAGCTCAGGCCAGTTGGCAAGAATCAGTACATCTCTTCCCAACTCCATATTTAGATGGGAAGTTGGTAACTTAATACCTGTGATAAAGAAAGTGACAAATGTCTTTTAATCATAGGTTTATTGTTTGTGTGAAAAAAGCTATTCATAATAGTTTACCATTACACAATCTAATTCACACTACTCCTTTATCCCTCAAGTAAACTGCTAGCAAGCAGATTCTAACAAAATTTATGCAGATATAGTTAGATCAAATTACTATCTTTAATCTGTTGAACATTTGTCTGGCCTTTGTCTTTGGTTCCAAAAACTCTCAAAATTCTCCAAGCAATAGGAATATTTTGTTATTTATGGCAGGCCACTTGGGCTGTGCCTGAGTTTATGTTAAGTAGATGACTCATAATGGGAAGTGGTCACATCAAAAAGACCAATTATGTGATTACAGGGGTAGAACTTTGAGCAATGTGGTATGTGCCTGACCTTTGGGGAGAGAAGTGCAGATTGAGTTTAACCACAAGATGAGTGATTCAATCAATCATGCCTTTGTAATGAAATTCCAATAAAAACTGTGGACATAGATGTTCAGGACAGCTGTCCTGGTTAGCAATATCTTGTTCATATAGCTGCTATACACTGATGGGCCAGGAGAGTGATTCATCTGAACTCTATAGGCAGAGGACAAAAGGAAGGTTCAAGTTTAGGACCCTTATAGACCTTGCCTATACATCTATTATTTTGGCTGGTCTTGATTTATATCATTTTTTTTTTGCTATGATAAAACTATAATCATTAAGTATAATTATTCCTTGAGTTCTGAGTCATTCTAGTGTGTTATCAATCTAGAGGGCGTAATGAAAACTTCCTTCTCAAATTGGAGTCAGTTGGCCAAAAGTGTATAGGTCATCTAAAAACCTCAAGTTTGAGGCTGGTGAGTGAAGTGAGAACAGTCTTTCGAGGGTCTGTGCCCTAAAGTAACTCATAAAGTTTGGCTTAACTTCAGGTAGTTTGTGTTAAAATTGCATCGTGCAGCATAGATCGAAGCAAATTAAAAAATTGTTAGAAACATAATATTAAATGAAATGACATCTACTCTAACTTATTGCTTTTAGACATTTTTTTCAAGGTTTTAATTGGTTGCCCCATTGCAGTTTTTTTATCTTTATTGTCTTCTATCTGACTTCAAACACCAAGCATATAAAAAGGTAATAATATAAACATGTGATACAACATATAATCGTCAAAGACACCTTATCTTTTGGTTATAGTCATCTTTGGGTTACTGTCTCAAGGAGGAAGAAAACCTGTATTTTGTTCATGACTAATGACCAAATAGAGATTATTTAGGAAATAAAAGATGGAAAACAGTAGAGACTATAAGATAAAGTGTACCCTCATTTTTATTTTTATATGTCTCCCTCTCCCTCACTCTTGTTTTGAATTTTTGTCTCTTTCCTATTTTCTTTTTTTTGCTATGCATCTCCAAGAAACAAACCACATTACTAAAAATCACTATATAGTAATTAAATAATTATTCCACTAAATGTAAAACTATTTTTCAAAAACTGATATAGAATAATAGATATTTTTAAGAGGAATGATATTAAAAGCAAATATAACCAATTTTTATAGCTTAAAGATAATTTTATTAATCTCCAATTACCATTCATTTACAGGCAAAGGAACAAGGCTAGATGTTAAAAGACTTACCCTAAATCACAAAACAATGCCTGAGTTGGCTTATAAAACAACAACATGATGATGTTTAGATTTTAGTCTTTGTGCATTATCAAATTGAAACTGAGGACTGGGGAAAAATGACAGGTAATAAATATCAGAAATTGCCAAATAACAAATAGGAGCTTGGTAGTGTATTTATTGAAAACTTTAAGCAGAAGGGAGATCTAAGAAGGGGTTGGTTATGCTTGTGTTTTTGGCATCACTCCCTACAAAATATTAGCAGAGGTAACCTCAAATCCTTGGCAACCTTTCTTTCTTTAAAAACAATAAAAAATGTCTGAATAGTTAGCCATACCTAGATAGTCTGTCTCACTGGGTTTGGAGTGCAACACAGATATCTACATTTTTAGATTCTGATTTTTATTTGAAACAAGATTCTAAACCATAATCTAGAATAGGTGTGTGCAACAGAAATATTCTGCGATGATGAAATATTCTGTGTATGTACTGTCCAAAACAGTAGTTACCAGTTCCATGTGATTATCGAGCACTTGATATAGGACTAGTGAAGCTGAGGAATCGATTTTTAAATTGAATTTAATGTTTAATTTATTTAGACTTAAATTTGCTACTTTGTTATGCAGAGCCCTATAAAAGAGGGAAGACTGGTTGTCATCAGGAAAAGCATGTGCAAAGGAACAGAGATGCAAAGAAGCACAGCTTAAGTTTATGAGAAACATTCAAATATGTCAAGCAAAATGTAAAGGCTAAGGTGTCTGATTAAAAATGGAATAAAAGTCAGTCTGTATCTAGTGTATATTGAACAAACATTTGGGAAAAACCCAACAGAAGAATATTTGCAGTGTACACCAAAGAGTAATGAAAGAGAACATATCCCAAGGAATGGATGCCCACCTCGTTGAATATGTCCTAGACCTTTGTCAGCACATAGAAGGAAGTAAAAATTCTCTTGCCCATGGATGCATATCTGGGTCCCTCATATAAAAAAAGTACTACAGAGTACTTTATCTGAGTCTATATAAACTTAGAACACAAACAGTACTCTGAGTATTAAATAATATGAAAATTATTGTGATTTCTACTGCCTTTTCTGAAAATATCCTCAGAAAAGATAAATGGTTGAACTATGGCATTATGGTTTTGAGATAATTTTATCTGTAAGACATACGCAAACACACACAACTTACATTAGCTTTAGTATTAAAAACAGAATTGGTTTACATAATTTAAAATAATATAGTTGAAAAACTTTCATAATTTATTATAAACAATCAATATTATAAAGAATTTATCTCTCTCTGTCTCGTCTCTGCTTTCTTCAGAATTGCCTTCACTTTCTGCCACCAGCAGTAAATTCAGGCTATTGTTTCCCCAAGTTCTCACCCACAGAAATGAGAGTGTATCTATCTGAAATATCTAGCAAAAGCCCTAGGATTAGAACTTAATTAATTTTGATTAGATCATATCACTATATGGATAAACGGATTTCAAAATCATGGTGCGCGCGCATGCGCGCGCGCGCGCACACACACACACACACACACACACACACACACACACACACAATATTATCCAGCCTTTAAAAATAAGAAAATCCTGCCATTTGCAACACCATGGATGAACCTGGAGGATACTCTGCTAAGTCAAATAAACCAGACATAGACAAATACTATATGATCTTGCTTATATGTGGAATCTTTAAAAAGCCAAATATATAGAAACAGTAGAAAGCTGGTTGTTAGGGGCAGGGAAAGGAAGGGGTTGGGAAGAAGTAGGTCAAAAGGTACAAATTTGCAATTATGTGGAATAAAGAAGCCTAAAGATTTAATGTACAACATGAGGACTATAGTTAATATATTATCTTGCTAATAGACCTTAGATGCTCTTAGCCCACACAGGCACAAAAGATAATTATAAAAAATGATTAATATTTTAATTTCTTGACTATAATAAACATTTCATTACATATATCAGATCATGTTGTACACCAGAAATATATACAACAACAAAGAAAAATTATATATGCTTATAAATTAATCTGTCACTTTGGCACTGGTGTGTATTATCCTGAGGTGCTCAACTCTAAAGGTAGAAAGGAAATCATCTTCTCCAAAAGCACACGGACTTAGAAAGGGTGGTTCCTCAAGAAAACTAAAGAGGGAATAACAGACAGCACTGAATTCTGTCATTTGAGAGGCCAATGCAATAAAAAAGAACGGAATCCAGGTGGGTTGGATGAACGACAGCAAGGATGTCAATCAGAACTGCACGCATTATTGGTGGCCTCTGGTAGAAAAATTTGTCTGTGAACACTGATAAAACATATTGCTGAACATACTGAGGGACACTTGTGAAACAGTGGGAGATTTGAAGATTTGGCATTAGTATTATAACAAATGGAAGCAAAAAGCCAGTAATACATTGATTCTTACTACTGATGAGATCTCATTACACTATATATCAGCAAGTAATACGGAATTTCGGATTATAAAAGCAAGTAGTAGTATGTAGGGAATATGCTTGGGGCAATTTTCAACATATGGATAGACCATGAAGGAAAATAATAATATATTGACTATATAGGAAGCAAATATTGTTAGCCAAGTTGAAGTTGTTTATTACTACATATGTATATGTATATGTATACACCTTTCATTTGAATTTTTAAAATATTTTTCATATATATTCATAATTCATTTAAAAACTGTTAGAAGTAGGGCTTATTCTTCCTAAGAATCAAAATGAAATTTGGAAATGGTGTCTTACAGCAACATGGACCTCTAATACAAAATCTTGTCTATTTTTCAGTTAGCTTCACTAGTGTTATAGGTTACTATAAGAATTAAAACAAATGATTTGTGAAACAGAAATTAATAAATTTTATCAGCAATTTATGTAAAATAGATTTAAATGGAAACACTCTGGCATAAGATATTTATGAAGGCTTTTGCAACAATACAGATTTTTAGGAAACATATTCGAAGATATAAAAAATGTGATGAGAAATGGGTAAAGAAAGAGAGAAATAGCAAGAAAGCTCAACTCTTACAGGAAATAAAAACAAAAGACATGAGTTATTAAAGGAAATGTCCCAAGAATGATGATTGTATTTATTATCAGAGATGAAGTAAAAAGGGATCTGTTAATAATATGTAGACACAGAAGAGACATAGGGTGGACAGATATCTATACATTTCTATTTGTGAGTTTAAGTGTGTGAATAGTGCGTGTGTGTGTGTATAGATACACAGAAATATTTCTTTTCCATTTGGTTCATAGTAAATAAATTATATACTATCCTAATATTTTAAATCAAGAAACTGAGTCAGAGACATTTAGTAATGACCCATTGTCACAGTAGGTTATAGATCTGAGATTAGAATTTGGATTTTCTGATTTTCAAATATACAAATATTTTCTAACATAAAAACTAGAGTATGAATCTGATATATCTGTAATAATTTTGATTTAGATCCAATATCAAATTTAATTTAAAATAATACATTTCATGATTATACCATATTCTTCAAGTCTCGGTAAATATGTGACTAATAGATTATTTCATGAATATCTAACAAGAAACCACTTTTTAAATATAATTTTAACTTTTATTTTAGATTCAGGGGATACATGTGCAAGTTTGTTACATGGTATATTACACGCTACTGACATTTGGGATATGAATGATCCCATCACCCAGATAGTGAGGATAGTACTCAAGAGTTAGGTTTTATTTATTTATTTTTTTTAAGATGGAGTGTTGCTCTATCGCCCAGGCTGGAGTGCAGTGGCATGATCTAGGCTCACTGCAACTGCTGCCTCCCAGGTTCAAGCGATTCTCCTGCCTCAGCTTCCCTAGTAGCTGAATTACAGGCACACATCACCATGCCTGGCTGATTTTTGTATTTTTAGTAGAGATGGGGTTTCGTCATACTGGCTAGAGTGATTTCGAACTCCTGACCTCAGGTCATCTGTCTGCCTCGTCCTCCCAAAGTGCTGGGATTACAGGTGTGAGCTACCACGGCTGGCCAACAGTTAGTTTTTAAACCCTTGCCCACTACCTACCTCCCCCTTTTTAGTAGTCATCAGTGTCTATTGTTTCCATCTTTATATCCATGTGTACCCAATGTTTAGCTTCCACTTATGAGTGACAACATGCAATATATGGTTTTCTGTTTTATGCAAACTATGGTTTGCATTAATTCATATAGGATAAGGGCCTCCAGCTGTATCCATATATCTGCAAAAGCATGACTTCATTCCTTTTTATGGCTGCATAGTATTCCATGATGTATATGTACCACATTTTCTTTATCCAATCTACCCATTGGTGGGTACCTAGGTTGGCTGCATGTCTTTACTACTGTGAATAGCAAAGGGATGAACATATAAGTGCATGGGTCTTTTTAGTAGAATGATTTATTTATTGGGGGGTATAATTGAGTAATGGGAATGATGGGTCAAATAGTAATTCTATTTTTACTTCTTTGAAATATTTCCACACTGCTTACCATAGTGGCTGAAATAATTTACTTTCTACCAACAGTGTATAAAGCATAAGTTTTTCTGTATTTTTAATAATAGTCATTCTGACTATATGAGATTGTATCTCATTGTGGTTTTGACGTGAATTTGATGATTAGTGATGAGGGCATTTTTTCATATGTTTGTTGGCTGCTTGCAGGTCTTTGGGGACTGTCTGTTCATGACTTTTTCCCACTTTTTAATGGAGATGTTTTTGCTGGTTGAATTAATTTCCTTATAGATACATGTATCGGATCTTTGTCAGAAGGATAGTTTGCAAATGTTTTTCCCATTCTGTAGGTTGTCTGTTTAATTTGTTGATAGTTTATTTTGCTATGCAGAAGTTCTTTAGTCTATTTAGGTCCCACTTGTCAATTTTTGTTTTTGCTGCAATTGCTTTTGAGGACTTGGCCACAAAATCTTTCTTAAAACTAATGTCCATAGGAGTAGTTCCTAGATTTTCCTCTAAGATTCTTATAGTTTGTGCTCTTACCTTTCAATCCTTTATTCATCTTGAATTAATGTTTGTTATACTGAAAGGTAGTAGTCTATTTTCAATATTTTGCATATGGATCATAAGATATCTCAGCATCATTTATTTAATAAGGAATCCATTCCCTATTGCTTGTTATTACCAGCTTTGTCAAAGATCAGATGGTTGCAGATGTGAAGCTTTATTGTGCTCCATTGGTCTATATGTCTGTTTTTGTACAAACACCATGTGGTTTTGATTACTGTAGTCTTATAGTATAACGTCAGTTAATGTGATATGTCCAGCTTTGTTCTTTTGCTTAGGATTGTTTGGGATATTTGTGGTATTTTTGCTGTTTTTCCATTAGAGTAGTATTTCTCCAATCGCGTGAAAAATGACATTGGTCATTTGATAGGAATAGCATTATATCAGTAGATTGCTTGTGGAAGTATGGCCATTTTAGCAACATTTATTTTTTCAATCCATGAGCATGAAATCCTTTTTCATTTGTTTGTGCCAACTGTGATTCCTCTCAGCAGTGTTTTGTAGCTATCTTTGTAGGGAACTGTCATCTCCTTGGTTATATGTATTTCTACATATTCTCCTGTATGTGTGTGCATATTGTGAATGGTATTGCATTCTTGACTCTCAGCTTGAATAATATTGGTGGATAAAAACCCTACTTATTTTTGTACATTGATTTTGTATCCTGAAACTTTACTGAAGTTCTTTATCATTTCAGGAGCCTTTTAGTGAAGTTTTTCAAGATTTCTAGGTATCGAGTTACCTCATCCACCAGAAGAGATAGTTTATAAATCTAGGTGTTCCAATATTGGGTGCTTATTTATGTAGGATATTTAATTCTTGTCGAATTGAATCCTTTATTGTTATGTAATGCTTTTTGTCCTTTTTCACTGTTGTTGGTTTAAAGCAAGTTTTTTCAACCTGTGGCCCACAGGCTTTATATAGCCCAGGAGAGGTTTGAATAAATCCAATACAAATTCATAAATCTTCCTAAAAACTGAGGGATTTTTTGCAAAATTTTTTAGCTTATCATTTATTGTTAGTGTATTTTATGTGTGACACAAGACAATTATTCTTCCAATTATCTTGGGAGAAGATTTATAAAACAACTATTTCTAGGCCTACAAAAGTACTTAGTTGGCCCCGCAATAATAGTTGGGGACCTCCACACCCCACTGACATTATTAAACAGATCACTGAGGCAGAAAAGTAACAAATAAATTTTGTTTTTTTTTGTTTGTTTGTTTGTTTTTGAGACGGAGTTTCGCTCTTGTTACCCAGGCTGGAGTGCAATGGTGCGATCTTGGCTCACCGCAACCTCCGCCTCCTGGATTCAGGCAATTCTCCTACCTCAGCCTCCCGAGTAGCCAGGACTACAGGCACGTGCCACCATGCCCAGCTAATTTTTTTTTGTATTTTTAGTAGAGACGGGGTTTCACCATGTTGACCAGGATGGTCTCGATCTCCTGACCTCGTGATCCACCCGCCTTGGCCTCCCAAAGTGCTGGGATTACAGGCGTGAGCCACCACGCCCGGCCTAACAAATAAATTTTGGACTTAATTTCAACACTTGACCAATTAAACCTAATAGACATCTACAGAACACTCCACTCATTAACGACATAATATGTATTCTTCACATCTGCACAGGGAATATACTCCAAGATCAACCACTTGCTTAACCAAAAATCAAGTCCCAAAAGACTGGACACCCCTGGTTTCAAGTCTATTTTATCACATATAAGAATAGCAACCTCTGCTCTTTTCTGGTTTCTATTTTCATGACAGATCTTTCTCCAACCCTTTACTTTAATCCTGTGGTTGCCATTACATGTGAGATGTGTGTCTTTACAAGAGCAGATACATGGGTCTTCATTTGTATCCAACTTGCAACTTTGCACCTTTTAAGTGGGGTGTTTAGAGTGTTTACATTCAAGTTAACTATTAACATGTGAGGTTTTGATGTTATAGTGAAGTTGTTAATTGGTTGCTTTATAAAGTTTGTGGGTCATGTACTTAACTGTGTTTTGTGGTAGCATATATAGTCCTTTTTTTTCCCCACATTTATACCTCCCTCAATGCTGTCTTAGAAGACTGGTCTACTGGTCACTAATTCCTCTAGTTCTTGCTTGTCTGGAAAACATTTTGCTTCTCCTTCACTAATGAGGCTTAGTTTAATTGGGTATAAAAATCTTAGTTAGAATCTTTTTGTAAAGAATGCTAAAAATAGGCCCCCAGTGTCTCCTGGCTTGTAAAGTTTCTGCCAAGAAGTCCACTCTTAGCATGATGGGGTTTCCTTTGTACGTTATCTGCCCTTTCTCTAACATTTTTTTCTTTAGCATTGACCTTTGACAGTCTGGTGACTATATGCTTTGGTATTATTAATTTTGTATAATATCTCATAGGTGTACTCTGGATTTCTTATATCTGGAATCTACCTCACTAGCAAGATTAGAAAAGTTTTCTTGAATTATTCCCTCAAAAATATTTTCCAGGTAGTTTTACTCTTCTTACTCTCTCAGGAATGCCAGTAATTCATAGATTTGGTTGCTTTACCTGATTCCGTATTTCTCAAAGACTTTGTTCATTTCTTAAATTCTTTCTAAAAAATTTTTATCAGACTCAATTTGTTTGAAACACTAGTTTTCCAGCTCTAAATTTTTTTCTTCTGCTTGGTCCAGTGTATTGATAAAAGATTTCAATTGTATTTAGAAGTTCCTTAAGTGAGTTTTTCAACTCCAGAAAATCTGATTATTTAATATGTTTATCTCTTTTTTCATTTCCTGGATTAATTTACAAGTTTATTTGTGTTTATTTTCAACTTTGCCTTCAATCTCATTGAAATTCCTTGCAATCCATGGTTTGATTTCCTTATCTGTTGTTTTGGGTTTCCATTCAATTAGAGATCATCGCTGGAGAGCTAGTGGGATCCTTTGGTGGTGCAACAACATTCAGATCTTTCAAAGTGCCAGAATATATATACCGTTTCCTTCTCATGTAGAGACACTGGTAGTTCTGATGTAATTATATTTGTGCAGAGAGGATTTTTTTCCTTCCCCTTTTCTTTCCCTAAAATATTTTCTTCCCCTTTTCTTTTCTGCTCCTCTCTAGGGCATATGACTGTGTAGAATGTTGTGTAGGGCCTTTTGGATTTGCTTCTATAACCCTATGCACTTATTTCAGCAGGTTTTATATTGAGCTGTGCTGTTTGACCTATAAGCCAGAGATGGTGCTTATAGGTAAGAGCTGGCTGTGGCTAGAGTGGCTGGGTATATACTTGATTCTCGTTTATCAGCAGAAACTCTCTGTTGCCTCAGGCAATGGGCTGATCCCTGGAGGGCTCACTGGATTGAACTCCCTGGTTAGGCCTGTAGGAGACCAGGCGGCAAGGTGAGCAGGGCCAGACTGGGCAGGCCTACTACAGATCCCCTGAGGGCATGCACAAGCACCAGCCCTGAGGGAAATCTAAGAGGTGACCACTAAGCACTCAGAGGTGTGCCAAGGCATGGAAGTGGGAAACCTCCTCAGCTCCAAGTTCTCTGCCTGGGCAGGGGACAGCCTAAACTCCTAATGCAGGAGAGTGGATACTCCAGATCCCTGGAGATCTGCCAGGGCATGGAGAGTAGAGAGCCCTGCTGCACAATCCTCACAGGAAGGGTAGAAAGGTTCAGGATGCTGTTACAGGCAAGCAGGTACTCCAATTGTCTAGAAATCTGCTTGGGTGTGAAGTTGAGAAGGCCCTGCTCCACCGTGATGTCTGGACAGGAAGGATAGGGCAGTTCAGGCTGGTAATCCAGGAGAGCAGGTCCTCTGACTGCCTGGGGATATGCCTGATTGTGGAGTAGAGAGGGCCCTGTTGCATCGCAATCTATGCTCAGGAAGAGTGGGACAGCTCAGGCTGCTGCATTAGGTGAGCAGCTGATTTGAATGCCTGGAGGTCTACCTGAATGTGAAGGGGAGAGGGCTTCCTTACATGAGCAACTCTGCACAGGAAGGGTGGGGCAACTCAGTTTGCTAGTCCATGTAAGTGGGTACTCTGAGTACCTGAAGCTTTCCCTTGGGATGGTGCACAGAGGGCCCACTGCATTATCATCTCCGAGGAGCAGGCTGGGATACCCAGCACTGACACATGCAGGCCAGTTCCAGGTAACCAAGCTGTCCCTGCCTGCAAGTACTGTCGCTCAGGAGAAACTGTACCTGTAGCAGCTCTCCTGCTGCCCCAGGACTGTAATGGAGGAGACCACTACTGAGGAAGTTTCTATAATTTTGGCTGTGGAGGTCCCTCCCCTCCAGAGCAAGCACTCCAGTCTCTGGCCTCAGAAAAAAATGCTTGCATGGTCACGCTGCTGGGTTGCCAAATAATGGCTAACTCTGTGCCTGGATTTAAAATGGCATCCTGCTCTTGGTCTCAGGTCTGGGAAAATGCCTGTAGCTTTTCCCAGTGTGTTTCCCTCTCAGAGCCTCCAAGTCTCTCCCCAGGTAAGCTCCAGTGCTTGGGAGAAAAAGTGCTCTCCTGAGCCCAGGCTCCAGTATCCTCATAGAAAAGGCGAGTTTCAGAGGGAGGCTCTTTGCCTCTCCTATGTCCTGGGGCTTCCCTCGCTTCTGTTAGCTGGATGCCATCATGGGGCCTGATTGCCCATTTCTCCTCCTTGGAATCTAGGGTGTCCTTCACAAATCCAGTGGATTCACATTTTGCTTTTGAATTAAAGCTCACAGAATAGATACTCACGCACTACTTTGCTACTTCCAAGTGACTGAGGCATGATAAAACCCTCTAACCTTCCATCTTAGAGGGGAAATAAATGAAACAATTTTAAGTTATCACCCTGTTGGTTTTGTTTTTAAAATTACGTTTTATAGCAATTCATTTTCTATTTTGAAATAAATGAAACAATTTTAAGTTATCACCCTGTTGGTTTTGTTTTTAAAATTACGTTTTATAGCAATTCATTTTCTATTTTGAGTTTACCATTCAAAAAATGTCGACAGCATATATGAATTGAATAAAACCCCCAATCGTTTTACCATTGACCTCTATTTTTAGAACCTCTGAAAAAAAAATCGTTTTCTAGATCTGTGATACACAACACTGATTTTCATCAAAAGTACTGTCACTTAGCTATTTTGGGGTACTTTCTTTTTGTTCTCATGACAGGAAGAAAGAAATGGTAAGGTAAGCTTGCCAAGGAAAGGAACTGGGAGATAGTAATGGAGACTGGAAGCAGAGACTTTCCTTAAGAGGATCAGAAAAATATAAAAAACATTTCTCTCTAATTACTTTAGCTTGGGGAAATCTTGAAGGCAAGTATCAATAAAACCTTTAATATATAAAAGCCAACTTGAAAAAAACATCATTAACGCTAACATGCTGTAAATGAACTTTAGATGCACCTCACTTACTCTCTGCTGTAGTTTAAATGTTTATGTTCACTTCGAAATTCATTTTGAACCTTAATCTTCATTGTGGCAATATTAAGAGTCTTTTGGGAAGTGATTAAGCCATGAGGCTCTGCTCTTATGTATACAGTAGTGACTTATAAAACATCTGGAAGAATGTAGCTTAGGCCCTTTTGTTCCTCCACCTTGTGCCACATGAGGATGAAGACACCTTCAATGGAGAAGGCCCTCACCAGGCCACTGAATCTAATGATTCCTTGATCCCCGAATTCCCAGTTTCCAGAACTGTGAGAAATTTCCATTCTTTATAAATTACTGTCTTAGGTATTTTGTTATAGCAGTACAAACAGACTACAACACCCTCATAGACAGTAGTTCTGCTTCAGTCTGTTTCTTACAAAGCAAGATACAATGCCCTTCATTTATGTGAAATGAAATATTTTCAAAAGTAGTCTGATTAACAGTATAGCTATGTTTTAGTCATGTGTCCTTCTAAATCATTCCATTATATTCTTTTATAGAAATTAAGCAGAAAAGTGAAATTTGTGTTTATAGGTATAGACAAGCTGAATATGGAAGAGAAGGGATGTGAGTGTGTGCACACGACAAACGGACAGGCGCTTTCTGCATTCGTGGTAAATGTTATGATTTCACAAATCATTTTTACCCTTGCAGTTCCTTTTCTGTACACTAGATGCAACATCCATTCATTTCAAATTTTTTTCACTTAACTACTAGATTTTATAACTTACAAAATCTGTAAAGCTATACAATAAATTTAAGTGTTATGGGGAAATGCTGTTTATGTGCACCAATAGTTCTGACACAAGGCACTGTGAAATGCCACACATGTCTTACTAAACATAAGTAAAATCATCACCGGCTAGGTGTAACATAGAAGGTATCATATAATGTTTGACTTTTAAATAGGACTCGAGATATTGGAAGAACATAAAAAGATAAAGATACATTTGAATTCAGGTAATGAAGAGATTCCATTCTATCCAAAATTTAGTGTGCACCCTACTGTGGTTTAAAAATGACTCTAGCTTTTTGCTTTCAAAGCCTAACTAGTAGCTGTGTATTTAATTTATATCCTAACAGATAAAATTAATTGCTGTGCTTTGCCAAGTTCAAAAAGATTTTCTTTTTATTTAGCTCTCAAGTGGAATTATTAACCTACTGTAGGAATCCCTACCTTTCTTTGTAAAGGGGGATAAAAATGTGCAATTAACTTCAGACATTTTCTTAGAAACCTGGTATCCTACTGGGCAATTTCAAGGCAGCAATTGCCTGATGATATATTTCTTCTCACCTGACTTTTAGCTCCTAAAAACATTATTGAAGCTTTTCATGTCTGTAAGTGGAAAGGCATGTCTCTATTAGAAAGACTATTAATACAGGCTCTAAGTAGAGAGGTGATTTAATGTTCAAGGAACTGGAGATGTTCATAAGCCAGTTCAGAAGATCATCCTACTATAGAGATGGCCCCAAAAATTTTGAGTTAATAGAAGTACTGGATCAAAGTTTAGAGAGCTGATTAAGAGCAGAACTAAAGCAAGATCACGCTTGAGAAAGTTCCCAGAAAAATAATATAAAGAGAAAATGTACACTTTTACAGTCTCAAATTCTACTTTAAAAATTTGAATTTAGAAACACTAAGTACTATTAACATTTATAATATACATTTTCTCAGTGAAGTTACTAACATTTACATTTGAATTCAAGATAATTGAGATCGTATTGATTTAGTTCATCTGCTAATTGACTGAAAAACTGATTACTGCTGCCAATACTTTGAGGTGGTACCTATGCCCCCTTCCCTTGAATCTGAACTGATTGGCTTATAATCAATAGAATACAGCAAAAGTGACACTATTTGACTATCAATAATAGGTCAGAAAAGCTTATATAACTTTTATCTTAGATTAAACTCATGAATTTTGGGTGAAATTATCATAATTTTTCTCTGTTTGCCTTCAGAGTCAGTCACCACACTGTGAGAAGACCAAGCTACGTGGAAAAACCATGTATATAGGCGCTCCAGTCTCCATCCCAGGTTCAACACACCACTTGATCATCCCAGCCCAGTTGCCACATACATGAGTGAAGGAGTGTTCAGATGATTTCAGCCCACAAGCTATCAGTGAACTCCAGGCTTCAATGGTCTTACTCAAGTCCTCAGACATCTTAAAGTACAGACAACCATTCCCCCTGTCACTATTCCATTCTGTTCAAATTCCTGAATGTCATTTTGAAGTGTAACACAATGGATATCTTATGGCACAAAACTGTGGTGTGTTTGCAACATAGCAATCGTGACTGAGACCACCTTTGTCCACTATTCTTTCAGTAAGAGCAGGAGAAACATATTTCTATGCAATCTAAGCTCTTTCTTGCTACTGCTTATCACTTTTATCCTGGTTCTTTAGTCAGAGTGTTAAGCTCTAAGCTCTATTAGATTCTTCTTGTATTGATATAAAGCAGCAGCAGAGACTGGGTAATTTATAAAGAAAATATGCTTAATTGGTTCACAGTTTTGCAGGCTGTACAGAAGGCATAGCGGCATCTGCTCAGCTTCCATTGAGGCCTTAGGGAACTTTCAATCATGGCAGAACACAAAGTGGAAAAAGCATTTCATGTGATCGGAGCAGAAAGGAGAGAGAGGACTGAGATGCTGCATACTTTTAAACAACCAGATTTCCTGAGAACTCACTCACTACTGTGATGATGATACCATGTGGGGTGGGGCTAAACCATTCAAGAAAGACGAACGGCCCCTATGATCCAATCACTTCCCAGCAGGCTCCACTGCCAACACTGGGAATTACAATTCGACATGAGATTTGGCAGGGACACAAATCCAAACCGTATCATAAGCTTCACCATACTTTTATCCATGTAAATTGAACAATGTGAAACATTTATTTTTCCTGCATCCTGAAACACTCAACTATACATTGTGTCTTACCCATTCTTTCCACAGTGAAAAGCAGGCCAACAAACATGACTTTATCTCAATAAATTTTCTGACTATTATAGAACCCTGTGCCACTGCACAGGAAGTCTCAGGGGTTTTAGCAAGGTAAGGTTCTCCAAAATAAAGGCGTTGGTTTGGGGGAGCTGGGTCCACCTCTGATTAGCACAGCCATAGTTCTCCTGCTTTACTCATTATTCCAGCCTTAAGAAACACATGTATGTATATTAGAACTGATTTTTTTATATTTGGATACATATAAATGCTTATTTCTATGTATTACAATGCAATGGCATTATATATTTGTTTTGAAATATTTACATGAAGAAAATATTTCGTGTCCAGAGCAAATGCAGTGATAATCAGCCAGACAGAGGAGAGAAGTAATACAAAAGGGAGAACCGGGACGATGTGACTCAGAGTCCCAGCTCTCTTTCAGTATGGGCACGATGCTACATTTTCAGAGATAAAGACCACATGGAATTGCTTACATGCTTGAGAATCATTTCGCTGAATCGTGGAAAAGAAAGTTTTCCTTTGCCAACACCTTGGTTTCAACTGATCTCAGACCTACCAAAGTATTTTCCTCTCCAACTCTGTGGTAGACACAGAACTTGGGCTTAGAAGTAAAATGATATAAAATAATGAGAGCCGTGTCTTAACTTTGCAAGGCAGTAAGGAGATGGAGTTGATTAACTGGACAATTTTAGTGTAGGATGGTAAGTAATTTGAAGTGGGTGTGTGCGTGTGTGTCTGTGCATGTGTGTGTGTGTGTGTGTGTGAGATTATGTACCTGTGTCTGTGTGTGTTCTCACCTCCAGCAATAGAGTAAAATAACGCACCCATAAGGATCAAAATTATTTGCAGGAGTAAATTTCTCTTTGACAATACTGTTGGGTCAAACAAATGTAGTATGCTTAACCATTTTGTCTTCCCAAAGAGTAGTTGTAGACATTCTAATCTTCTCACAGGTGTTATTCGCAAATTCTTGTCCAGACTTGTTCCTGCTCCTGGTGAGATATCTCTTCTCACTTTTCTTCCCTGGCCTGTCCATGTTGTGATAAGGCTTTGGTTGCCTAATTCTTTTCCATATTGTGGGAACCAATGCAGAAAATAAGCTGACAGAAAGTTCACTGTATTTACTGAAACCAACTCTGTCCTGCTGTTAATGAACATTGATGCAGGCAATAAACTGATTATAATTGTTTTGCTGGTGAATCAAGAAATAAGCTATTTAAAGACAGACATTATTTTAGCACCAATAGCTTGCAAATTTGGAGTTTGGGCTTTTCACATTAATATAATGTAAACAGCTAGCTGGATAAAAAATGACCTGTCACACTCACAAACTATTCAGAGGAACAGCATGATTACACGAAATTATGATGACTTGCTTCCTCCATTACCAAACAACTCTGAAATGTATTATTTTTTAAAGAATATTATATGAATGTAATGGAATTAGTTTCTGGGAAAGATGCTTGCCTTGTGTTCATTACATTTCCATATTATTATCAGTTATTTCTAGTCAGAAGGCAAACTGAAATTAATTTGTTCTATTAGAGGGTGGGCGCAACCTACTGTTCTAAATAACTGACTGTAAAAATGGTATGTAAGTCTACATGCAAAATGATAAATCTACATAGCTAGCACCAAATACAGTGCTTGAAACCATTACTATTATTTGCCAATTTGAAAATAATTTTCTTTGTTCTATTCATTAGGAAAAACTCTAGAAATAAGCATAAGCACAATTCGAAAACCATCAAAAAAAAAAAAAAGCTAAAACTTTCATTAGCGTTATCATGCTAGGGGAAGAAAAATGTTCTTCACTCAACTTACTGGATATGTATTTTTTTTACCACATTTTAATGCATTTGAGGTAATTAAAAACAAACAAGATACAAAATAAGAATGAAAATTTAACTAACAATATTGTATAATCATTATGTGCAAGTACACTGCATCGCATCTAAGCATAAATGCAAACATAATACAAAGCAAAATACAGAATAACTTCAAAAGGAAACACATTGTTAACAATCGTCAGGGAAGAATGAATAAACATCCGAGAGAACAAAGTCAGAAAGCCTCAATAATGAAGTTGGCATGTATCTGAGATGTGGAGCTTGAGGAACATTGGAAGTTAAATAACAATGGTGTGAGACATTCCATTATTGAATTTCCTCTACTTGTATTTAATTAGTCAAATAATATATACTGGGTGTCTATTGGGTTAATGTAGTCATGCTATTTCTCAAGGATATCAATGAAATATATAACATGTTTCACAATCTAGCAGAGAAAATAAGTCATATGCAGAAATAATATGTGCTAAGGAACACAAAATAAAACCATAAGGATTCAGAACAGGAAAGTTTACTTTCTATTGCAGATGCCATGGAAATACTGTGTGGAAAGTGGAACTTGACCTACACTTTGAAGGACGGTTTTAATTGGGGCAAATGCTTTGCTTCTTGGTCGTCATTTCTTCTTCTCCTTCTCCTCCTTCTCCCCTCCTCTTCTTCTTTCCCAGCTTTTGGAGAAGTATGGAATGAGGAAAATATCATATATAATTATCTACCATCAAACAATTATTTCTACTGAATATCATGTATTTATTTCTCTGTCATTTTTCTCTACTTGTCTGTGGTATCTGTGAAGACAGAAAAATATTTTCCTCACCCATAGATTCTTAGTGCTAAGCACAATGCCAACCCATGATAGACCCTCAATAATGACAGGGCAGTTAATGAAGGACACAATAATTAAAGCCAAAGGGCAGCAAAGTGGGAGATATATTTAGGCACTTGGATAAAACCTCTTTGAAATTGGCAAAGAATGCTATTTTCCCATAGACTTAAAAGAAAGCATGCTTTATTTATAATTCTGACAGGCAACAAGGAACATGGACATTTTCCCACTACAAAATGGTAGATTACACAGTATTGACATTATTTCTTCCAATATGCTTCATTTCATGTATTTATAACCATACATTATTGTGTTACATATGTGTGTTACCATACAACATACATATGTGCTTGCCACACCATATGCACATAGGTGCATGTTACCATATAATATATTTGTGGGCATATAAATAGCATCATTATATGATTTCAATAAAGTCATGAGATACAAGAAAATGAACGCATTTGGATAGTCTCACTGTATTATCACGACAGAAAAGGACTACAAGTAATGGTTAAGACTTAAGCACACGGAGTTTGAAATTAGACAGAATCTTTAATTATCCCGGTTCTATCACTTTTTTGCTACTTAAGCTCTCTAAACCTCAATTTTCTCATCTGTAAAATGGGGTTCAAAAAGTAACTACTTCATACTTTTGTTACAAGCATTAAATGAGCTAACGCATTTCAATGCATAACACGGTATAAAGGGTGTACTCAATAGGTACAAGAATGGAATTTCTACACCACTGTAATTTATAAGGTGCTTTCTCTATACCACTTCCATCACCATTGATTAAGCATTACCTTAGATGCATACTATTTTAGGAGAAAGCTGAGTCTATAAATGTAGGAGAAATAATTTATTATAAAGAAATAAAATGAGGGAATGCTATTGATATAACAAAGGACAAAATATTGTCCTTTGCATCTATCCTTCAAAACTATTCCAGTGGAAGGAAATGCAGAAGAAGAAAAGAATGTTCACTGCTAAGTTAAAGTTGTTTTAGGTTCTTCCTATTGCTGCTACCCTCGTTAGACATAAAATACTCAGAAGATAGTTCTAACTCACAGGCTAATACGATAAGAGATTATCAGGACAGGAACTGAGTCTGTGGTTGCTGATCCCCTGTACTGAGGAGGCAGCTAAATACCTTATAAAGGTTACCTGTTGTGTATTCTAGATTTTGTATTACTACATCACAGCTTCAACTTTTCAAAAAGGTGGTCCTCTCAGCAGGGAGACTAGCCGAGCACCAAACATGGCCCCAAATACACGTACTTTCCTTAATCATATCTTATTACCACACTCTCCATATCAGGAAAATATATGAAAAACCTATAGACATTTAGGATTTTGTAAAAAGAAGAATTTCAGTTCACAACGATCAGGACCCTCATTCATAACACAGCTAGTCTAACCAGCCCTGCAGAATTCATCAATGAGGAGCTCAGAATTTAATGGGGAAACAAACATTCAAAGACAATAAAAATATAAACATTTATTTGAAATTTGAATTTTAAACTGATTATTTTGGGGGGAAATATGCAGTCTCTGATAAGATGTGATAGTTGTATGCACTTTATTGATTGACTGATTGATTGATTGAGACAGTCTCACTCTGTTGCCCAGGATGGAGTGCAGTGGCATGGTCTTGGCTCACTGCAGCCTCCGCCTCCTGCGTTTAAGCAATTATCCTGCCTCAGCCCCCAAGTAGCTGGGATTACAGTTGCCTGCCAACAAGCCGAGCTAATTTTTTGTATTTTTAGTAGAGATGGGGTTTTACCATGTTGGCGAGGCTGTTCTCAAACTCCTGACCTGGTGATCGGCCCACCTCGGCCTCCCAAGGCACTGAGAGTACAGGTGTGAGCCACCATGCGCAACCACTTTTTAAAATAAAAGTCCTTATATCAATTTACAGGATGTCAAACAACTTACAAAAAACTGACAAAACAAAATGTAATAATCCTGTCAATTTACCTAACCTCAAAAGATTCAATGAAAATATTAGCTCTAAAATTCAAAATTATGCTTTGATATAGCCTGGCTCTGTCCCCACCCAAATCTCATCTTGAATTGTAACTGGAATGATAATCCCCACATGTTAGCGGAGGGACCTTGTGGGAGGTGATTAGATCATGCGGGCAGTCCACCCACGCTGTTCTCATGATAAGTGAGTGAGTTCTCACATGATCTGATGGTTTTATGAGGGGCCTTTTCCCCTTTGTCTGGCACTTCCCTCTCCTGTCACCATGTGAAGAAAAACATGTTTGCTTCCCCTTCCATCATGATTATATGTTTTCAAAAGCCTCCCCAGCCATATGAAACTGTGAGTCAATTAAACCTCTTTTCTTTATAAATTATCCAGTCTTGGGCAATTCTTTAGAGCTGTAGAGAACAGACTAATATATACTTTAAAGAGTCATACACAGAAAAAAAAAAAAAAAAAAAAAAAACCTCTTAATATAAGTATGCAAAGTATAAGACTTAACATTTAGCATGAAGAAAAATACAGAGAAGATCCAGGATTCATGTTTTATGGCTATTAAAACTGAGTTTAACTCAAGTTATCTTTTATTGAGATATAAATACTTTCCTAACTCAATAAAGCTGCAGTAACCATCAACACAACAGCTTTACAGATAATATCTCACTGCATTCTCTGGAATAAGATTTTTAGCTGTGTGACTCAGGAAAAAAACAGCAACACTCTGTTCTTGCTGCACAAGAGTAAGGATGAAAGATTGTAAACAAGATACAGCACGCAAGGACATGTAGGTCATTGTAAGAGGTTTGGATTTTATTTTAAAATCCCTAAGAAATCACTGAGGGATTTAAGCAGAAAAGTGCAGTCATCTAAATTGCTTCTCTGAGAATAGGTTGGAGAAGACCAAATATGAAGAAGTGAGGTCAATTACAAAAGCTTATTATAATGGTAACATCATGAACTAGAAACGTTCAGTGGAGTTAGAAAGAAATGAATGGATTTGGGAAATACTTAGAGCAGGGTGGAACTGACAACAGTGTGAGGAATTTCAACTGGGTGATTAAAAAAAATGCACTAAAGCTGTTTCTAGATTGAACAACTGGGTGAATGATGGTTAGTTTTGCTGTGAGAAGATTATGTTGGGGTGGGAGAGTTAAGACCTCCATTTCGATCCTATTAAATTTGAGTCACTTCTCACACATTCAAGAGGAGGTAAACAAATACAGGTGAAATAACTCTAAATATGTCACCTTACATATGAAGTAAAGACATAAAGTACACTAGTCTGCTGCAAAAAGAGAAGGTGTAACAGTAGAGGGTGATGGGAAATACTATTTTTTTAATGAATGGCAGAGAAAATATTTAGTTTGGAACACTACTTCTGGAATTCAGTAGTTTCTTCAAAAGCCAATTTCGGTCACAATGTGAAATCAGGCTACACGATTTCATGTTGAAAAAAAATTCACAATTTTAGCTGTTTAAATAGGAGAGAATTAAAAAATAGGGTCTTTTAAATACTGTTTTAAATTAGTATTTCTTTATTAAATTAATAATTACTAAAACTGTTTTAATAGCTACTAACATTCTTTAATCCTTAAAAGTGGACCTTTAGAATACACATAATTACTCTATTAGATTTCTGTTACATTGAATATAATTAAAATTTAGAAATGATTGATTTCTGTAGTAAGCTTTGTTACAATGAAGCTAACAGGAACACAGAAGATCAAATGAGTTTTGTGGATAATTAGATGTAGATATTCTACATCTAAATGTGACCTACTTTTTCCTAAGGAGCTAAAGAAAAATATATTTCTTTTGCCTTTTATATGTTTTGTCAAACATAATAATAAGTTGTTAAATAAGGTCTGCTGAATTAGGATATAAACTTACAGAATTCATGGGAGCTATAAAACTTAAATGTAGAGGTGATAATTTTGTCCTTTGGACTAGAAACATTCATTTATAGGAGGGTACATACAAATGAATCATTTTTTTACTTGTTTTATATGTTTTAATAATCGTATAAAATTGAGACACTGGAATAACCCATGAACTAAATTTTTCTATAGATATTGAGTATCTGCTTTTATTTAAAAAAAAAAAAGACATTTTCAGTTCTTACTCCTTAGAAATCAGAAAAAAATATTAATTAGTAACTGAGGGTGTGAAAAACAAATGTTTAAACATTTTGATCATGGCTTCATGTTATTTAAAAGCTAAGAATGTTTTCATGTTGTACACCATAAATATATACAGTATTTGTCAAGTGTACTTTAATAAATCTGAAAAAAATTAAAAAATAAATAAAAGCCAAGAGTGTTTTATTTAAGAGGCTTAAAATGTTAATTCCTTTCTTCCAAACAGAAGTTCCTCATTCTGATTCCTATTCTTTTCACCTGAGTCATGTGTACAGGCATAAATAAGTCCTTCCCATCAGGTACTCTGAGGGAACATGGCATCCGCTTAGGGGGGTAGGTGAAAGATTTGGCAAAACTTTATAGTGACATATCCATTCCTTACAAAATACAGATCAGAGGGTAAATAGTTACATCATAAAATCAAGGATTTAGAGCATATATCTAATATTTTCAATTCCTAAATAATTTCTGAATAAAAACATCTTCCATTAAAAATTGAAGTCAAGACTTATAGCTAAATGGCTTAGAGAATTAATGTTCTGGTAAATTCTTCTGCTAAGAAAAAAATTAAAATTAAAGAAAAAAGCAATGAAAGAAAAAGCTATAAAGCACCATGGTCAATTTCAATAATAAGATTTACATTTTCATGGCTAAGAAATTGAGCAAAAATGCAAAGAAACAGCAGGAATTCAGCCACAGGCCTGCTGGGCTCTAACTGTATGAGGGGGAAGGGCCAAAAGTCTGGCCCCAGCAAGGGATCAGTTTTTCTGTTGCTATTTACTTTTTACTAAGATGTAGGGTAGGTTTTTTTGCAATTTAAAAAAAAATAGAAATATAATAAAACAGTGCCTGAATCTGCCTATTATTTCTGTCAAACTATGGAAAAGAATCATGTAAAGAACAGATAGAGCCTTAAGATGAGGCTCTGAAGTAAATTGCGGTTTGGTGACCTGAAGGTCCGAGATACGTCTCTTTCTGAGGAGCTAGGATTAGGGCTAGGAATAGAGGAATGAAGCAATAAAACTACGATAATTTATAAATAAAACCTTCTATTGAAAATTATGCTGGGAACTAAAATTCTGAAACACTAATAAAAACTAATGCTAAGAGCAATATTTCAACAAATCAACAATAGGTACATTCATTTTCCCCAAATAATTTTATGGCAAAGACTGATTAAAATTTTTAGATAATTTGACATGTTCAAATCAATAAAGAATATTATTTAATAAAAAGGAAGAAATATAACCAAATATTTATAAAATTGAAGCTAGGATAATTGGATATAAAAGGAACTTAGAAGTCATGGAAATTATATATTTACATACATGGGCATATGTAAGTATATTATTACCAAGAGATCTAAGTTCTTATGCACATATATATGTATTACATGTATATATTTATAATAGACTTTACCTTATACTATGCAAAAAAGTCAACTGCACATGATTCATGAACTATAGGACTATTAAACATAATATTTCATATTTTTAGAGAATATAGGAAAATTTATTGAAGACTTTAAAGCAAAAAAATTTATTAAAATTCACATAAGGAAATGACTGATAAATTTGACTTCTAAAACTGACACTTTCTTTTTTTCTGAAGAGAGGTAAAAACATAAATCACAGAGTAAAGAATCTTTTTAAACATCTGTAACTAATAAAGAACCAGTATCTAACATATATAAAAAGCAAATCATCAGGGGGAAAAATAGACAACAAAATGAAAATATAGCCAAAACACCTAAAATTAGAACTAAGAGGGCATTTCAAAATATGCAATCCATGTAAAAAAGTGGCCAAAATTATCATTAGGAAAATATGAATGCAAATTGCAAAAAAATAAACCTGTTGATCACATCTTTGTCCTTTAAAAAGATGGTTGGGGAGTTGCACTAGCTGCTGCTAATACTTATGTGGAGAAAACATATAAACCATGACTATACAACACACCACATATCCACCAGATCAGCAAAAATAAACATCTGACAGTACTAAGAGTCAGAGCGAATAGAGCAACTGGAGCCCTCATCTATTAAGATTACAGATTAATACCACCACTTTGGAACATTCATCGGCACCATCCAAATATGTGAAGATAAAATTGTGGATACGAAAGCCTTTAGAGTAGAAGGTGGACTCCTCTTAAATATAACCTAGAGAAGCATGTACTTTTGCAACAAAATAATTATTGTTCAAATTATTGTTCAATATTGTTCAATATGAATAATGATTGTTCATAGCAGCCTTATCTGAAATAGCTAAATACAAGTAATTTATTACATTATATTGATATAAAATACTTAACAGTAAAACAACAATGTGACAACACAATGTTGAATGAAAGAAGCAAGAGATAAAATCATGTGTACCATATGATGATGTCTTAACCTGAGTTCCCGAAATAATAACGCCTGAGACAAAAGTTAAGTGTTTCCACTTACGTAGCATTACAATTGACAGAAAGTGCGACTGAAGAAGAGTGTGGCAGAAAAGTTGGAGAGAGAATATAAATAAGGCCAGGCATTGCTGAACTGACTGAAGTTGCTTTGGAAAGCTGCTTCTTCATCCTCGCAATTGATGTTGGCTACCAAATTCTGTTGGACCATGTTCTGCAACCAGAGAATCAGCTTATCTGCAAGTTCCTCAAGCGTGGCCGCTGAGTGAGTCCCACTGTGTGTTAGGTTCAGCGGCACTGGGGAAGCACTAAGATGGAAGATGAGACAAACTCCCCAAGAGAGGGATGCGAAGCACACACGTTTGCAGAAACACTGGTCAGCCCTGGATTTAGTTGGGTTTACTCTTGTATCTGCTGTCAGCTGCAGATCTCCTAATATTAGCCCTACTCCCTTGAAGGCATGAAAGGAGACTGGCTGTCGGCTGATGCAAGATAGTGCGGACTGAAACGACTGGGGTGAATCAACTTTGCAGGACCTGTCTCATTTTCTTTCCAACCCTACTACTCGGGGCATGATCACACAGTGAAGCCAGAGGAGCGAAACTGAGTGGAAACACAAAAGCACTTTGCAAACCGTCTGCTAATATCCCACAGGCAATAACAAATTTAAGAATAAAGCCCAGAGTGAAGGGTTAAGCCAGAATATCTTCAGACTAAAAGGACGTTGCAAAATTACACCACAAAAGTTGTGAATACCAGGAAGGATGGGTTTAAGATTTGGGCCAATTAAGGCAATCAATCTACTACATCATACTATAAATCAAGTCTTTAAAATGCTTATGGACACATTTTATCATGTTATTATGTAATAATTACTTTTACCACTCTCCAATCTGTGGGTATTATGTGCTTTGATTTTTATATTTAAAGGAGCATGTTTAATATTCTTATAACTGAATATCTGTTCCAAAGATGATTCTTCCAAAAGTTTTTAAACATGAATGTTTACATTTAAAAGGTACACAAATATTAAAAATATTTTAAAAATATATATGGTCAAATTGCTTCCTATAATATTATAATTACTTATCATTTGTACCAGCAATATCTGAAAGCTCCCATTCCTCCCATACCTTCATCAAAACTTGTTTTTGTATTAAAAGTAAATATGTAACCAAGGTATGTATCTCTGTATATGTCACTTTATAGCACATCGCTATAGATGTTCCATAGTATATTATTGTATTTTGAAGTATCCTAAAACAGTATAACTCTATTCCATGTAAATATAAATAAACCACAGTCTACACTGACTCAACTTATAGGAGTATAACAATATTGCAATGAGCATAACACTTGACACATTATAAGACCATTATAAACCTTTTCTCTCTGATGACCAAATGATGGAACCATTAGGTTTCATGATGCTTATAGTAATAATCGATGAGATTATTACTTTTCTAAGAGCTGCATATTTAGAATTTTTACCTTATGAGATGAATACTGTTATTAGACAAATTTTGCAGATCAAGAAACTAGGAGGCCAGGCCAGTCACAGTCACTCACCCATGTAATCCCAGCACTGCAGGAGGGTGGGGTAGGCAGATTGCTTGAGCCCAGGAGTTTGACATTACCCTGGGCAACATGGTGAAACCCTATCTCTACAAAAATACAAAAATTAGCTGGCCATGGTGGCACATGCCTGTAGTCACAGCTACTCATGAGGCTAAGAAAGGAGGATCACCTGAGCTGGAGAAGTGAAGCTGCAGTGAGCCGTGATCACTGCACCACTGAACTCTAGCCTGGGCAACAGAGTGAGGCATTGTCTCAAAGAAGAAAAAACAAGAAAGGAACATACAAGAGTTAAATAGCTTGTCGGAGAGTATATAAATAGAAGGTAGAAGAGCCATGAGTTAAACAATCCCAGCTGATTTCCAAGTTCACACTTTAGTTCACTGCTAGGATAGTATCTAAGTGAGAGAATATTTAAAAAGTTGCAAAATAATTGGCTATTTTTTAATTTTATGTTTAATGCAGTGATGTGAACAAATAAATGTTGAAACTGACAAAATGGATATTGAGTCACTGATAATGGATTATTAAGGTCCAAAAAGATGCATGTATCCTTGTGCAGAATGATCAAACTAACTCAAAAGTAAATTTTTCTTTCTAAATATAACATAGCCCAGATAGATCTATAACAAGATTCTTATGGCCATTACGAAGAAACTTTCAAAGCACAAATATTCTCTCTGGACCTTATGGAAGACTAGATTACTGGATTAAAAAAGAAATAAAATAACAAAAAAGAAATACTGCATTCAAACTGACAGTATATTGAGTTTTAACTACATTGCTCTAAAAGTTAAGCCAAGTCATTCATTCAGAATGAGGCAATGACGACCTAAAATGAAGGCAGAAAGATAAAGTGCAGGTACAAGAAGCATTATTCCATTCTTTATTTCTGGTCCTTAAAATCATTTGGTTAATTTCCCTTGTTTTAGACCATTGTTAAAAGAGATTATATGTCCTGTATTACAAAAAATATTTTTTTTCTGTTTTTAGTTAATATTTGGATTAAGACAAAAGAGAAAGATTGCCATATGAAAAAATATTTTGTTGACTAATTTTTAATATATAGATGTGTTGTCTTTATGCTTCACACAAAGCATCTGAAAGTTTGATTGCATGATCATTTTAACAGTACCATAATTTTGGCCACAGGAATAGTTGAGCTTTAAATAACCTTTCACCTACATAAAGTATTACTTTGTTTTAATTTCATTATTTATATTTATCTGTTTAAAATATAAATATATGTTAATGTTTATCACTTCTAAGTGTAGTAAGTTAAAAGTATTTCTAAATCTAGTGATTCCATGGGGAAAAAAAAAGCTAAACTGAAATTGACTTAACACATCTTTACTTCACAGAGATGCCAAATTGATAATGAAGAAAGAGGCCAGTTATTATTTACATTCTTAATAATTAAGAATGTAAGAAATAAACCCCAAGCAACATAAGCACTTCAAAAGCGCATAGTACATATAACCATAAAAATCCCAATTATAATTGATTCTGAAATAGTCATTAAATTAACTTCTCTAGAGGCCTTCATAAAGTAGCATTTGCTTTTTGTTTCTACTATAAATATACCAAAGGCAGCATTTTAAAATAATCATGATCTTAGCTTTTATTACTAATTTAGAATGATACACAATTATTTTATGAGTAATTCAACTTTAGAATTAATGACTGTTTCTGTGCATCTAGTTCACTTCTGGGCTGTACAATGTCACGCCTTTTGGTAATGCTTACCTAGTGCTTGCCAAATTGTAAACACACACATGTACACACAGTACTGTGTCTGTACAAATGTGATTAATGTCTATCTGCTCCTATAGAACAAAGCTTGCTGAGTCCAGGGACCACTTCTATTTTACTGTTCCTACATCCCCCATCTATACAAAAGTGACCTGTATTGATAATGTGCTTAACATTTTTAGTAAATGAAGGTTTCATTCATAAAATAAGTAATAGAATTAGAATTACTTTCCATCAGATTTTTTTTAAATTTAAAATTAACATGTATGCCTTGAACTTTTCACCAAGCTCTGACTAGACTTGTAAGACCAAGATCTTCTATAAAATTAATTAATACAGATGGTTCCTGACTTAACATGATTTATGTTTTTTCAACTTTATGATGATTTTAAAGTGATATGCATTCAGTAGAAAGTGATACTGGGTTGCCATGCTGGGCAGCTCCTAGTCAGTCATGGAACCACAAGAGTAAAGAAGTGATTCTCCACAGTGCACTGTGTTGGCCAGATGATTTTGCCCAACTGTTGGCTGATGCAAATTCTCTAAGCACATTTAATGTAGGTTAGACTAAGCTCTGGTGCTTGGTAGGTTAGATGTATTAAATACATTTTCATGTACAATATTTTCAACTTATGACAGGTTCATTGGGACACAACCCCGTTGTAAGTCATAGAGCATCCATACTCACAAGAGTCCTATAAGGCATATGAGTTAAGTTCACAGTTGGTAAGCAGAAGAATAAAGACTGAGGACCAATTTCTTTCTACTAATGTTCTTCTCTTCTATAACATAAAATGCTCATTTTCATTGAGAATTAAAATGTTATTTTAAGTACTGAGTCAACATTTTCAGTGCAAAGGGATTAAGTAATAGGCCATTAGAATTTTTTTTATAGAGGATAATCTAATTTGTAAAGCTAAGACACCATAATATAGTATAGTTTCCTAAATATATCCTAATTGAATTCTTTAGGGACTCTCAGTTTAAAAATCAGACAAAAGAAAATACTTTGGTTAATGAGGATACAAAAAGTGGAGCCTCCACAGCGGATTTCCCTTCATCCCTCACTTTACCTTTGAGACATTTTCAAAGATTGGAAGGAGTCTGTGGAACGCCATATGAAAATGATGGCTTTTATCCAAATCCTCAAAGAATCAAGGGAGTTATATACCATTTAACCTTAGGCTTCCATTTTCACGTTGTTTCTTAAGTACACAGCAAGCTTTAAATTTGTTAAAAGAGTAACACATATATTCTCTTAGATAATATGTAATTAACATTAATTTGCTTTAGAGAAGATGGCCCTAGAAATTTTCACACCCTAACAATAGGTAATTTATGCTGAACAGTGTTTTATGAACTATTTCACTTAATTTTGTGATTACAATATTTATCTTGCCTTTTTGTGTCTCATGTAAGAAATATTTGCTTAATCTGAGGTTAAAATGATTTTGTTCTATCCTTTGTTGTAGAGGTTTTTCATTTATTATTTAGGTTTATGATTTTAAGTTACTTATTGTAATAATGTAAAGTTATTGTAAATGCTTAGTTGTTTGCATATAAATGTCTAAGTTCGCTTCACAATTTGTTTTAAAAAAAAAATTTAACAAATCCTTTCCCCACTGAATTACCTGGGGCTGTTTTTTAAAAAATTAGCTGAGATTTCAATCATATTCCATTTATCCAAATATCTTCCATTATTCCAACATCATCCTGTGTAGATAACTATAGCTTTATGGTAACTCGTAAAATGAGCCAATATAAGTCCTCCATCTTTGTTATTTTTCAAATCAGTTTAACTATACTAGAACTTTTGCATTTACATATAAATTTTAGAATCAGCTTGTCAACTTCTATTAAAAAAAAGAGCCTCCTAAGAATATGAGAAAGATTATGTTGAATCTACAAATCAATTTGGAAAGAATTAGCACTTAATGCATTTCTTAGGTATGAACTTACTCTATTTCCACATCTATTTTGTTCTCCTTTAATCTCTTTCAACAATGGTTTGTAGCTTTCAGTGTACATATCTTACATGTATTAAAATTGTAATTAATGTTTTGATACAGTTTTCAACCATATTCCATTTACCAAAATATCTTCCATTATTCCAACACCAAATGTTTGATATTATTTTTAAATATTATTGCTAATATATAGGAATGGAAATTATTTATAGCTTATTTCTGGAAAAGACTCATTTATTAATTTTAGTAGCTTTCTATGAATTCTTTTAAGATTTTTACATAAATGATCATGGTGTCTGTGAATAAATTAGAATTCATCAAAATTTTAAAAATTCTGCTTTTCAAAAAAAACACCAAATAAAGTGAAAAATGCTACAAGCTGAAAGACATATTTGAAGAACATATTTCTTAAAAGGAGCTTGTACATGTAATATATAAGGAACTCTTATTACTCAATAACACAAACTAAAAAATAAAGAAATTTTTTAAATGATTTGCACAGACACCAAAGAAGGTATAAAATTGCAGATAAGCACAGGAAAAGTTTGTGATACAATTAGCAATTAGGAAATAGAAACCAAAATTAGAATGAGTTACCACGGCATGCCTATTAGAATGGCTAAAATTAAAAAGAATGGGAATACTTGGTGCTGATGAGGATGTGGGAGAAGTAAAACTATCTTACAATGCTTTGGGGAATGCAAAATAGTACAATCACTTTGGAAAACTTGTTGGCTGTGCCTTGTAAGGTTAAGTATCTACTTGACATTTGATGCAGCAGTTTCACTTTTAGCTATTTACTCAAAATTAAAATATATGACTACATAAAAGCTTGCATATAAATGTTTACAAGAACTTTATTTATAATAATTTCAAAGTACTAAGCACTAAAAACTTCATCAACTGTTGAGTAAGTGCACAAAATTTGGGGCACATCCATGAATGCAGTGCTACTCAGAAATATCAAGTCGGCTGCTATCAATATATACAGCAATAAAAATGAAGGCCAAGTACTTCGTGTTATGTTAAAGAAGTCAAACACAGAAGTCTACATATTCTATTATTCCAACAATATAGCAGTCTAAAAAAGGTAAAAATTAATCAGATCAGTAGTTTCCAAAGGCGGAATAGGGGGAGAAGATGGCAAAGACGCATAACATAACTTTCGGAGTGATAAAATATTTTTCTTTATTTTGTTGTTATACGGCAGCGTACATTTATAAAATTTGTCAAACCGTATATTAGTTTTGCCATTTACTGAAACAGGAAGACTGAGGATGGAAAACCTTTGAGGGTTAAGAAAAAGAAAAATCAGTAGTTTCATTTTTGACATCTCAAGTTGAGATGAGAATTTATTATGAAAATAGATCTGCAAAGTAGACAGTTGGGTACACCAGACTGGAGCTCAGAGAAGAGGATGCGTCTAGAAATAGAAACAAAATAGACCACTGATGGTATTTAAATAATGACCAGTAGGCAATATTCTTTAATGAGTGAAGATAGAAAAGATAAGGCCAGAGCCAGTTACTCAGTCCTGGGGAACTGGTGTATTTAGAGGTTGGGCAGAAAATAAGAAGCTAGAAAAGGAGACTTGAAAAAGGTAGTCAGAATGGAGGACGTAAACCAGAAATATACTGTCACGAAATAAAGTGAAGAAAGTATTCTTAAAATAAGGGAGTAGGCTGGGCACAGTATATCACATAATCCCAGCAGTTTGGGAGGCCGAGGCAGTCAGGTCACTAGGTCAAGCGATCAAGACCATCCTGGCCAACATGGTGAAACCCCATCTCTACTAAAAACACGAAAATTATCTGGGCATGGTGGCGCGCACCTGTAGTCCCAGCTACTCAGAAGGCTGAGGCTGGAGAATCCCTTGAACCCAGAAGGCAGAGGTTCCAGTGAGCCGAGATCATGCCACTGTACTCCGGCCTGGTGACAGAGCAAGACTCTGTCTCAAAAAATATAAATAAATAAAACAAAATAAAGGAGTAGTCATTTGAGAGATTGGGTAAGATAAGAAGTTGTCTGTTGACTGAAGCTTTGGCAACAGAGAGAACATGGATAATACTGACATGAGTGATTCCCTCAGAAGGGTAACAAGCCTGATTGGAGTTGGTTCAAGAAGGAATTGGAGATAAGGAAGTAGAAGAAATGAGAAGAGAAGACTCTTTGGTAGGTTTATCAACATGATTAGGACTCTGATTCATAACTGATTCCTGTGGAAGACACCAGCTACCTACGTTTGAACACAGACTCAGATATAGGGGCACTTGCTTTCTTGATTATCATGTTTGAGAGATAAGCCCTTTTTACACCATTCCTAGGTTGTAAAAGTGGCAAGAGGCTGGGATGAGATTTACAGCTTAAAGGCATAAAGAAGCAATTGATAACTGTGAGTTTTCTAAAGTCAATTGGCTAAGAAAATGGAGATGAGTCTGGCTGGACACAATGACTCATGCCTATAATCTCAGCACTGAGGGTCACCTGAGGTCAGGGGTTTGAGACCAGCCTGACCAACATGGTAAAACCCCGTCTCTACTAAAAAAAAAAAAAAATAAAAATAAATAAATAAATAAATAAATAATTGCCTGAGTGTGGTGGCGGGCACCTGTAATTCCAGCTACTAGTAGGGAGGCTGAGGCAGGGAATCGCTTGAACCTAGGAGACAGAGGTTGCAGTAAACTGAAATTGCGCCACTGCACTCCAGCCTGGGCAACAGGAGTGAAAGTGTCTGAGAACAAAAACAGTAACAAAGGGGAGACTGACTAGAGGCCTACAGTGAAAACAGAGGAACCCATCTGAAGCGTAGTCAAGGTGAGGTTATCTCGGTCGCATGAAGACTTAGCAAAATACAGAGGAAGGTATCTAGCAGGAACGGAATCATGCATAGGGAAGTGTCAGGGTTAATGGATTAAAGACCCCAATAAAACTGAGTATTAGTGAGTTAGGGTTATAGCAAAAAAGAGCAAGAAAGGTAAGTAATGGGTGATTTAGTAAGCAGAGTACTTAAAATTGAGATTTTTAAAATGGAATATGCAGCAATGAGTAGTAAGAGGTTCCACATTATGAGGATGAAAGTGGTAAGCTAAGGTGAGATGGAGAAAAAGTCATTTGAAGGCGAGGAGATTCAGTTATTGTTAAAGTCGAATGTTTTGTCAACATGGTTAAGTAACCAAGAGTGAAAACAGGGACACTCACTGAGAGATAAAATAAGCCTGGCATAAATGCCTGAAAATAGTCACCGTTTAAGAAAGACTGTAAACTGTATCAATGTTAATAACACGGCAGTGCTGTGTTCTGAGAGCCATCGTCAAGAGCAGTTTTCTCTTTGTTGGTTTGTTTGAGAACAGAGGGAGAATGAGAGGGCTGGAAGCAGAAAAGACGACGGAATCCCCTTGGGTTCCTGGTACACACGGTGTGGGGAAGAAAACAGCCTCCAACAGCATTTGTCTTTGTTTTTGCATTTACCGCACGTTTCAGTTAAATCAAGAAGGTCAAAGGAATATTTGGAGAAGTTTTTGGAGATACAGATTTGGCTTTGAGTTCCGGAAAATATAATGTAAGTATTTGTGGGATTAAGAAATGATAGGACATTTGGTCAGATTAGAGAGTACACATGATGAGGGGTCATCATAAAGCTTCAGATGTAGGGTGAGAAATGAATAAATAGGGTTGCCAACAAATGGTGGAATTAGTGTTGTCGTTCTCTTAGGGTAATGGGAGTAATCCATTGCAATCATTGCCTTTTCCTAGTAATTAATCTCTTGGGGTGTGTGAATCATGAGACAGATGGTGCTGTGGCAGAGGAAAATACCTTGCCAAAAATGGGGAGGAGACTCTCTAGGCTTCCCTTAAATCTCTCAGTGGGCAATGTCATGATCTGGGAAAGGCACTTTCACCAAGGCCTCTTGATGATGGTTATAGTGGTGACAGCTCCCATTAAAAGGAAAACTGAGCACTACAACTAAATGATTCATGGTGTTATTACGGCAGCATTAAAAACACGTAAATGCTTAGTCCTTCACTTACTATTTAACTGGAAAGACGGACCATTTGTGCGTGATTGCCACTGAGTGAAACACTAATGCTGAGATTTGTTCTATGAATCTGTTTAAATTGTATTTCAGAGAACTCATTTCTTCTCCGACTAGAAGGTGAAGGAAAAGAAAGTGACACTATTAAAACATGTCCTTTGTGATGTTTACCTGCAATCCTGAAGTTATGCCCTTTGTGAACTCTCATAGACAATATGCCAAGATAGAGGTGAATTTTCTAAGAGCTAAGAAAGCTTGGTTTATTCACAGGCTCCCACTCAGCGCTGCTTTTCACCTCCATTCCATGTCAGATACCCCCAACCACTGCAGATACAACCCACTGTGGGACACCCTATAAAGAAATGAATTCTAGGAGTTTATTCTGCTGTATACAGGCTATTAAGTCAGTACTGACAGATTTCTGTAGCTAACAAGGCACTGTGTCAAAATGACATTTCTTTATAACTTGTTTTAATGTTTTAAAACCTGAACTCCTGAAGTATAGAATTCTTAATTGATTTTACAGAGACCATGCACATTTCTATAAAAATAATGCTGACTGTGAGCTTGTTATTGTTTGGCCTGCACAGAAAGAAATGGAATTTTAAAGCAATCTGGTGGGGGGAGAGAGAGAGAGAGGGTGGGGGGGAGAGGGAGGTGTGGGGTGTGTGTGTGTGTGTGTGTGTGTGTGTGTGTGTGTGTGTGTGTGTGTGTGTAGCATTTATTCTGTACAAAGGGACATGGAAGGCGATGTAGGAGACACAAAGATAAATTAGAGAAATAATGAAGTAACTGTACTCATAACATGGTATCAAAACACAGGAAACTATGCTTTAGAGGTATTAATTTCTCACAATTACACCATGAAACAGAATAAAATAAACATCACTATTTTTCTTTTACAGAGGAGTTAGCTGAATTTCAAGGAGAATTGAGTGGACAAGCATGTTATTCACTATTGCATAGCTGTTACATATTCTACCGGATCACCTTCTTCTTATAAAAAGGGCATATAAAATCTTTCCATTGCATTATTTGCCCTTCTTATAAGAAACATTCTATACCCATTTAATGGGGGAAGATAAGACATCTCAAAATCTTTTCACAAGAAAAAAAGTGAGGAAAAATTATAATATATGATGTGGAAAATGAAATTGCTCAAACTTTTATACAAGGAGGAAAGGAGAAAAATTTTATTTTAAAAGTTCTATCTTATTTGAATAAGATAAGAAAGAAAATAATTTGAGTGATTTGAATAGATGCCTTTGTCGTGTGAAACAGAGAAAATTGAGCTGCCCAGTTCATCTGAGCTGAAGCTTATAGTTTCTTTGCAGTGTTTGCTTTTATACTGAGAAGGACAATAGAGTGTAGACAGAGAAGAATGATCCAGGCAAATCACAAAGATTGAAGCTGCAAATGAGAGAGAACATAATTGATGAAGCACCGTTCTGGATGTAATAGGGCACACAATCATAACCACCATTTGTCATCATTTTCACATCTTAACACCTCTGAAATCAGAATGGGTTTTACAATTGATATTATAAGAAAGCATTGTTATCAAATTTTAATGGTAGCATTTCTCTTTTCTTAGTAATATACAGAGTAATTGAGATTTATACAAAGATTGAGTCTTCTATTTGATGAAATAAGTATCAAAGGTTTATTTATTTGTGATTTGTAGATTCATACTTTATATTTTTATGCTTTTAAAAAATCTCTTCATCACCATTTTCTCACTTAGACTGCAATGCAGCTCACATTTTTCATGTTCTTAAAAGCCTTTATGGGTGCTGTCACGTACCGGTTGGTGAGTCTCAGCACTACGCTGCTGGCCCTGCCCTCCTCTTACCCTCTGTACTATCTCTGAGCTATCTCCTAGACACTCTCATTCTTATGTTGCTACAGTTTGAATATTTGTTCCCTCCAAAACTCATGTTGACAATGAATGCCCAACATGTCAGTATTGAGAGGTGGGTTCTTTAAGGGGTCATTAGCTCATGAGGCTCTATCCTCATGAATGAATAAATCCACTGGGATTAATAGGTCAATAGATTAATGGGTTATTATGAAAGTGAGATTATTGGTTTTATAAGAGGAGGAAAAATGACATTTGCTAGGATTAACAGGTCAATAGGTTAATGGGTTATGATGAAAATGAGACTATTGGTTTTACAAGAGGAGGAAAAATGACGTTTGCTAGCACGCTCAGTCCCCTCACCATATGATACCCTGCCCTGCCTTGGGACTCTGCTGAGTGTCTACCAGCAAGAAGGCTCTTACCAGATGTGTTCCCTTGGCCTTGAACTTCTCCATCTCCATAACTGTAAGAAATATTTTTTTTTCCTTCAGAAATTACATAGCATAATGTATTGTTACGAACATACATAAAGACAGAAAATTGGTCCTGAGAAGCTCAGAATAATTACCTAGAAATGTAGAAGTGGCTTTGGAAGTAGGTAATGGGCAGAAACTGGAAGAACTTGGAGGAGCAGGCTATAAAGAGCCTAGATTCTGATGAGGGCTTAAGAAGAGAAGAAGGAGCCGGGCGCGGTGGCTCACGCCTGTAATCCCAGCACTTTGGGAGGCCGAGGCGGATGGATCACGAGGTCAAGAGATCGAGACCATCCTGGTCAACACGGTGAAACCCCGTCTCTACTAAAAATACAAAAAATTAGCTGGGCATGGTGGCGCATGCCTGTAATCCCAGCTACTCAGGAGGCTGAGGCAGGAGAATTGCCTGAACCCGGGAGGCGGAGGTTGCGGTGAGCCGAGATCGTGCCATTGCACTCCAGCCTGGGTAACAAGAGCGAAACTCCTTCCCCCAAAAAAAAAAAAAAAAAAAGAAGAGAAGAAGGCCATGAAAAGCACGTGGTGAACTGGGTTATCTGACAAATGTCCAAGTAGCAAAGCATTCAGGCTGCTGCATAGCTACTTTTAACTGCTTACATTAAGCGCTGGAAGTCAAAAATGACTTGAAGATGGAATTTATTACCAAAAATGAAACAAAACTAATAGATTTGGAAAAGTCTCACAGAAAGAGTAAAAAAGCACATTTGGGAAAGAAAACCAAGGTTATAGTTCAGCAACCATTTGCTAAAGGCAGCAACAGAAGGGAGCCAGGTGCTATGAAAGCCAGACTCTACAGGATTCCAGAGATACTTGAGGCTGCCCCACCCGTTAAAGGTCCAGAGGCCTAAGATGGAAAAATTTTTTTCCGGACTGGGCCCAAGGCATCGTCCACAGACTTGCTGTCCAGAATGATGGAACCACCATCAAGCAGATACAGGCCATAAGTCTTGAGAGCATCTACCTGCTGATAATCCTGCAGGCTTGCAGACAGCAAGAGCTATGGAGATTCGGCAGCCTCCACCCGGAATTCAAAAAATATTACTGAAAGCTTTGGAGCCTAGGCAGAGACTTGTCATAGGGGTGAAAAAACTGCAGAGAGCCCCCAGTAGAACAATTTTGAGAAAAATTGTGGGGTCAGAGCTGCCGCAGAGGGACTTCACTGGGGCAATGCTTAATGGAGTCATCAGAGTGGGACCGCCACTGGGACGCCAGAGCTGTGAGTCACCGGAAACTTTAAATGCTTCTCTGAGAAAGCTTCAAGCAACAATCTCCAACCTGCCCAAGTAGCCACGTGGGCTGCACCCAATAAAGCCATAGAACTGGGGCTTCCTGAGGCATCGAGGGCCCAGCCACTGCCGCCTTGTCTCCTGGAGGTGGTACATAGATTCAGCAGAGATTATTCCCCAGCTTTAAGAGCTGAGGTTTGCCCTAATAGATTTCAGACTTGCTTAAGGTCTTTCACTCTTTTTTATTTGGCTTGTTTTTCCTCCTGTGGAATGAGAGTGTTTTTTTTCCCCATTATATACTCCCATTATATCTGGGAAACTGATAACTTATTTTGATTTCACAGAGTCACAGATGAGACTCTGCATTTTGAACTCTTCATTTATTGCTGGAACAAGTTGAGACTTTGGAGTTATGAGATTGGATTGAATGTATCAGCATACAAGAAGGACATGAGTTTTGAAGTCATGGGCAGAATGTCAGGTTTGAATATTTGTCTCCTCCAACCTCATGTTGAAATGTAACCCCCACTGTGGCAGCACAGAGAGGTGGGGTGTTTAAGAGGTGGTCCACTTAGGGTCTCTGCAGGCTCTACCCAGAGGCACTCCCTTTACCTGGAATTTCTCAGCCTCCATAATTGTAAAAATAAATAACTTTTCTTTATGTTACGCAGATACAACTATTTTATGAGCAACAGAAAATTAAGACACGTCTTCAACTACCGCTATGATTCCCCTTTCTGCATCTCCAATCCTCATAACTCTTTAAAATTGCAAACAAACATTTCTGACAACCCCTTGAACATATCTAATTCTTCTAAATCTGAAGTCTCTTAAGGAAAATACAGTATTTTAAATATGTAAGTAGCAAACTTTCTGCCCTGAAAGCAGTTGGCCTTTTGCCAGAGACTGGTAGAGCCGGCCTCTCTTGTTTCAAGGGAAACCTGCATATTTCAATCGTGGGTCAAGATCAGTATGCCTTTTTATGGTTTATAACCAAACACAAGAATTATGTCCCAATAAAGGGTACAAAAATTCAGTCCCTTTAAGATCTAAATTTTTTTCCAAAGATATCCTAAGAAAGCAGAGATTTCTTTATTAGCAAGGCAATGAAGTTTGAGACAATTAAGACAAATTCACTTGAGAGCTGGCACATTCAAGTGAGCAGACATTTCAAACCCAACAGCCAATTGACTGTCTGTCCTGATATAAGCCCAACTATGTCTTCTTGGGTGTCAAAAACCAGAAAATAATTTTACTGCTTATAAAACCAAGCTTCTTGAAATAGTTTGGATTTGTGTCCCCTCCAAACTCTCAAGTAGAGGTGTATTTCCCAATGTTGAAGGAGGGGCCTGGTGGGAGGTGACTGACAGGAGGCAGTTACAGGTTGGTTAGGCAGCTTGAGAGGGAGGGTCTTTGGAGTGGAAAAATACCTGTGGGACTGCACTTTCACAGCCCCTATAGCTAACAGAAAGAAATGCAGTTAAAAAGTTCCTTTTATGCCAGGACGTCTGCTCAGAAAGGACTGTCCCAACTTAGGTGGAGGTGCAATAAATCAACCTAAATGTCCTTAAGATGATCCAATTCATTATAGTGTCATTAACATGACATTAGCATTGTGGTTTTAACACCTCCCTCCATTTCACTTAGGCATTCATGGATAATAACCAAAATGGAATCACTATGGCCAACCCCAGGCATGAGCAGATCCAACACCCTAAAGAGGAAAGTTTACCCCTTCCATTTTGATGGAACTCACAGAAGCCTTCCTTGTCTTTGCCACATAAGAGACCCACAACTCAGCTCCATTTCTGGCAACATGCTTTTAGATTCTCTTACTTTACTGAGAGCTTTCCTTTTGCTTAATATATCCTACTCCATTCACTCTCCTGTGTCCACATGCCTTATTCTTCTTGGTGTGGGACAGGAACTTGGACCTAGCTGAACTTGGGACTAAGAAGACTGCAACAACTGGATCACAGGGGTAGACTCGTACTTGCTGCTCTCATGATAGTGAGTTCTCACAAGATCTGGTTGTTTAAAAGTGTGTAGCACCTCCCCCTTTGCTGCCTCTTCCTCCTGCTCTGGTCATGTAAGACATACCTGCTTTCCCTTCTGCCATGATTGAAAGCTTCCTCAGGCCTCCCCACTTATGTTTTCTGTGTAGCCTGTGAAATCATGAGCAAATTAAACCTCTTTTCTTTATACCTGAAACTACCCAGTTTCAGGTATTTCTTCATACCAGTTTAATAATAGACTAATTCACTTCTCAAGACCTAAAAACAAGCTGAAAGTAAAAGCTTATCATGATTTTGCTCCTTATGACAAACCAGACAAAAGATGGAGACGAGAAAGACAGAGATCATTTCTGGGATTCTAAAGATCAATAATCAACTGACACCTGAAACAAATCCACAACTGTCACAAATTCAAAGAAGTAATTTCTTTATAAATGTTCTCCCCCTGATAGCCTGAGACTGCAAAATAAAGGAACAAGGAAAAAGATTTACCTTTTTCTGTCAACAAGATACCACAGATAGAAATCTGGGAGAAACTGACATTGGTAGGAAATCTTACATTCTTCTGGTGGCTCCTCTTAAGCCTCTGGGAATCCCATCTTTAGGTCCTAGAGCAAGGGGAGTCCTATAATCTTCTGGCTGTCTCACCAAACTGAAGAAAAAATATATATAATATCTTTTCTCAACCCTCATATATTCTTACCTGTGGTACCTCTATACTAAAAGACAGATTAACAAGAAATAAAGGTGTACAAATTTAATGTGTATGTGGACATGGGAATCATACACAAAACATGAGGCTTAAAGGAGGGACAGATGACTCAAGTTTTTCACCACCCTCAGATAACAGAAAGAATAAGATCCCTGGGATTCTAGGAGTGGGGAACAGAGGTGATGTCAAAGGTCATGGGAGAGTGAAGGGAGGAAAACATGTCAGGCAAAAACGGCATTATTTTGCAGATGAAAGTATCTCTCACAGCTGCCCTCAGAAAGAACAGATGGTAGGTAGCCTGTGGTGAAGTTTCTCTTTCAGATCTTTAGTCTCTTTTCCTGTGAATTAATCTTACCTAGATCTGGCCAAGAGGAGCCTCAGAGTAAGCCTATTTGCTTCTCTTACTTCGTGTTACTAACGTAGATTTGTGCTACAGATGCAAAGCTCCCCCACAGAAGACAGCTTTTCAGGGCTATTCTTGTGTTTGCAGCCCTTCTGAATAGTCATTTCAAAATGTGCCAAAGAAGCATATTTAGGAGTAAAATTTTCTGGCTTCCTTCACAGCAAGAAAACATCCCTAACCTTGTATTCATAATCTCAGTTAAAGAAACCAAGATCAACATATTTGTCCAAGTGAGAAATCAAAGTTTAGTAAAAATATTTTGCATTTCATGCTTATCACACATCAAAACTTGCTCTCAATGTCTTGTTGATGTTATTTACTAAATATTCCTTGTCAGCTGTTTGTTTACATTCAGGAATTTTTTTTTTTCAAATAACTGAGATGAAAGAAAAATTTACTCAAAACTAAAGTGCCCAATTCAAGATTGATACCTATTCCTCAATCTTCAATATGAACAATGAACAATTTATTGTGTCATTTCATCATTATTGTTTACACAAACATACGAACTTATGGAATTTTTTCACTCCATCTTATTACTGTTACTAATTAGTATCTAATAATTTTTCCTTTAATCTGCAGTGTAACATTCAAGCAGAAAGTTCCCCTTTGTCCTCTGAAGGTTAGTTGATAAATTAACTCACAAAAGGCAAGTTAATTAGTGTAAAGACATACGAATTTATTTAATGTGTTTGTAATAGCCTTTAGAATAAAGACACAAAGACACAGGGGAAACTGTCTATTTTTATGCTTAGCTTCAACAAAATATGGACAGCTGTGTATAACTAAGATTGGAGTATGGTCTAATCTTAGTAGACTAAGTGGGGAAACTCAACAAAGCTCATCTAGATCTTTCGTGCCCTCTCTGAGCGTGCAGCCCCGTCCTCCCTTCTGGCTTTCAGGTAGGACTGTCTCTGGAACAGGGTTCTTATTACCTAGAGTCAAGCAAGGTAGGTTATGTTACTTTTTATGGCCAGTTTTTACACAGAGAGGCAGAGGGAAAGTTAAAACAAGTATTTTTAGTCTTGTGGCTGGCTTTAGGGAAATGGAGTTCTGGTTCCTTTGACATGACTTGAGGAAGAAGAGCTCTAGTTTCTTTGGCTAACCTCAGGGACTGAGAGACAGGAGAGCAGGCGAAGATCCAAGAAAAGCTTTGTTTCTAAGGTTGCCTCTGCCTTCATTTTCAGAGCATGGTTTTTTTTGTTTGTTTGTTTTGTTTTGTTTTTGAGACAGTCTCTTTGTTGCCCAGGCTGGAGTGCAGTGGTACAATCCTGGCTCACTGCAACCTCCACATCTTGGGTTTTAAGCAATTCTCATGCCTCAGCCTCCCAAGTAGCTGGGATTACTGGTGTACACCACTGTGTCCGGCTAATTTTTGTGTTTTTAGTAGAGACAGCGTTTTGCCATGTTGGCCAGGCTGGTCTCGAACTCCCTACTTCAAGTGATCCACCCGCCTTGGCCTCCCAAAGTGCTGGGATCACAGGCTTGAAGCATTATGCATGTCCTCCAAAAAGCTTTTAACGTTCTCCACTTACTACAGGATAAAAATGAATTTATCAGAAGACAGAAAGCTCATGGCTAAAGAAGATCTTTTACCCTCAGATACTTTATTTAGCATATATTTTTGGATGCTTGCTTCCTTGGTTTTGGGTGCAAAACCAGATATTGAGTGTTGGCTCATGTATATGGCATGCAAATTTCTAGCTTCTAGAGAAAATGGTGTATAATGAAAAATATTAGCATATAGTGTTTTTGGATGTCTTGAATTGTTTGTTTTTGGATATGTGGCAATAAACCTATATGTGTTTTCTCTCATTAGTATAGATGTTACCAATAAAAATATAATTGCTAAAATTGAATTTTATGATTTTTCTGCATCAATTTAATACACTATAACTTTATATTTGTTCTGTTATCTTTAGTAAATTTGACAAATTATGTTAGACTTTCGTCATTGTCTTTGGCTTTATTTCAGGAATAGCTAACAAAACTAAATAGCACTTTCATATATACATTTCTCATACAGATGAGATGTACACTCACTTCTTTGACCTTAGAAAAATAATGCATCATCTGTCACCTTTTATATTTTTTACTCTGAAGTTGATTTTTTTATATGTAATAGCCATCAAAATAAGATGAATGTCTTGTAATAATATTCAAAGGTTAAAAATGTAGACTAGAACATAAAAGGAAAAAAAGAATACGCAAAAATAATATAATCATAATAAATCTGGAGGTGTGGTGATGGCTGTGATATGCTACCTAGATGTGGTTTCAATGGAGGATTTGTCCTTGGTTAAAAGGTTGAGAATGTTATAGATAAATCACCTGTAGGTGTTTGCTTCCTTAGGGGCCACTGCAACTGTAGAGAGTCATCTAGCCCAAGTCACATACTGCCATATCCAATGACTGACACTTATGAGAGTATGAATGACTGGCCATCTCAGTCCAACTTAGAATAACTATGTAGAACCACTATAGTTCCAGAGTTCCTAGAATCATCGGTCTAGGCTGTTTTGGGGCTTACGTTCTATTTCAATTTCTCCTTCTACCCAGTCTTGCTTCCTGTCTCTCCCATACACAAGTATTCAATCTAAGCACACTTTTAAATAAATATGTTGCCCATTAAGTTTGTCTCAGAATTTGCTTTTTAGAACCCAATCTGTAGCAGGAGGTATAGGTGAAAGAAGGTGGCTTTGTGTGGTTTCTCTCAAAAGTAGACAGTAAGACAAATAATTGAGTAAATACTTTATTTAGGAGGTGAACTGACACAAAGCCTCAGACTTTAAACCTAGACTCACAAAATCACAGATCTTACCCATTATCAAGCTTTATGAAGAAGTTAAAGAATAAACAAGCAAAAGCCAGAAGTGAACTAGTAGGAGGTCTAGGAAACTGAGACCTGCTCCCTAGAACCTTCTTTCTCATACTGTACACATGCTATCTAGACTAAAGTAATAAAGGAGGCCTCTCTGGGGAAATATATGAATTACAGCCATAATACCCTAGACTGTTATAGAGCTTATGAGATTTTCCAGAGTCAAAGCTCACAAAATCTTTAGATTGTAGGTTCTTAGACAATAAGCAAGTTCAAACTACGAACATTCTGTTACTGGAAAGGGGTCCTGATCCAGACTGCAAGAGAGGGTTCTTGGACCTTGCTCAAGAAAGAATTCAGGCCAAGTCCACAGTGCAAAGCAAAAGCAAGGTTATTAAGGGGTGAAAGGACAGCTACTCCACAGACAGAGTAGGGCGTTCCTGAAAGCAAGAGGAGGAATGCATCCACCCTAGGTACAATGCTGTTTATACATAGGATGAAAACAATCATAGGAGATGTGCTCTGCTACAAAGATTTATAATAAAGGATTAATTTTATTAATTACTATATTTTGCAAGACTCAATATTATTAACTTTAAAGCAAAATTAGGATGCTTCTGATCTCAAGATATCAGCACACTCCTAAGTCTGGACCTCTTTAGTAAATATTATCAATCTGTTCCCTTAACCATAAACATCTAGAGGCTAGAAATATGTGTGTATGTGTATATATATATATATATATATATATATACACACACACACACTAGGAATGCAGCCCAGCAAGGCCCAGCCTTATTTTTCTTAGCCCTCACTCAAGATGGAGTCACTCTGGTTCTAACACCTCTGACAATTCTGCTTAAAGCGTTTGATACGTAAAAACTCTTCTCCCAGCAAATAGCTTTAATGTAAGTTTTCCAGGACAGGATTTCTTGCTATCATCATATTTATAAGGAGGTAGGACTGGGACAATGACCTTCCTTCTTCCCCTGGTAGCGTCTCCCCTCAAAGATCGGCTATTTTAATTTCTCCCCAGAAAAAATAACAAGAAGTATGATGAAGGGGTAGAATACTAAGCAAGAAAGTTTAGAAAGCCAATAAAGTGTTTAATAATTAGTGGAGTACTGCCGAGCATAATTAAGAATTTATTCATCTGGGAACCGCCTGAGAAACCATATAAAACAAACGTAACAATTGTTCTGAAAAGGAACTAGGAAGTTGGAGTATTCTTCCAATTCTTGTTGTCTCTCAAATGATTTTTTATTATCATTGCAGAACATCAATGTAAACCTTATTTAAATTTAAAAGTCTAATACGTTATCAGTGAAAGAAAAAAATGAAATCTTCCTAAATATTAGAAGAAGCAACTGCATAAAGCAAAACAAAGAGACTAGGATTACTAAGAAGGGAACAAATTTTAAAATCGTGTAAAAAAACTAAAAGTAAAACTGTATTTGTCATATCAATAAATAAAAAGTTTGCAGACATAACCAGAGACTGTAAATAAGAAACACAAAACCAAAGTGATTGTCAGTTTACATATAAAATATGACTAAAATTTGTAAGAAAAAATAGAGGGTCAAATTTTAATATCAGACAGGTATATTTCTGGATGAGAAGCACTAAATGAGATAAAAAGGGAACTTTATAACACTCAACAGTTAATTCCTCAAATGAAAATCTAACAATATGAATATCTGCACAAACACAAAGTACACATTTCTTACAAATGCACATGAAACATTTAACATATGTAAGCCATAAAGCAATTTTCAATTTTAAAAGAATTAGATAATTCAAAGTGTGTTCCCTGGTCACAGCAGAATTAAGTTAGAAATCAATAACAAAGAGGTAAGAGAAAAAAACCAACCTCTTTTAAGTCAACTAATACAATGTTAAATAATTCTACAGTCAAATAGAAAAATCTCAATGGACATTTTTAAGTGTTTCAAGTGTAATGATAACGAAAATATTCATATCGCAACTCAAAACTGTTGTACTTAAACTGATCTAAGGGCTTAATGTAATCCAAATAAAACTCTCAGCAGATATTTTCGTAGTTGAATTGAACATGCTTATTTTTCAAAATCAATAGATATTAAAAGGGCAGACTACTAGTCAATGCAATTTTTAAAATAAAATCAAATTTGGAGGACTTACACTTCCAGATATTAAAATTGTTGTAAAACTACAGTAGTTGACAGTCTTGTTGACAGTCTTGACAAGGACAGACAAATGAGCCAATGGAATGGAATAGAACATTATTGGAACCCATAGGTTTACAATCATTCAAAAGGCAGATTACTAGTCAAGGCAATTTTTAAAATAAAATAAAATTTGGAGGACTTACATTTCCAGATATTAAAATTGTTATAAAGCTACAGTAGTTGACAGTCTTGTATTCATATAGGACAAATGGACAAACGGAATGGAATAGAGAACAGAATATATTTGGAACCCATAGGTTTATGATCATGTAACTTACTTAGTTCTTTGAAATACAGTGATGAAATACAGTCTCTTTAATAAATTGTTAAAATAAGCATAAGAAAATATTTTTTGCTATTGTGAGATCTGTAAAGATTTTATACACAATGATATAAAATAATTACAAAGGAAGAGTTGATAAATTTAACTTATTATAATTCAGGAAACCCTATTGATAATAATACACTATGAAAAATACAGTGGAAGATAATTTTCTTATTTAGCCGTCAAATTTGTTGGGGTGTCCAGCCTCTATAATTTGATTTGTTGAATTTTTTTTTTACTGTGGGCCATAAAGAGCTATACTACAAAATACATATTTTTGTTCTGTTATTTTTAGTACAGCTGAAAACTCTTATATCTTATAGTAAAAATTCAATGTCTTAGACCCTCCTGATAAGTTACCGTATGTTGAGCTTTTAATAAAATGTGAATAATTGAGGGTTTTTATTGGTATACATGGAAAATAATTTTTAAAATTAACTACTGGAAAGACAAAGGAGGCAAAAAAGATGTTCTGAAAAAGAGGAAAAAATAAGAGGAATCTCAATCATGCATCTTGATCATAAGATTTTAGGAAAAATTCCTGCAGAACTGATGTCATCCTCCTGATTCATAAAATTTTGGAAGAAAACACCCTGTTTTTAAATACTGCTTTTAGAACCTTTTAAAAATGAGCCTCAGGGTCAGACTCCACATACCACAGTCATAATTCAACGTTCTAGAGCTCATAAAGCATATGGTTAAGGGTAACTGACTTATTCTTTATAATATGGTTTTAAGATTGATTTTCATTATTATATCATTGAATATATCTAGCTTCTCAGCTGCGTATCCAGAGATGTTCTTTTTTTCTCTTTTCCTACTTTCTTTGTTGTTTCTCTTCTTAATAGTGAGTCAGTGTTGTTATTGAGTTCATTGAAATATGGTGAATACTAAACATTCCTAATTACTGTCAATAACTTCCTAAAGATAAATAAATCTCCGTGATTATTAGAGAAAATCTAGATAACCTCAAAGATAGGTGTAATATAGGTATAATTTTGCCCTTAACTATTTCCTAAAAAATTTTTTCAAAGCAAGCAACTAAAAATCAGAAATCTGTTCTTCAAATTACAAGAAAAGAAAAAACAATGTACTTTTGCTGCTTTTGTTCTTTTCATCTCATGAAATGCATATAATAATAGGGAAAAAAGGCACACAGAAGTTTCTTAAGGATTTTGAGAAACTTTTTCTGGATAAAACTATAGCACAAAAAGATATTTAAGGTAATTTACATGAGAATAAATGCAAAACCAACCAAATGAACTGAAAAACACAGCAGGACTTAAACAGTTGATGTGTAACCAAATAGATGCAGTAAGTCTATGAATAAGTGTGATTGGATAGATGCAGTCAGATGCTTTCAAGGTTATTCAAGTCCCATGGTGTTGAAACTAAAATACTTGTAAGTACATCAGGTTCTCACTAGAAGTATCAATTCTTATGCCATATCCACAGAGATTCTGTTCCAGGAGATCTGTTGTATTTCCCCGAGAATCCGCCCTTATGATAAAGCACTCCTAAATAATTGAAACTGCAGGTGATTTGAGAAGCATACTTTAAAAAACATGTATAGACACTGGCATCTGCCTGAAATTGGTGAGGACATGTATTTGAAGCATATGCAAAGAGCTTAGCACACTGTTTGGTACAACAAATGTTATTAGAAGCCTTACATGTATTAATTTCAACATTCAAAAGTAGAAAACTGAGTGAAATTTTGACATTGCAAAGACGACTATATATCCTGTGGGTGACACGCCATGAGCAGGATCAATCCCCCACTGGTTTAGATGTTGATCTGATGGTGCCACATATGCACCAAGAGGGCACGGAAAGATTATTACTTGGGGGGAATTTTTCTGAGGAGAGTAGGCTTCACTTTCTGTGGAGGGCAGGCTCTCAAGCAGGTTTGAAAATAGTTGAGACAGAGGGAGTAGCTACTGTCTTGGTGTTTTATTGTAGTTTAAAAAAGAGGTCGGGCACAGTGGCTCATGCCTGTAATCCCAGCACTTTGGAAGACCAAGACGGGAGGATCACAAGGTCAAGAGATGGAGACCATTTTGTCAACATGGTGAAACCCCATCTCTACTAAAACTACAAAAATTAGCTAGCTGGGTGTGGTTGCATGTGCCCGTAGTCCCAGCTACTTGGGAGGCTGAGGCAGGAGAATCACTTGATCCCAAGGAGGCAGAGGTTGCAGTGAACCAAGATTGTCCCACTGAACTCCAGCCTGGGTAACAGGGTGTGACTCTGTCTCAAAAAAAAAAAAAAAAAAAAAAAAAGAAAGAAAGAAAAGAAAAGAAAAACAAAAGCACTTTTGTTATTGTTGTTCTGTTTTACCCCATGCCTAATCTATTGTTTCCATTAATGTATATAATCATATTTTTTATGGAAATGTAGTGAGGGTTTCTGCCTGCCATCTGGGGCTTAGATGGTTTGAGTTTTAACTGGAACTAAAGGAAGAAATATTTGAGAAGATATTTTTTTTTTAATCACATGTGAGTTTAGATGGGAAGAGGGAGGGGTGAGGCTTGAAAGTTGTCAGGAAACATCAAAAATGGCGTCAAACTCTTATTAAAATACCTGGCAATATTTAGTCATTAAGACATTGTAGAAAATTTTGAAATATTATTGTAGCTGCCTGCAATCAATGGAAATACCTATCTGTATATATTTTCATCTACCTGTATTTTAAAATAAAAGACTCAATAATTGCTGAACTATAATGCAGTCCACGGTATTATTGGAAACATTTTGCAAAATACAACATGTTTGTTTTTAACATAAAAACATTATTTGCCAGTGCTGCTCTATCTAAATCTACTTTAATTGTACTGTTTGAATTTTGTCAGCTTAATCAAATAAATTTAAAATAAACATTGTACAAGAGAAAGTTCATTGATTTACTAAATCAAACAACAAAATAATCAAAACTCATAACCACTGAGTATATATAAATCTGGTAGGTCTTTCTAATAAAATAATTCAAAAGCAGTTTCTACAGTAGGGATTTTATATTATGGAAATACTCTCATACAGCTGAATTCTTTCACAAAGTGGATTGCACAGCAAGATTTTAGAAACTGGCTAAAAAATAAAAAGCCAAATAGTGACTTTCACTCATATATACCTTCGTATTTTGAAAGTATTAGGATAACATGCAGAATAAGGGGGGAAATGTTGGCATATAAATATCCAGCCAAATGCTAAACTATAGCAAAATCAAAGATAACCCTTAGATGAATACATAAATTTATCTTGGAAATACTATGTGAAGATTATAATTCCAAATATGGGGAAAATCAAAGTGATTTCCTTTAAAGAATAAAAAGTTGTAACTGGCTCTGAAAAAAGCTTTACCACCTACCTATGAAAACAAGGTTTAGCTGCAGGTGAGTAAGTAAACAAGCCTTAAAAGCTTTCAGAGGAATAAAACAACAAGGAGTAGAAATGGAAAAAAATTCTCACAGGGAACAAAGAAACCAATCATTTCTACAACTCTGCAGGGATGGCTTACAACTGTGTCTGTGAATACCGCGTGCAGGAAAAAGTTAGACCTTCTCTTTAGCTCTCCATTTTTCAGGTAAGAAGAATGTTTGGATAAGTGGTCTGACCAATGCTTGCTTTTTTGTTTTCTAAAATAATGATTGTGGCATAGTATATTTTATTGGAAAATTCTAGGTGTTAATGAAGAATTTGGGTTGGTACACAACTGCATGAAATAGGCAATGAGATTTTGATATTTAAATCACATTTTGGAAAGAATAAATTTATCTACTGAGCAATGGTGAAACTATTTACCTTCGGAGCTATTAACAACTATGTCACCTGATCTGATGGTATTGGTCTGTATATGATTGTACTGATTTTAATATATAGGTGTATAGCATCGTGCCTATGAACAATGCCTACCATGTAACCTTAGCATTTATATAACAGTATTTAGTTAGCATGCTGCAAAAACTCTAGAAATGCTATAGAAACATGAGCAAAAGGTTTTTTAAAATCAAACTCAATAACAACAATGATAAGCGAAATAAAACAAACAAAACATTAACTGTAGTCCTATTCTACAAAATGTCATTCATTATTAAGGTCAAAATAATTAGCTGCACACAGTGGCATTCACCTGCAGTCCCAGATACTCAGGAGACTGAGGCAAGTGGTTACCTCAGACCCAAGATTTTGAGGCCAGACTGCATAGTATAATGAGACCCTTTCTCAAAATAGATAAACAACAACAAAAACAAAAGAATCAATTCTCAAGATAAATTAGGATTCCTATAGTAGTCTGGCCAAATGAATGGACAAAGTCTCAGAATAGCTAATATGGTTTAGCTTTGTCCCCACCCAAATCTAATCTAGAATTGCAGTTGCCATCATCCCACGTGTCAGGTAAGGGATCCAGTGGGAGGTAATTGAATCATGGGAACAGCTTTCCCTCATGCTCTTCTTGTGATAATGAAGGAGTTCTCATGAGCTCTGATGGTTTTGTAAGGTGCTTTTCCCACATTGCTCAGCACTTCTCCTTCCTGCTGTCATGTGAAGGACATGTCTCCCCTTCTGCCATGATTTTAAGTTTTCTGAGGCCTTCCTACCCATGCAGAACTGTGAGTCAATTAAACCTCTTCTCTTTATAAATTATCCAGTCTTCATAGCAGCATGAGAATGGTGCCATGAATGATAAAATATCATTTATTAAATGTATGAAATAACATACTTAAAATACTTAAAATGTATATAATAAACTAAGACTAAACCAAATCAACTATATTTAACTAATGTCTTATCTATGGATCTTTTTGTGGCCTTTGAATGCCATATAAAAACCACTGGATAATATGAATATAGTAGAAATGAAAAGATATATAAGTAGGCTAGAGATATATTTAAGCAGCAGAAATTACCAATGTTTCTGATGGAATCTATTGGGTGGAGGTGATTGAGAATGAGGAAGTAATCAAAGGGACACTAAGTTTTCAAAGTTAAATGACAGTGGGATAGATGCTCATGACCTTTCAACAAATGGTGATAACCAGCTGTTGGACTTCAATGTCTACAACGTGGTGATGATAGAGGTGGGAGAGATACAGAAGTTCCACCTGGGCCCTGTGGTTTTTGAAATGCCTTTTAGATTTTCAAACAAGACGTCAGACGGACAGCTGGAAGCATAAGTTGCATATCAGATGAGAGTGCGTTACAGAATAAATGTATACGCTAACAACGTATTAATGTGTGTTTTAAAGCAATGGACTTGAATAAGAGAGGAGGATTCAGAACTGAGTACTGCAGTAATCCATCCTTTAGGTGATGAACAGAGGAGGAACCATCAAAGGAAACAGCAGGAGACAAAAAAAAAAAACACCTGAAGAAGCACTTTATAGTGGAGTGAGGTGGATAGATATTTACTGAAATGCTTTAGGGTGAGGTGTAAATTGAAACAGAATAAGCAACTCTTTTAGGAGTTTTGGCTGTGAAAAAAATTAGAGAAGAGAATAGCTGATGTACATAAGGAAAAAGAATGTATGTTTAGGGGTAGGAGATATTAGAGGATACTTATAACCAACCCAAAATGATCCACTAGAGAGGGAAAGATTGATTGCATCATTCACTAGATAGAATTAAAGAAGGTAACATATGTCTTAAAAATATATTCAAAATAAACACATTATAGAAGCTCCAAAATGACTTAAAAGTCAGGGTAAATAATGAGATTCTTAGTTATAGCATACTTATATAGTTGTAAATGTAAAAATATTTACAACTTTTATTATTTACTACATTTATTAAGTGTTTATCACAGTCACAGAGTTAGATGTCTTATGCAGATTATCTTTAAACTTTACAGTGGCCATCAAAAAGTTATTATTTTCATTTTCCCATGAATAATATGAGGCACACAGAAGTGAAATATATATTTGTGTATATATATGTATATACATATATATGATATATATATAATTTATGTCTTGGTCCCCATAGCTGTTTTTATACAAAGACTGATAGAACCTAACTTCTTTAATGCATCTGGTGATTATGTAAATGTTTTATATTTTTGCTAAAACTTAAGGAAACCTAGTTCTGTAAGATGTAGCTATGTATAATGCATATTACACAACCCCAAACATGCACAATTACGTTGTTAAATATGTTTGAAAAATCTTATTGCTGTTGTGGTTTACAGATAAATTCTTACAAGCTTTCTTCTGATAGGCTGTCATTCTGAATTTTCATAGTGGCATCAGCAAAGATGATCGCCATGTACTGTGGTATAGATTGTGCACAAATCTAGTCTATGACGACATTCCTAGATATGTTCAATTCATAACACCAAAATAATACCTGAGTGTTCAGTTCCTAAACCTTGGTATTCAATCTTATTTTAATATGGAAAACTTTTTTTTTCCCCTTATAAATCTCAAGAGGCTGGAACTCAGCAGAGTTTACTTTGGGAATTGTCAATGTTTTACTTTATTCCTATTATAACAAACTATGTTCTAATGTATTTAAGTCAACATAAGGAATAATATATTACAGCAATACTTTTCCTGGGCCTTCCTAAGTTAGAGGAGGAATACGTGCCCCAGGTTTACCATTAGTATTGTTTATACAAGGTGTTCTGTATTATGCAAGAGGTTCAGCATATTCTGTGCTACAGGCTTTTTGTTCTAAAACTTACATCCTCACTTACGAATTACTTAACTCAAGGGCCGGGTGTGGTGGCTGACGCCTATAATCCCATCACTTTGGGAGGCCAAGGTGGGCAGATCATGAGGTCAGGAGTTAGAGATCAGCCTGGCCGATATGGTGAAACCTCCTCTCTACTAAAAATATGAAAAATTAGCCAGGCTCGGTGGTGCGCACCTGTTGTCCCAGTTACTCTGGAGGCTGAGGCAGGAGAATCGCTTGAACCCAGGAGGTGGAGGTTGCAGTGAGCAAAGATTGTGCCACTGCACTCCAGCCTGGGCAACAGACTGAGACTCCATCTTAAAAAAAAATAATTTAAGAATTACTCAACTCAATCTCTGTGCCATCTATGCTCTTAAAGCAAATTCAGAGTCTACAAGATCATTTTTTCATCAGAGTAAGAAAGCAGAGTCAGAGACAAAAGGACAAAAGTCTGAGACTAAGCTGTCACTGCAAACAAACAATATGCTTATTTCTCTATTACTAGAGTCATGGATGCAGGCATAGAGGCAAATTTACTGTAAAGCTACTGGTTATGTATTATCTAAATTTATAATTTGTGTGTATGTGAGCATATATGTGTGTGGGTTGAAAACAGTACTTCTTTATAGCTGGATTTAAACATATATGATAAAGGCAGTAGATGTTTAACACTAATCAGTTTAAAATCTGAAATGCTCGTCCTCAAAACCCATGTACGTTTGCCTGAGTCCCCACAGATCTCCACCATTCTACCACTGACCGGATACTGGAAGATGTGCAACAAAAGAGATTCCAATGGCAGTGGTTTGAAGTTGATTATTAATTATATAAAGTCACATTTTGAATAAATAGCACCAATGATCCTTGTACAAAGGAACAGCTATTATTCCCTCAACTTCCTATTAGGACAACCTGCAAAATATTTTTGATAAAGTGAAAAGAGATTTAGTAAGACACTGAAGAATACAAAGTATGGGTACAGCATCTGAGAAGGCACCTCATAATGTTTTGACCTGACTCCTAACTTTTACCTTTATAAAAAAGAGACTTTCACTTTATGACTTGTTAACTCAGTAATTGTGTAAATCACAATTTACGATCATTAAAATGTATGGCCTAAATATCAGTCAACTGTAAATGTTCAAGTGTCACTTAAAATAGTAAGTCCCTTGCTACCCTACTATAGCACGGGTAAGAAATTCACAATGTCTGAATATCCATTAGTTACAACATAACTTTTACATTTCTATTCCAATTATTTAACTGAAGTTTAAGAATTTGGCTGAATAATATAGGTTTCTCTTACTGAAAAAAATTTCAAGTTTAATTATTTGTTAATCCAACATAGAAAAGATGTCCCTCAAGAAATCTTGCTTACATTAAAATAAAAATAAATGCTAATGAAGCAACCCAATATTTGTGTGCCAAGTGTTTTTCTATTTCTCTATCGCAATGTATCTATATTCATACAAAACAACTTGGGTATGGGCTATTTTGTGCTTATAACTAGGCTGGCTTGACATAAAGCCCTATGTTAGATTTATCTCTTGTTAAAAGTTGATGGTTTTTACAACAGGACTGATTCCAGCTCAGGGTAGTCTTAGTTCTGTGCATTTTGGTTCCTGATATTTAATGAGGCAGATCATTAGTTGGTGGAAGCTTCATTCCAGATGGTAGGTGATAATAGTGCATTTAGGGAGATGTGATGAATTAAGAAAAGAGTTCATTTACTTCCTGGCCAAGACTTTCCTTTTACCAAAGAAGATATTTTTAGACTCTGAATTCCCATTTGGTATCAATTATGAGAGCAAGCCCTAAAGAAAGCCAGTGTCCTTAACAACATATGTATCATTTCTTGCTAGCCTTTGTTTTTGTTTTTAACCCTGTATTTTCCTGGTTATTATGAAGCTCCATAGTTTTATCACTGAATCAGGACTTTGGCAACAGTTGCATGCTATTTAAAAAGAACTATTTTCTATTCTGTGTAACATCAGTTTCCGGTACTCAAATACATTATCGTTGATGAGGACAGAAGTTCTCAAAATTGGATGTCTTGATTTTAGGGAGAAGTGTGATCTGAAACTGTATTTTTATGAACATAATGCTCTACTATGGCCTTTCTATCACTTTTCACATGTGTGGTGGTAGATTTACTTTCCATTCTTGTGTTGATCATTTTACACTTGAAGCAAAACTCTCTCCAGGATTAGCTGAGTATGGAAGCCAGAACAATAAAATTCCTTATCATCTGTGGCACAGAAGCCATAAATCCTTCTAAAAAATAGGTGCTTAGAGATACTATGTGAGCATCTTCAATATCCTTAAAATAAGTGGTTTTTAATGCGTGGCAAATAGTAAAATTTAAACAAGAACCTTATGTTATACTGAAGTAAGTGAATTTTCAAGTAAATTATTTATTTACCCTCACTTTCAATAATTTCTGGGTGAAAGAAGACCTAAATAAATGAAATATCAAATATTGTATTGCTTCAAATTTATAGGAAATAATGAGAACAAGAAAACATATGGAGAGATTTTAATCTTTTTGCCAAGACAAATACCTAAATTATAAACATAAGCATTATCGGGTTGCTTTTGAAAAATTGTCTTAAAAATGTTTCTGATTTTTTGAAAATGTTCCCCTATTTATTTTATTGGCTTGAACTCACAGATCAATGGTAACTTTTATAGTAATATATGCATATAAAATGCATTTATTAAAAATATTATGTACCTGTCAATGTATAATTTGTCAAACGCAGACGCATTCCAATGAATACTTAATATTTTGTTCTCATACATTAATGAAGTGATGTCCTATAAACAAATTACAATGTAAATACATTAATATTTGTTTTTAAATTACCTTGACGTACACTAATGTACATTAATCATGTCTCTTAAGCATGATTCTTAAAAAAATAAAAATTTTTAAAACAGTCCAAATTACTGCTTCTTTTGAGGAGAGTTGTCTGATAAAATGAGTACCTGTAGGTATATTTTCAACTTTTATGATTTAGATATTTTTCTTTTTTTGCCAAGTAAAATCTAATAGCAGTTTTTATAAAATTATTTCAGGTAAATTTTCAGTTTTTAAAAATCCAGGCACAAAAAAATAGAATGAATAAGAACTAATATTTTATAGCACAACAGGGAGACTATAGTGAATAATAATTGTACATTTTAAAATAACCCAAAGAATATAATTGGATTTTTTTGTAACACAAAAGATAAATGCTTGAGGGGATGGATATCCAAGTTTCCATGAAATTATTATGCATTGCATGCCTGTATCAAAACATCTCATGTACCCTCATAAATATATACTCCTAATATGTACCAATGCAAATTAAAAAAGTAAAGTTTTAGAAAATAATAAAATAAAAAATTTAGGCATTGTATTTAAATAAAAAATACTTTAAAGCAAGCTTGCCCAACCACTGGCCCAAGGGTTACATATAGCCTAGGATGGCTTTGAAGGGGCCCAATACAAATTCATAAACTTTCTTAAAACATTATGAGATTCTTGCATTTTTTTTTTTAGCTCATCGGCTATCATTTGTTTTACTGTATTGTATGTGTGGCCCAAGATAATTTTTCTTTCAGTGTGACCCACGGAAACCAAAAGATTGGACACTACTGCTTCTGCGGGAGTGTACAGGTAATGAATGTATAGGCTGTAATACCAGTTTTCCAGTAGTTTTCAAAGCCCTTAGAGGGAAAACAAATCTAGTAACATTACAATAATTAAAAGGCAATATAACATCATATAATCAATGGATACAGAAAGGTAGTATTAAAGAAATGTCTGAACTGGAAATATGAAAACTTGAGAATGATTATTTATTTAGAAAATTACTTTACTGCTAATCAAAACCATTCCAGTCCTTGATTTTTACATTTAAAAATTAAGCACTAAGATAAAAATTCAACAACTCCTTTTAGTTCTAAAATTCTAAGATTTGGTAAGTAAAAGGAAGCATTCTGATTTAAAGTTGTTAAAACACACACACACACACACAGACAGAGTTCATAATAGAGGTATGACTTCAGAGGAACCAGAGTATTGGTATACGGCTTGTTTAAGCAGAGAAGGAAAGAAGCATTTCTCCCAGAAATGCGATTAGCAGCAGAAGGCATTAAAATAGAGAGGAAATAGTGGATGGGAAGGAGCTCTGCCTCACTGGAAAAAAAAGGGCATACATTCTAGGTATCAGTGGTAGGCTTTGAGAAACTAACATATGAAAAGCCTTGTATTTTAGAATGAGATGCTTGAACTACCTGCTGTGAAACAAAAAGCTATGGAGCAGCCTGGAGCATGTGGAATGGCATACTGAAACATCTTCAGAATTTGCAATTCAGGATGAACTGGAAAGTGGAGATAAGAAAATGTCTATCGGGCGGTCACTGTCTTATCCAAGTACAAAGGAATGAGAGCTTAGGGTGTTGGCAGTTAGAAGCAATGAAGAGGGAATATTCAAGTCACTTCAAACAACATAGAAAACTGAAGAAAAACTGCTTAAAAAATGTCTTTCTACTAAGCATGATTGTCTGCCTGGTGATCTGCTGTCGAGGCCAGACTGAGGCATAAAACAACATGGAAGTAAAACCCAGGTGAGCTTGATCTGAGCCCACAAATTACTCACTGTGATTCCTTGTATTACTAACCTCCTTCCAATTTTATCCATGTTCCCTAGAAAATTTTCAAGCACCAAGTAACTACTCAATAAATACTGATTGAATGATTAAGGAACTGAATAAACTTAGCAATTTAAGCTTAAGTTTCCACATCCACAATATGGTATTAATAACTAGATATTAGAAGGTAATATAAATAAATCATAGTCTAAATAATACTTTACAAATATTAGTTATATCCTGAGATGAAAATTACAGATGCCTATTTCAAGTTTTTGATTCAGTAAGTGTTTGTTTAAATGTTTAAACATTTCTTTCAGAAATGCTCCTTGTATATATGTTTGCATTTTGTGACAGCTATATTTTATTTGCACATTTGACAGAAAAGATATTGAAGCACTCAGGTTAATAATCTGCCTAACATCACATAATTTGTTAACGAAAACCCTCTAGTTAATCTTTGTGGTTGCAATATCCATTTTACTAATCATTGATTACTATTAAGCAGCATTTTACTGAATGTGTGTTTTTATGTTTATGTCAAGCATTTTTGTAGGGCTAAACCATGAATTATAATAGGGGCAAAGAGATAAGTCTCAGATCCAATAAATTCCATGGCAAGGCGTTCAAGTTTTCTGCTATAGAAGCCAGGGAAACATTGAAGAATTTTAAACCTGGAGATCTGACCTAGGTGGATTTTATTTATAATAGCTCAATCTGGCATACATGTAAATAGGTGATGCAAGATGAATAGAACTGGAGCCTAGAATCCCCAGTGAGCACCTTCAGCAGTGATCTGAGTGAGTGATACTACCAGAGGAAGGAGAGAGAAAGAAATGAGAATAAGGAGAGACATACATAGGTTTCGCCTCTGTGTTCTGCTTCACTGTGGTTTACTCTGACATATTTGTGCGGAAATATTAGGGTTTTATATTGTATTTGAAGGTGCTTGATAGAGAATTTATTTTTATATGCTGCTCTGAAATTTTAGTATAATAATTCATAGTAGAAAAAGCATGTGGTTTTGAGTTCCAATACTAATAGCAGGCATGTGACTGGCAGAATGATTCTATAGTTGTTTAGAAGCTAAACTAAGAGAGTAGGGAAAGAAAAAAGAATCAAAGGTAATTTCGAGTTTTTTGCTTTTGTTTGAAACAGGGTCTTGCTCTGTTGCCCAGGCTGGAGTGCAGTGGTACGATATTGGCTCACTGCAACCTCCGCCTCTCGGGCTCAACTGATTCTCCTGCCTCAGCCTCCTGAGTAGCTGGAACCACAGGCACGTGTCAGCACGCCTGGGTAATTTTTGTATTTTTAGTAGAGACAGGTTTACACCATGTTGGCCAGGCTGGTCTTGAGCTCCTGGTCTCAAGTGATTTACCCATCTCAGTGTCGTAAAGTGCTGGGATGACAGGTGTGAGCCCGGCTGATAATTCCTAGGTTTCTGAAATGAGTTCATAGGTATGTGGGGATTCAAAACATAAAGAAAGATAATAAGAAAATTGGGTTTAGAGAGTGAGGGGATTATTATATATAAGAGAAAATCGCATTTTCTAAATTCAGGACTCAGAGAATATAAGAGACATTGTATTAATATCAAGGGAAAGATGAGTCAGTGTCAGTACACAGAGGAATAACATCTCTGTCCCAACAGTACAGAAAAGGAAGGAAAAGAGGTGTGAGATTAGGAACACCTCTCCCTGAAATCATAAACTCCAAGGCAGCCCAGGGATTTCTTAAAACATTTTGTCACTTTCACCCATTCTTCCCTGCTTCTCAGATTTTGTGCCTAGAAATATTTTGCTCTTGTTCCCATCCCCATGTAGACTCTGGAAAATTAAACTATCACCAAACCAAGTAAAAAACTTGTCATATATTCTACTTTTAATCTAATAGAACATCTTAAAGATTACTAATTAGCTAAAATATGACTTTTTAATCTACCTTCCTCTCAGTCAGTTTTATAACTTTCACTATCCTAAGGCAATTACATAGTTTGGAAAGAATAAATTAATGGTAAGAGAAAGGTATATATTATAAAGTAACATTTCTTTTTATAAGTAGAAGTATTGATGGAAGCTACTATTTCAGTCCGAGTTTCATCTGTGAAAGGAAACCCATAACAGACATTGTAATAGAGGTGAGACAAAAAAAAAAAAAAGCAACTTTTTAATCTGACAGCCGGGATTTGATGGCTATTTGTTTCTACTGAACATGAAAAATTTCAAGTAATGCCTATACAAAATGAATTGAGAGAGACAAAAACAAAATCATTTGCAAACCTGTCTTAATTCAGACAAAACCAAAAACACTGTGCAAGGAAATGACCACCAAACCTCTGTCCCAGCAAGCACGACTAGCTGCTACTTTTTCAGCAAATACAACTTTACATCTGCTCTGTTCTGTCTACATCCTAAATAAAGAAAAATACTAAGGTAGCAAAGAATATAACTAACCCACACTTTTTATAGCACTCATTCCAGAGCAAAAACAAAGAAACAAACAAAAACTATTTTTTTGAATTCTTCCCCAAATCACAGAACACAAGTTCAGATCTTAGGAAGAATACATTGCGTTCATAAGATCTGTTCTATTCCAATTCACCATCTTTCTGAGATATCTAATGCTTCCTTTCGTGTGTGTTCTCCCTGGTTGTGGTAAAGAACCCAAATTTGACTAAAGGTATATTCCTGGTAGTTGTCTGATAAGAATCAACAGAAGAACTTTAAAAATAGTGTAATGAAATAATAGAAAGAGAAAACTGAAGTGGTAAGGCGACCCTAAGATTAGCCTTAGGAAGCAGATGCTACCACTTCTGGGACTAGGACAACAGAGAAAGGGGCTGATGGTAAGAAGACAAGAGCCTGGTGAGAACTGAAAACACTGAAGTTTAGTTTGCCAGCAGGAACTGGAACCATGGAGGGAGCGGCTGCTTAGTGGAAACTGAGACCAGAGGAAGACATACACACTGCTGGAGAATGTGGTGTCAACCAGAGAAAAAGGGGAGACATATTTTATTTTCTTATTGCCTGAGGATAGGGTGAATTGTCTTTGAGGATTGATGGTATCATTCAAAACTGCTATACTTTTCAAACATGAGATCCCATATTAAACAAACAAAAAAAAAAAAATGAAAGGGAATATCAAGAAACAGCACTATTAAAAAATAATTAAAACTCTAGTGACCTATATATTAGAATTATCTAAATTGGATTTTAAAATAATTCTAATTACTATTTTGAAAAGAATAAAGAATGGAGCATTTAATCTGAAAATTGAAATTATGAAAAGAGAAAAGCTGTAAATCTAAAACTGAAAAAATATGCAATTGTAACATATAACTTCATAAGTGAGCTTAACAGGACATCAGATACAAATGAAAAGAAAATAACAGAGCTTGAAGATAAATCAGTAGTAAATTCCACCAAAGTACAGACATCAAAAGGGATGGAAGGCACAGCAAATATTATAAAACATATATAGACAAAGAGAGCTACCATCTAACAAAAAATTGACTTGTAATTTTAGATTGACTTATGAATAAATTTATACAAGTTGAAAACCATATGCTTTTTTTAAAGTTAGGTTAAGTTGGTCAATTTCCCCTTATAATATTTAAAGAGAAGCTATTTTTATATTCATGGCTTGTTTAAAATTCACCATTAAGCAAACTAAATTCACAAGCACATAAAAACCTAATCTACCACAATAAAATAGGCTTTGTTCCTAGAATGCAAGTTTGGTCCAACATATTCAATTTAATAAAGGTGATTCATCCCATAAACAGAAATAAAAACAAAAACCATATAATCATTTCAACGGATGCAGAAAAGGCTTTTGATATAATTCAACATCCTTTTGTGTTAAGAACCCTCAACAACCTAGGCATCTAAGGTACATACATCAAAATAATAAGAGCCATCTAAAATAAACCTTCAGTCAACAACATACTGAATGGTCAAACTGGGAAGCATTCCCCTTAAGCACTGAAATAAGACAGTGATGCCCACTCTTACCACTTCTATTTAACGTGGTTCTGGAAGTCCTAACCAGAGCATTTAGGCACATGAAAGAAATAGAAAGCATCTAAATAGGACAAGAGTGAATATGTCATCACTTCACAGATGACACGATAGTAAACCTAGAAAAGCCTGTAATTTCTGTCAAAGGGCTTCTTGAGCTGATAAGCAAAATTAGCAAGTTTCAGGACCCAATTTAGTATACAAAAATCAGTAGCATTTCTATATACCAATAACATCCAAGCTGAAAGCCAAATCAAAAATGCAATACCATTCACAATAGCCACGAAAAGAATAAAATACTAGAAATGAAAGATCTCTGCTGAAAGAAATCAGTGACAATAAAAATAAATGAAAAAATATAGGCTTATTGATAGGAAGAATCAATATTCTTGAAATGGCCATAGTACCCCACAAAATTTGTAGATTCAATGCTGTTCCTATTAAACTACTAACAGTACTTTTTCACAGAATTACAAAATATTATAAAATTCATTTGGAAGCAAAAAAAAAAAAAAATAGCCAATGCAATCCTAAGCAATAAGAACAAAGCTGAAGGCATCACATTACTCAACTTCAAACTATACAACAAAGCAACAGTAACAAAAACAGCATAGTACTAGTACAAAAGCAGACACATACACCAATGAAACAGGTGAGAGAATGTAGATATAAAGTTGTACACCTCCAACCATCTAATCTTCAACAAAGTGAGCAAAGGCAAGCAATGCTAAAAGGACTGCTCATTCACTAAACAATGCTGGGATAATTGGTTACCTATATGCAGAATACTGAAATTGGGCCCCTACCTTTTACCATACACATAAATCAATTCAAGTTGGATTAAAGACTTAAAGGTAAAACCTAAAACTAAAAACCCTTGAAGAAAACCTATAAAATACCAAATACTATTCTGGACATCGGCCTGGGCAAAGACTTCATGACAAAGACTCCAAAGGCAATTCCAACAAAAAGAAAAAGTAACAAATGGCACCTAGTTAAACTAAAGAGCTTCTGCACAACCAAAAAACAAAGAAAGAAAAAACGCAGAGTACAGACAACCTACAGAACAGGAGAAAATACTCACAAACTATACATCTGACATAGGTCTAATATCCAGAATTTGTAAAGAACTTAAACACATTAACAAGAAAAAAACAACTTCAATTACAAGTGGGCAAGGGACATAGGCACATTTTAAAAGAAGCCATACATGTGGCAAACAAGCATATGAAAAAAAATACCCAATATCCCTAATCACTAGGGAAATGCAAGTCAAAACCACAGTGAGATATCATTTTATACTAGTCAGAATGGCTATTATTAAAAAGTCAAAAACAGATTCTGGCAAGGATGCAGAGAAAAGGAAATGCGTATACACTGCTGGTAGGATTGTACTTAGTTCAGCCATTGTGGAAAACAGTGTGGATATTTCTGAAATAACTTAAAATGGAACTGCCATTTTGCCTAGCAATCCCATAATTGGGTGTAGACCCAAGGAAATATAACTTGTTCTACCGTAAAGACACATGCACACATATGTTCATCTCAACACTCTCCATAGTAGTGAAGACACGGAATCAACCCGTATGCCCATTAGCAGTGGACTAGATAAAGAGAATGTCGTACATATACACCATGAAATACTATGCAGTCACAAAAAATGAGATGATACCCTTTGAAGCAACATAGATGGAGTTGGAGGACAATATCCTACGTGAATTAACACGGGCATAGAAAACCAGATACTTGCCATGTTATCACTTATAAGTGGGAGCTAAACATTGAGTACACATGAACACAAAGAAGGGAACAATAGGCACTGGGGCTTATATGAGTGTGGACGGTGGAGGGTGGGAGGAGGGTAAAGACTGAGAAACTACCTATCGAGTATTATGCTAATTACCTGGGTCACAGTATTCTCTCTACACCAAGCCCATATGACATGCAATTTACCCATCTAACAATCCTGCACGTGTAGCCCTTGAACCTAAAAGTTGGAAAGAACGAGTGAACAAATAAACACTATAATCAGCTGGAATGCAAAATAAAATTTACTATTAACGATGAAATTTTATCATTGAACAATTTTAACAACAAATATTAGTGAAATCAGAGAGATCCTTAATAAATTTTACATCTTATCATTACATTTTAGTTCACTACATTTTTCTCTCAGGTATTTTAGTGTCACTCAGATTGCAATTTTAGTCATATATAAAAGCAAATGTTCTCAGCTAAATGAATGTATTTATCAAGAAAGAACATCTTGGTCTTGGTGTATAATTTAGGGTTCTACTACTCAGGAATGGAAAAATGTTTTCTGTAGAGAGCCAGACAGTGACTATTTTAGGCCTTGCTGTCAATCAAAATCAAAATTGGCAGCAGCCATTCAGCATTGCTGTTTTGGAATGAAATCAGCCCTAAACAAGATGTAAGTGAACAGACCTGGCTGTGTTCCAAAATAAACCTCATTTACAAAAAACAGTCTGCTGGCAAGAGTTTACCAATTCCTGTATTAGCTCAAACATTGATGAAGATAGCTTTGTTGACTAATATGTTATTAGACCTGAGATATTTTCATGTTCGTTTATTTGTTGTTTAATATTCTGATGGTAATTAAAGATGAGTTTGCTTATTTACCTAAATCCAATTAGCAGCCCAAATTGAAGCTATATTTTGTTAAAATTCTCTCAAATACATTGAGAAGATCTTCCTTGAAAACAGGTTAATTGGGCAATTTAATCTTTAATTCTTTATTTAAAAATTTGTATGATTTATGTAAAACATTATTATAAATGATAGGAAACGTTGAGGTTCATGTTTTAAAAAGCAAATATGGGAGACTTGGGTTCAATATGGCTGATGAGATGCAACCAGTGAATTCCTACTCCACAGAGCAAAAGTTTAACACCAAGTAGATAGTCACAATTTGAATAAATCATCTAAGAGCAAACACTAAGAATAAACAGAGAAGTGACAGAAAGCACCAAAAACAAGTAGGGAGACAGAAGCAAGTCAACCTGCTTGGTTGAGATTGGCTGGGACCCTGAAGAAGCTCACACATGTGGAGAAAAGGTAAGACAGTGATCCTCAGAGTTCCATACCTTCACAGTAGTCTTTGACAATCCTAGCTATGGGAGAACCCGTCGACCCACATTGGCCTTGATACTGACATAGGGAGCCGCTTAGAGACTGTACAGAGGCATTGTTGCAGAGAAGAAGCTCACGCAGACTCCCACAGGCCGGTGACCCTAGAGAAGCTGCAGCTTGGCACCATTCAGAGAGCTAAACTCCCAAGAACTGTGTCCTGCACTGGCCGATGCTGCCAAAGTCATTGCTGAACTAAGGAGGGAGAAGGAAGGCCAGGTACCTTTATGCACTCTGAGGACAAATCCCACTGCTGCTGCTGTGGGACTGAGGCACAACCAAATTTCACTCTTCACGGCCACCTGCCTATGCAGCCACTTGAGAGTAGCCCCATCCTCTCAAGTGCAGGCCTGCAGCTGGTGCCATTCTGAGAACCTAACCTCCAAAGGTCTGTGTCCTGCCTTGGGGACACGGCTAACACTGTGGACTCCTCTGCTGAGCCAAGAAAGGAGATGGGAGACAGCACTTTCACACAGTTTGATAACACATGCTACCACCTGCTGGAGGCTGCTGTGAAACTAAGATACTAAGAAACCATCTGTCCCACAGCTACCTTACACTCCGCTGGCTGACGGTGGCCTCATCCGTCCCGGTGGCAGTCCTGCAGTGCAGCTGCTGCTGAACACACCTGAAAACTCTGCTAGCAGCCTGAGAACTACCCACTGCTTCCTATCATAGCCAGCATCTGAACACTTTAGCAAGGGGCCTGAGAAGAAGTGAGCTGGCTCAATCGCATCCTCCTAGTAGTGAGCATGCTGTCTGTTGCCTAGAATCACACAGCCCAGACTATCGCTGTTGGCACCTGAAACTCCTCTCAGGGGTGGAAACCACCTGCCAGTCCCAATGCAGCTGCACACACTCACGAATACTACCACCTGTGACAGCCACCGCCAACATCGGCACGAACTGCTTGGGTTCCAGTGGTTTGCTCCACCACTGACAGTGCCATTGCCAACATCACACAAGCTGTCCAGGGGTTCGAGAACCGGCCCACAGACCCAGCCCACTGCTGCCAACACCAACATCTGGGCAAACCATATGAAGACTCAACAGAGAATTGCCTGGGCCCACAGACACCAGTACCAGGATAAGCCACTGTGAGGCCCAGGACAAACTCAGCTCACTGCTGACACTACTGGAACACAAAGTCCAGCCCAGATAGCATTTTAGTTCCAGGCAAAACTTCACCGCAGCCTTCACTGGTAATTGCACTCTAAGTGACTGAGGAAATCACAGGTAACACTTATGCAATTTACAACCAAAGAAATCCTACAGAGATCACACTGCTGCAACCACCCAAAATCAAAGCCAGAATGCCCTACCCAACCATAAACATGTATCTCTTCAGGAAAAAGTCCCCCCATACAAAAGCTATCTCAAAAAATTGGAAGAAGCAATGATTACACCAGATGTGTAGATATCAATGTAAGGATACAGGTAACATGGGAAAGCAAGAGAATCTGACACTTCCAATGGAACACAATAATTCTACAGCAACAGATCTCAATTCAAATAATTTTAACAAAATCACTAAATAAAGAATTCAAAATATGGATTTTGAAGACGCTCAATGCAACACAAGAAAAAGAATTCTAAAAAACAATACAACCAATTCAGAAAAGTAATTCTGAATATAAATGAGAAATTTGCCAAACAGTTAGATATTCTTTAAAATGAACCAAACAAAAATCAGGAAATAAAGAATGAATAAAATATGAAACACATTTGAAAGCTTCAACAATAGATATACTACATTAATTTAATCAAGTAGCAGAAAAAATCTTAGAACTTGAAAACAAGCCTTTTGAATTAATCCAGACAGGCAAAAGTAAAGAAAAAAATAAAGAAAAGCCAAGTCCTGTGTCATTTAGGACAATATAAAGTAACCAAATATTCAAATTATTGGTATCCCCAAAAGTGAAGAGAAAATGAAAGAGTTAGAAAATTTATTTAATAAAATATTAGCTTAAAACTTCCCAAGTTGAGTAAGACACCTAGACTTCCACATACAGAATGCCCCAGCATCCCCAAACAGACATAATGCAAAAAGGTCATCTTCATGACACAACGTGATTAAACTAAGACAAAGTGAAAGACAAGATAGTAAAAGACGCAAGAAAAAAGCATCCAGTTACCTACAGAAGAACCCTCATCAAACTGACAGAAAATTTCTCAGCAGAAGCCTTAGAGGAAAGGAGAGAATGAAATGAAACATTCAAAATGCTGACAGGAAAAAACAAATGTCACCCAAGGATGTATTTTTAAAAATTATCTTTCATAAATGAACAAAAAACAGTCTTTCTAGATAAGCAAATCCTGAAGAAATTTATCACCACTGGATCTGTCCTACAAGAAATGCTCAAGAGAGTCCTAAGCTCAGAAGCAAAAGGATGACATTTATAATCAAGAGTGTACATAAAAGTATAAAATTCAGTAGTAAACCAAACACACAATGAAAGAGAATGGCCTCAAACACTGCCACTACAGTACACCACCAAATCACAACCACAGCAAAGAAAATACTACAAGCCAGTATCACTGATGAACAGAGACACAAACATTCTCAAGAAATACTAGCAAACTATATTCACCAGCACATCAAATAAAAGAAAACAAACCCAGCAAAACCAAGTGGGATTTGTACCACGGATACAGATATTTGAATGTACACAAATCAATGGGGTACATCACATCAGAAGAATGAAGGACAAAACCATATGACCATATGCATAAATACAGAAAACAAATTTGATAAAGTTCAACATTTATTCATGATGAAAGCTCAACAAACTCATAATAGAAGAAACTTAACTCAAAGCAATAAATACCATGTATGCTGTATCCATTGTTCCTTATCGTCGGCTCTAGGAGGCACAGGTGACTCTGCCACAATTTCTGTCACCCTGTGGAATGCACAGACTGCTGACATTCAGGGAAGGGGCCACAGAATTCTCTCCGGAGGAGTAGGAATGACTGAACTCTGCAGAATTTGCTTAAGAATGTGAAGTTTGATAGCTATAGAAACCTGATTTCCTCAGGTCTCAAAATCTCAAAGTCAGACCTGATCACCTATCTAGAGCAAATAAAAGAGCCATGTAATGTGAAGAGACCTGAGATATAGAGCCAAAAACCCAGGAATTTTCTTTGTGATCACTTTAGTAATCCAGAGTACCCGAAACATCATAAGTTACAACATATATATTTTAATCACATAACAACTTCAACTGAAATACTGAGCACTCCGCCCCTGTACCACCACCACCGGGACAAACATGCATGAAGAAACCTGTGGTCCCACAACCACCTCCCTGCCAAGCTGCCACCACCACTCCTGTGAATGTTCTTTCAGAGGCCAGCAGTCTCATGCCCACCAGAACCACACCTTCCCAATAAGCATGCACCTTGCCATGCTATCACTGCTGCTGGCATGTGCAAACAAGCACAGATCCTACAGCTGCCCTCTTAGAAAAACCTTTGGCTGCCATCACCCATTAGAGTGTTGTGGCCTTGTCATCAGTGGTCTGCTAACACCTCAGCTTTAGGAACATAGCAAGTTCCTAAACACAAGGGGCCGGAGAACAAAGCTGAGAGCCCAATACCTGCCACCCACAGATAGAGCACACAACACTGGAGTGCTAAGCTAAGCTTCAGGCCCTTGAAATCTTTCAGAAATGAAGCCAGTAGACTGAACCCACCTTATACCACAATCAAACCCTTAAGGTCATAAAAGAAGATAAACGCAAAACAAAATGCATCCAAAGACTTCAAAGATTAAAAAAAAATCAGCCCACAAAGATGAAAGAGAACCAGGACAAAAACTTTGGCAACTCAAAAGCCAGAGGGTCTTGTTACCTCCAGATCATTGTACTAACTAGCTTCCCAGCCATGGTTCTTTATCAGGCTAAAATGGCTGAAATGCTAGAAAAAGAATTCAGAATATGGAGAGGAAGGAAAATGATTGACATCCAGGAGGAAGTAAAAAATCCAATCCAAGGATTCTAAGGAATACAGTAAAATGATATAGTAGATGACAAATGAAGTAGTACTTTAACAAAGAACAAAATCAGAGCTGAAAAGCTCATTACAAGAATTTTAGAATACAATCACAAATATTAACAGCAGAATTGACCAAGTTGCTGTCAGAGAGCAATGATATAACTTAGACCAAAAGAAACAATAAAGAAGAATAAACAAAACCTCCATGAAATATGGGATTATGTAAAGAGACTAAATCTGTGACTCATTGGCATTGCTGAGAGAACAAGAGAAAAGCAGCAACCTGAAATACATATTGAAGGATACCACTCATGAAAACTTTCCGAGCTTCACTAGAGAGTTGAACATTTAATTTCAGGAAATGCATAGAACCCCTGAAAAATACTACATAAGACAACCATTCCCAAGATTCATCTTCATCAGATCATCCCCAAGAAACAGTCTCTAAGGCTAAAATAAAAGAAAAAATGTTAAAGGCAGACACAGAAAACTGGCAGTCACCTGCAAAGGGGTGCAGGTTAATAGCAGAACTTTCAGGTAAAAACCTACAAGCCAGAAGAGATTGGGGGCTGCATTAGTCTGTTCTCACACTGCTATAAAGACATAGCCAAGACTAGGTAATTTATGAAGGAAAGAGGTTTAAGTGACTCACAGTTCTGCATGGCTGAGGGAGCCTCAGGAAATACACAATCATCGCAGAAGGCAAGAGAGAAGCAAAGACATGTGTTGCATCGTGGCAAGCAAGAAAGAGACCAATAAGTGAAGGAGAAAGAACCCCTTAAATAACCATCAAATCCTGTGAGAACTGATGGTCTCACAAGAACAGCATGGGAAAAACCACTCCCATGATTCAATCACCTCCTACCAAGTCCTGCCTTTGACACATGGGAATTGTGAGGATTACACTTCAAGATAATATTTTGGTTGAGACAGAGCCAAATCATATTAGGGGCCTATTTCAACATTCTTCAAGACAGTAATTTCCAAAGAAGAATTTTATATTCAGCCAAACTAAACTTCATAAGCAAAGGAGAAATAAGATCTTTTTCAGACAAGCAAATGCTAAGGGACTTGATTACCACCAGACCTGCCTTACAAGAGGTTCTGAAGGGATTGCTAAATATGGAAAGGTAAGACCATTACCAGCCACTAAAAACAAAAAGAAAAACAAAAAACCCACTTACCACTTATATGCATAGACCATTCACAGTAAAAACAACAACACAAACAAGTCTGCATAATAACCAGCTAACAACTCAATGACAGGATCCAACCCACAATTATCGGCCAGGCATGGTGGTTCATGCCTGTAATCCCAGCACTTTGGGAGGCCGAGGTGGGCAGATCACCTGAGGTCGGGAGTTAGAGATCAGCCTTTCCAACATGGAGAAACCCCATCTCTACTAAAAATACAAAATTAGCCGGTGTGGTGGTGCATGCCTGTAATCCCATCTACTGGGGAGGCTGAGGCAGGAGAATCGCTTAAGCCCAGTAGGTGGAGGTTGTGGTGAGCGGAGATCACGCCATTGCACTCCAGCCTGGGTAACAAGAGCAAAACTCTGTCTCAAAAAAAAAAAAAAAAAAAAAAAAAACTCCTCACTTATCAATGCTGACCTTAAATGTAAATAGGCTAAACACCTAAATTAAAAGGCACAGAGTGTCAAGTTAGATAAAGAAGCAAGATACAATGATATGTTGTCTTCAAGTTGATATGCTGCCTTAAGTGCAATGAAATCCATAGGCTCAAAGTAACAAGACAGAAAAAAAATCTAAGAAGAAATTGAAATTAGAAAAAAAGCAGTGATTACTTTGCTAATTTCAGACAAAACAGATATTAAACCAAAATAGATCAAAGAATATGATGAAGAACATTACATAACGGCAAATGATTCAATTCAACAAGATCTAAGTATCCTAAACATATACAAACCCGAAGCAGGAGCACACAGATTCATAAGCAAGCTGTTAGAAACCTATGAAAGAGACTTAGATAACCATACAATAATACTTAGAGACTCAATATCCCTCTGGCAGTATTAGACAGATCATTGAGGCAAACAACTAACAAAGATATTGTTTGACTCAATGTTTGACCAAATAGACCTAGCAGACACCTAAAGAACTCCATCCCCAAATCAACAAAATATACATTCTTCTCATCTTCACATGGCACATACTGTAAAATCAACCACACTATAGGACATAAAACGATCCTCAGCAATTTCAAAACAACCAAAATTACACCAACCACGCTTTTGTACCAGAGCAACAAAAATCAAAATCAATACTAAGCAAATTGCTCAAAACTAGACAATTACACAGAAATTAAACAATCTGCTCCTGAATTATTTATGTATAAACAATAAAATTAAGACAGAAATAAAGAAACTCTTTGAAACTAATGAGAGCAAAGATACAATATACTAGACTCTCTGGGATATAGCTAAAGCAGTTTTAAGAGAGAAACACTCAAATTGAAAAGTTAGAAAGATCTCAAATTAACAACCTAACATCACAACTGGAAGAATAATAGAAACAAGACCAAACTAACCCCAAAGCAAGTGGAAGACAAGAAGGAACAAAAATCAGATCTAAAGTAAAGGAAGATATGAAAAATCAAGAATTGTTTTTTGTTTTTGTTTTTTGAAAATTTAATAAGATTGATGGACCACTAGCTAGACAAATAAAGAGAGACAATCCAAATACACACAACCAGAAATGACAAAGAAGACATTATCATTGACCCCACAGAAATACAAAAAACCCTCAGAGACTACTTCTATGCACACAATCTAGAAAACCTAGAAGAAATGAATAAATTCTAGAAGCATACAATCTCCCAAGCTGAATTGCAAGAAAATTGAATCCCTAAACAGATCAAAAATGAGTTCTAAAATTGAATCAGTAATAAAAAGCCTACCAACCAGAAAAAGCCCAAAACAAGACAGATGAACAGCCAAATTTTAACAGATATATGAATAAGAGCTAGTATCATTCCTATAGAAACTATTCCAAAAAATTGAGAAGGGACTCCACTCTCAATCATTCTATAAGGCCAGGATCATCCTGATACCAAAATATATCAGAGACACAAGAAAACAAAAAAAAAAAAAAACTAAGGCCAACCAGTTTGATGAATATCGATGCAAAATTCCTCAATAATATTTGCAAACTAAATCTAGCAGCATGACCAAGTAGGCTCTATCCTTTGGATGCAAGTTTGGCTCAATGTACCTAAGTCAATAAATGTGATTCACCTCAAAAACAGAACTTTTAAAAAGGCACATAATTATCTCAACAGATGCAGAAAAGGCTTTTGATAAATTTCAACATTGCTTCATGTCAAAAACTATCAAAAAACTAGGCATTAAAGTAATATACTTCAAAAGAATAAGAGCTGTCTATGACAAACACAGCCAACATCATACTGAATGGGCAAAAGCTGGAAGCATTCCACTAGAAAACCACAACCAAACAAGGACTCTCTCTGTCACCACTCCTATTCAATATAGTACTAAAAGTCCTGGCCAGAGGAATCAGGCAAAATACATAAATAAAGGGCATCCAAATAGGATGAGAGGAAGTCAAACTATCCCTGTTTGCAGATGAAATTATTCTAATACCTAGAAAACCACAAAGTCTCTGCTAAAAATAAACAAATTCAACAAAGTTGCAGATATAATTTCAATGTGCAAAAATCAGAAGCATTCCCATATAACAACAACATCCAGGCTGACAGCCAAATCAAGAATGCAATCCCATTCACAACCACAAAAAGAAAATACAGGAATGCAGCTAATGAGGGATGTGAAAAATCTCTACAGTGAAAATTACCAAACACTACTCAAAGAAATCAGAGATGACACAGATGGAAAAACATCCCATGCTCATTGAAAGGATAAATTAATCTTCTTAAAATGGTCATACTTCCCAAAACAAAAGCACCTGAATAACAAAGGCCACCTTAAGCCAATGAACCAAGCTGGAAGCATTCCATTACATCACTTTAAACTACTACAAGGCGACAGTAACCAAAACAGCATGATACTGTTACAAAAACAGGCACAGAGTCCAATGGAACATAACAGAGAGACTAGAAATAATGCTACACACACCTACAACCATCTGATCTCCAACAAAGTCAACAAAAACAAGTACTGCTCATTTAATGAATGGTGCTGTGATAACTAGACACCTATATGCAGAAGATTGAAACTGGAGCCCTTCCTTATGCCAAAACAAACATTGACTCAAGATGGATTAAAGACAAATGTAAAACCTAAAACTATAAAAACCCGGAAGATAACCTAAAAGATACCATTCTGGATGTAGAACCTGGCAAAGGCTCCATGACAAAGACTCCAAAAGCAATTGGAACAAACACAAAAATTGACAAATGGCACTTTACTAAACTAAAGAACTTCTGCACAGAAAAAAACAGAGTAAACAGACAACCTACAGAATGGGGGAAATATTTGTAAACTATGCATTTGACAAAGGTCTAATATCCAGAATATAGTAGAACTTAAATCAAAAAGGAAAAAACAAACAACTCGATTTAAATGTGAGCAAAGAACAGGAACAGACACTTTTCAAGAAAGGACATATATGCATTCAACAAGCATATGAAAAAGTACTCAACATCACTAATCATTAAATAATGTTAATCAAAACCACAGTGAAACACTATCTCACACCAGTCAGAATTGCTATTATTAAAAAGTCAAAAAATAACAGATGTTGGCACAGAAGCAGAGAACGGGAAATGCTTATATACTGCTGGTGGGAATAAAATTAATTCAACCAGGTGATTTTCCAGAGAACTCAAAGCTGAATTACCATTCAACCCAGCAATCCCATATTTGAGTATATACCCAAATGAATATAAATTATTCTACCATAAAGACACATATACATATAAGTTCATCGCAGCACTATTCACAATAACAAAGACATGAAATCAACCTATATGCCCGTCAACAGTAGACTGGGTACAGAAAATGTGTTACACATGCACCATGGAAAACTATGCATCCATTTAAAAGAATGAGATCATGTCCTTTACAGCAACACAGATGGAACTGGCAGCCATTATTCTAAGCAAACTAATACAAGAACAGAAAACCAAACATTGCCATGTTCTCACTTACAAGTTGGAGCTCAGTATCAAGCACATAATGAAAGCAAATAAGGAAACAACAGACACTGGGGCCTATTTGAGTGTAGAGAGACGGAAGAGGGCAAGGATCAAAAACTACCTATCAAATACTATGCTCATTTCCTGAGTGATGAAATCATCTGTACACTGATCCCCCATGACTTGCAACTTATCTATATAACAAACCTGCATATGTACTCCTGAACCTTAAATAAAAGTTAAGAGAATAAAGGCGATATATAACAAACTCACAGGTAACATTATACTGAATGGAGAAAAGCTGAAAGCCTGCCATCTAATATCTGAACAATACAAGGATGCCCACTTTCACCTCTACTATTCAATAGTGGAAATGCTAGCCAGAGCAATTAAGAAAGAGACAGAATTTTAAAACAACCACATTGGAAAAGAATAAATCAAATTCTCCCCTTTTGCTGACAATATGATTTTATATCTATAAGAAACTAAGACTCCTCCAAAAGTCTCCTAAATATTATAAATAAATTGAATAAAGTTGCAGGACACAAAACCAGCATTCAAAAATCAGGAGCATTTCTATTCACTATAATGAGCTAGCTAAAGAAATCAAGGCAATCTCATTTACAACAGATTGTAATCTTAACCAAGGAAGTGGTTAGAAGATTTCTACCAGGAAAACCACAAAATACCGATGAAAGAAATTAAAGAAGACACAAATAGACATCCCATACTCAAGGATCAAAAGAATTAATATCATTGAAAATGACCATACTCCTCAAGGAAACCTATAAATGCAATAAAATCCTTAACAATACAGTAACATCATTTTTCACAGAATAAGAGAAAGTAATTCTAAAACTTACCTGAAGCCTAAAAAGAGCTCAAATAGCCAAAGCAAGCCTGAGCAAGAAGGAAGAAACTGGAGGTATCACATTACCTGACTTCAAAATATATTACAGAGTTACAATACTCCAAACAGCATGGTATTGGTTAAGGAACAGACACATAGATCAATGAACAGCATAGAGTTCAGAAATGAATCCATATGCTTACATCTAACTGATATTTTTAAAAAGCACCAAGAACCTACCCTTGGAAAAGAACACCATCTTCAATCAATGTACTAGGAAACATTGAATATGTGCATGCAGAGGAATTAAACTAGATGCCTATCTCTTCCCACATACAAAAATCAACTCATGATGGGTTAAAGACTTAAACATAAGACCTGAAAGCACTAAACTAGGTGGAAAAAAAAATAACAGAAAAAAGACCTTAAATGTGTTTTAGGTCTAGGCAAAGATCTCATGTTTAAGACCTCAAAAGCACAGGCAACTCTAAGAAAAACAAGTGACTGAAACTATATTAAACTAAAATGCTTCTGCACAGCAAAGGAAACTATCAACATAGTGAAGAGATAACATGTTAAATGGATGAAATATTTGCAGATTATTCATCTAATAATAGACTAATATGCAGAACATTCAAGGAATTCAAACAACTGAAAAACAAAAAAAATTAAAATTGGGCTAAAGACATGAACAGACATTGCACAAAAGAAGACCAACATATGGCCAATAAGTATATGGAATAATATCCAACATCACTAAGCATCAGGGAAATACAAATCAAAAACACAATGAGATATTATCTTACTCCAGTTATAATGGCTGTCAGGACAAAAAAAACATGGGAAAGATAAAGAGAAAAGGGAACTCTTACATGCCGGTGAATATATAAATTGGTACTACAATGGAAAACAGTATGGATATTTCTGTAAAAATTAAAACTAGAACTACCCTATGATTTAACAATCCTACTTGCAGAAAAATAAATTTGTACATCAAAGGTATACCTGCACTCACATGTTTATCACAGCCACAGTGGCATATTATTCAGCTATAAAAAAGAATGAAACCATGTCATTTCCAGCAATAACTGTATGTTATTATGTTAAGTGAAGTAAAGCCAGGCACAAAAACATAGATGCCACATGTTCTCACTCATATGTAGGAGCTCAAAAACCTGATCCAATGGAGACAGAAGAGAATAATAGATATCAGAGCCTGGAAAGAGTGTGTGGGTGGGAGGAGGGGATAAAGAGATTGATTATGGGCACAAACATACAGTTAGAACAAGCAAGTCACAATATTAGATGTCAGAGTAGGGTGAATATAGTTAGCAACAATGTATTGTATATTTCAAAGTAGCTACAAAAGAGGACTTAAAATTTTGTCAGCACACAAAAATGATATATATTTGAAGTGATGGATACCCCTAATACCCTGATCTAACCATTCTACATTCTATGCATGTAATAAATACTCACATGTAACCTCATAATGTGTATTTTGTATCAATAAAAAATGCAAATATGTACTTTTGTGTGTGTGTGTGTGTGTGTGTATATACACACACACCTTTACACTATGTATTGCTAAACATATCCCTGTACTTTTATGTTATTTATTGAAAAACCAATAATAGTATATTTAACTTTATACCAATGGTTATTATGAAAATGATGCAGTGAATAGGAGCAATTATTAATTTTCAGGCATTGTATTTTGCTATTAATAAATATTCAACCCAAATATCAAATAGAGCCATCCTATTCTTGGAGATAAAAATAAATTTTGGTGTTAAACCAACATGTAACACACAGTAGGAAAACTATTATGTGTTGGTATCCCTGGGGATAGAAATTTAGGAGTCCCTGGAGATAGAAACAAGGTATGGGTAGGTCCTTATAGTTTCCCTAGTAACCTCAGGTTTCAGGTTTCTTCATTGATAAAATTCTAGAATGTCCCATGGTTTCCTGATTCTGTGTTATTTTACTCTGTCACTTTCAACAAATGGATATTTCGCTACTTAGAAAAAGTATCTAAACTATGGAAATAAGGACAAAAAGATAACTTTTTTCAATGTCGTACTGAAACATTTTCTAATAGGTCTACCAAGAGATTATTTTACTCTGTCACTTTAAACAAATGGATACTTCACTACTTAGAAAAATTATCTAAAATGTGGAAATAAGGACAAAAAGATAACTGTGCTTACTCAATGTCATACTGAGACATTTTCTAATAGGTCCACCAAAGGATTTCTCATCAGTGGAAAAGATTATCTTAAAAGTTATATTTTTATTGACCTGTGGGATATTTCACATATATGTATAGATATATAAATAAATATGGAATATATATCCAAATATATATCCTATACATATGTGATATTCTATATATATTTATAACATATAATGTATATAATATATCCCATAGATAATATCCCATATATGTATGTGTGTGTGTGTGTGTGTGTGTGTGTGTGTGTGAGAGAGAGAGAGAGAGATATGGTTTGGATGTATCCCCACTAAAATCTCATCTTGAATTGTCGCTCCCATAATTCCCATGAGCCATGGGAGAGACCCAGTGCAAGGTAATTGAATCATGGGGGCGGGTTTTTCCTTGCTGTTCTTGTGACAGTGAGTAAGTCTCATGAGATTTGATGGTTTTATAACAAGGAGTTCCCCTGTACATGCTCTCTCTCTTGCCTGCTGCCATGTAAGATGTGACTTTGCTCCCCCTTTGCCTTCCATCATGATTGTGAGGCTTCCCCAGCCACACAAAACTATGAGTCCATTAAACCTGTTCTTCCTTATAAATTACCCAGTCTCAGGTATGTCTATTAGTGGCATGAAAACAGACTAATACAATGTGCAAATTTATTTAAGTATTCTTTTGAGTAAATAATTATAGAAATCTATTTTCCTCAATTTTTATCTGAACCAACTTAACTATCCTAGAAGTTCTCTCATTAACAAGTTAGTCATTGAATGTTATCAACTATAAACTTACATAAGAGTAAACTTTTAAAAATAATACAATTCCAAGTCTACTTCTTATACTCTATGTTATCACTATTTGATATTGCATGTGTAACTAATTTTACCAAAGTTCGGAAGCAGAGAAATAGTTATAGCATATACACACATACAACGAAGGCTGATTCTGAGATTTGACTGCTGTCAGGTTTCCTTTTGCTATCTCTATAAAAGGGGGTTGACTTTTTTTTTGTGCTTCAACATCTGCTATATCTCTTTCCTCTGACATCCTTCCCTCACTTTTCTAATTAATTATATCTTCTCTTTCTCCCAAACAAAAATTTGTATTAAATTACCCACAGACTAGTTTAGCTATGATTTTAAAAATTATATCTTCATCCATTAGGGCTATTCCCCAATACCTTCCCCTACATAACTAAACACAACTGCTGAAAGAAGTATCTAATGTAGAGTTATTTTTCTCCTAAGATTAGATTGTTAAAGAGACTGAAGTTCTATGTGAAAACAAAAAATTGATCTGTAGAATAAAAGTACAAAAGTGTGAAAAGGTTTGAGAAATGGAAGGTGGGGAAGACCTTTCACTCAAGAAGGCAGCAAGAGGAATCAATAGCCTTAAAAGAAAGTTCTAATTCAGTTGGGCTGTATTAGTTAGCAGAAGCATTTAAAGAAGAGTTTAATATCAAAGGGTACTATTGAAGACTCTTTCAGGAAGAGCAGAGAAAAGACAATAAAACATCTGAACAACATGAAAATAATTTTACGAGGAAGAATATACAACCAGAAGAGTTTAAATTTGGCCAAGTACTAAGGATGAAAAGGATAAAAAATGTGCGATAACATGTCTGGAACAAGAAAATCCTTATCAAGACTGAGCTTCCACATTGCAAACATAGAAAACTCATCAATCAGAATGCAAGAGCCAATAATGAAAGAAATTATCTATGCTAACAGTAGGGCATCCTGCCTCAGGAGAGGCGGTGTGACAGAAGATGAAAAGATCTCTCAGCATCTAACAAAGATAAACTTAATCTCGATGACATATTTGGTTATAAATTATATTTGAAAAAGAAAAGAAGCCACTGACATCTGGGATCCAGCCTGGCACTGTCAGCTTTTGGTGTTGTAACGAGCTGTCCAGGCACTTACAAACAAGCTGTGCATTTCTTCTGTTAAACATTTTCACAGAGGACCAACATTGGACAAGAATAATCTGTGATTGTGATGAATCAAGGCAAAAACAAGTCTATTCTGTCACAATCACAACTGAACACAGACAAAAAGGACAGCTGTCCAAGCCTCCCAAAATGACCAAACATGTGCCCTATTCTGGCCATTATAAATGACTGTTTCTTAAAAATATTACTAACTTCACTCTATTTTACCATCTTCTAAAGAAGAATTATGGAAAAGACTCAGTTATAGAATCATCACTGTTTCCTGGCAATATCCAATTCAGAGAAAAATCCCACCTCCCTGTACCCATCCCAAAATCACTTCTCACAAGCCCAAATTCTAAAATACATGATGCTAACCTCCTTTTACTGACACATCTTTCAGTTCCCTAGGGTTTGCATTATTGCTTTTCCTAGTGAGTCAGTTATCCTAACTTTAACAGTGCTCCTCATAGTCTTTGACTATCGGGCACTGACATATGTAAACAGTCATTTATTCATAAGCGTATGCACTTAGATGATATTAACATGACGTTCAGTCTAGGATTTGCACAGTAAGTTCAGCTTTCTTTTATTTTAGTGGAAATCGTCAGTGAAATAATTTGAAAGATGGCCCAGGCCCAGGATCCTGACCAACAAAATGCTGCTGCATATAGATGGTCTCATGAGACTACAAAGGAATGGAAAAGTACAAAATACATGTTACAGCAAAGACACACATAGTAGTTACTTGCTGAGGTTTGGTTGAAAACATTTTAGCCTTGACAATCTTGGTTAGACCATGCTAAGCTACACAAATTTGTCTTGCTAAGGCATAGGTAGAACTAAGAATTTCATTTCTGCCTCTTCCCCTAAACTGAAACCTACTTATTATTTTTGTATATTATTACATGAACTTCAAGAAAAACAGCAAAAGCAAGAGGGCAGGGTTTTTCCAAAGTCTATTAATAAGATGGTCTAATATATTAATTCTAGGGGTTAAAAAGAACATTGACAATTATGCTCAATACTAGAACCTAAGAAATAACCTGGATCTTAATCTACCATTATCAATACTCCTGTAACCATTTGTGTGTGTGTGGAAGTGAGAGGTCCTTGGAGGCACTTGTTCATTTATCTAACACAATTTATCTTGATATTAGCGGCTTTTACAATGTAAGAATAACAGCGTCAACTTTCAACCAGAGACAAAGTGTATTATAATATCTTCTACTGGGGTGTGGGCACTGTTCTTTGTAAAGAGCTCGCCTGTGAGGGAACATTGATAATAACTGAAAACACAATAAACATAATTCAAATTAATCAGCAGAGTTGTTATCTTCCTTGAAGGATGAGAGCAGAGAAACATTAATCAGAAAAGACGCTACCTATGTGGGGCCACTTCACAATCCGTACCACTGCAGTACGACTGTCAAGGACCAATGAAATTAGGAGCTAAATCTCTCAGTGAATATAAGAATAAGTATTGGCTACAATTCCTAAACCCCTGCAAGAGTCAAAGCATTATTTCATTAAGTCTATTCAAAAGTTATACCAAATTCAAAGCCAAAATGTTCTCACTATCTTACATCATATTTCAATATTTGTCTAATTAGCTGTTGTCCACCCAAACTTACCAGCCCACAATAACTCAAATAAGTAAATATCAATGACATAAAATTCACCAGATTTGCTTTTACTCTACAAATAAATAACTGTTTAAAACACTTAATAAGATGTCAGCAACAATGGCAGAATAAGGACCTCCAAACATTATTTCCTCCATGAAAGCAATGCAAAACAAAACGGTCAAAACCAACTTTTTACAGTTATGAAAATTAACCAAAATTTACAAGAATCCGGGGAACATTTATTCAAGAAAAATGTTCAAATCTTGTTAGCAAAACCATGCTTTGTGGTGTTTGAACATATTCAATCACTCCAGCTCTGTAACAGTTTTGAAAACCAATAGTCCACAATCAAGATGAAAACCAGCAACCTGACAGACACCAAAGTGGGCAGAACAGGGTTGTGCTCCGCCTAAGCCCCATTTCCAGAGAATTATCATTATTTCACTCGTCTAATGGTTCCCTGGAATAACCCTGATGGAAAGTAGTGTCAATTTGGCCCGACTCAATGCTCAATCATTATGGAAAACCTTTTATAAACAGCACAAGTAAAGGTAAAAAGGTACATTTAAAAAATTGTGTGTGTATGTGTGTGTCTGTGTGTGTGTATGAGTTGTGTGTGTTTCTAAGTCTTATTTCTTATTTTTTCTTCTATCAGATTTAAAAGAAAAATGCATAACCCAATAGTTAAAAATTTGTATTGATGGGGACCCAATGGATAATGATGTAATTTGCATAGACAAAACAGAACAAAGAAGGGGCAATAAAATAGAGCTATATAACAGCAACATTTTTGCATACAATTAAAAGTAAATTGATATTGACTCAAGCTAGATTCTTATAAATTAAGACAGTGATTGTAATCTGCAGGGTAACACTGAAAAAAAAATTCATAACCACCATACAAAAATTATAGAGTTTAAAATGATACATTAGCAAATAACTATTTAACATAGAAGATAGTCATTGAGGAGAAGAACAAAACAGACCTAATATATACGGTAAACAAATAGCAAAACGGCAGATATAATCTTATCTAATAAGAAATCTCATTAAATGTAAATGGTTTACATAGAAACAGAGAATGGAATGGTTGTTACAATGGACTGGGGAAGATGGGAGAGAGTGGAGGATGGGGAGGTTGGTCAGCAGGTAGGAAGTTACAATTATATAAAAGGAGTAAGTTCTGGGGTTCTATCACATGGTGGGTAAGGGTGGTTAACAGTTAACATATATTTACAAAGCAGCTAGAAAAGAGGCTTTTCTGCATTCTCACCACAAAGAAATGATAAATTCGTGTGATGGTCACACTAAGAGAATACAAGAAACAATTGTGTGCCATAAAAATTAGATAACCTAAGTGAAATGGACAAATTCCTAGAAAAAACTACCAATTCAGACTCAAGAAGAAATAGAAAATCTGAATAGATTAATACAAAGTAAAGATATTGAGTTAGTAATAGAAAAAACTTACAAGTTCAGAATCATATGTGCTCACTCATAAATTTTATCAGACATTTAAAGAATTAACACAAAACATTGAGAAATCCTTACAAAAAATAGAGAAAGAGAAGACATTTCCCACTTCTTCCTATGATACCAATCCAGACAAAAACAGTAAATTATTTTATCAAAATTCCAAACTGTTGTTTAATCCAAGGTCACAGAATTTGTGCTTATGTTTTCTCCTAAGACTTTTATACTTTTAGTATGAAAGACAACAAATTTGGAGGGCTTACATTTCCTGATTTCAAAACTTACTGTAAAGCTATAAGAATCCACATTCTGTGGTATTGACATAAAAAGACATATTTTTCATCAAGGGTACCTAGATAAATCAAGAGTGAAAAAGTCTTTTCAACAACAGTCATGAGATATTCACAGCCAAAAACGTGAAGTTGTATTCCTACCTTGCCCTGTTTCAAAATTTAATTAAATGTGGATCAGTGAACTAAATGTTTCCACTAAAAGTATTACTTTCTTGGGAGAAAACATAAGTGCAAATTCTGATTCTGTAACCTTAGATTTGGCAGCAGTTCATTAAATATGACATATAAAGCAAAAGCTACCAAAGAAGAAAAAAATAGTTAAATGGGACCATATCAAAATTTTTCAAAATGTGCCTCAAAGTGTGCTACAAGAAAGTAAAAAGATAACTCATATAATGAAAGAATATTTGCAATATATCCAGTAAGGATATAGTACTAAAATACATAACAAACACATCTCAATATAAAACAACCCAATTACAAATTAGCTATAATTTTGAATAGACATTTTTGAAAAAAGATAAGCAAATGGCCAATAAACACATAAAAAGGTGCCCAAAATTATCGGTCATTGGGAAAATGTAAAGTAAATCCACAGTGAGATGCCACTTCACACTCTCTACAATAGCTGAAATGATTTTTTAAAACGGAAAGTAAAAGTGTTTGGCAAGAGTGTAGAAGAACTGAAACCCTCATTAACTGCTGCTGGGAATGTACAATAAAGTGGTCACTTTGAAAAAGAGTTTTATTCCTCCTTAAAAATGTAGTGTATAACCAAGCAATTTCACTTCTAGGCATATGTCTAAGAGAATGAACAAACACATTCACACAAAAATGTCTCCTGGATGCCCCCAGCAGCATCATTCACAATAGTCAAATACTACAAACAAACCAAATGTCTGTCAACCAATAAATGGGTAAATAATATGTGGTATATTCATAACATAGAATAGTATTCAGCCATAAAAATGAACAGTGTGCTGATCTATGCTAAAACATGCACGACCTGTGAAAACATAGTAAGTAAAAAGTCAAACACAAAAGATCACATAATGACAATTTGAAGAAAATGTCAAGAATAAGAAAACTCAGATAGAAATAGATTAGCAGTTGGCAAGGGCTTTAGGAAGTGGGAAGCAGGAAGTATGAGTTTCTTTCTCTTGGGGTAAATAAAACCGTTCTGGAATTATGGAGTTGTGATGATTGCACCGTTCTATGAATATACTAAAACCCACCTACACTTTACAAGGGTGAATTTTGTGGTAAGTGTATTATATCTTAAAAATAAAAACAAAACCCTTCAATTATCAAATTAAATCTTTCACTGACAAAAGCATTAAGGCCCTCAAATGGATGTCTCTGTTTTCCACTAGAGATAAGAAAAGTTTCAAAATTATCATAAGGTGTCTTCCTCTCTCCTGAATTTATTCTTTTAGAAAAGAATACCAAAACATGGTCTTTGTTTTCATGACTTCACCAACTCTATCTATATGGGCAATCTTTCACTAAATCTACAGTGACTCACTCCACAACTACTAAAAGATATAAACTCAGCCAGGCGCAGTGGCTCATACCTGTAATCCCAGCACTTTGGGAGGCCAAGGTGGGTGGATCACAAGGTCAGGAGATCGAGGCCATCCTGGCTAACATGGTGAAAACCTTTCTTTACTAAAAATACAAAAAAATTAGCCAGGCATGGTGCCATGTGCCTGTACTCCCAGCTACTTGGGAGACTGAGGCAGGAGAATTGATTGAACCCAGGACATGGAGATTGCAGTGAGCCAAGATCACCACTGTACTCCAGCCTGGGCAACAGAGGGAGACTCTGTCTAAAAATTAAAAATAAATAATTTTTAAAAATGAACTCAAGCCTCTGTCTCCACTGTGCCCCATTTTTTCAAACTTTCAGAGGGTTAGTAGGAATTTACACTGATAAAATAAATTACCAGTTACAATCTTAATAGCTTTTCTTCATTCAATTCCTAATAATTTTAATGCTCCCAAAATGAGATATATATTTCAGCCTGAACCTATATTGTTATTACAAAATATTAAGGAGGCTGAGATGAAAAGGTAAAATAAAAGCAAAGCACAATAACTGACTTAGCTTTCCTGAGGTGCTAGTCAATTCCTTGTCAGTGACGTGATGTACACCATTCACCAGTTCACCAGCCTAAGGCATTGCTGGGGCAGAGGTGGTGGGGGGGAACTATCAAAGGGTTAATTAGGACATCATGCTTCTTGTATCTCAGGGAGAATAATACTTTAAGATATGAACAGCCTCTCCTAGAATATGGCTTCAAAAATCAATTTTAGATCTTTTAGAAATTTGTGATTATGGTAACTGTCATGTACAAGTTTTCTCTGAGGTTAGCTTTGTCTTCAAAGTGTCATTTCTGCATGAGTTTTATTTCTCTGGAATGTGAAAGCTAAATTATGCGAGTACAGTCTACACACACAACCTCCAACCTTTTTGGATAAAGGCAGATGGCATTTTAAAAATTCAATGTGTAGGGAATTATAAAATCACAATTCTTTGCCTTGTAGTGTGTAAAATTTCTTTCTCTGGGTAGAAGGTTTCCACAGCACTTTCTCCCTCTGCTACACTTTTATATGCTTCCTAAGACAATTGTTGAAAGCAAAACAGGAAGACATAGCTTTAACATAATTTCTCCTCAAAACTTTCCTTTCTTCATCTGAATATGTGAAGTCGTTTCTAATCTTTGTTATTCTGATGAATGCACTAACATTTCTTCCCATCACCTACTTGTGTCCTAGAAAGGACCTAATTTTGTTTATCCTGAAGTCACCAGTCACAGCCTCAGCTATGGCTGAGAAATCAGAAAACAGGAACAGAGTCTGAGTCACCGAGGGTCATTTCTTAGCTCCATCCAGTTCATATCTTTCCCTCCCCTCCACGAATAATCCTGGAGATATTATTCACCAGGCCTTTGGTATTCAAATGGCTTTACGGCCCTCTGTGCCTTCCTTTCCACTAACTAAGCTATTCTCAATTACATGTGATGATGATAATTCCATGTGGGAACCTGCACCAGAGTATCTCTACAATTCATTCGTTGTTTCTAAAAAGGAATTTAGCTGGTAAACCCTAGTGCCCCAGCCTTACCTCACTGCCAAACCCATGTCGAAAACAGCCATCAGCTGACTTTAAAGAGACGCAAACAACAGGAGAAACCACTTAAACGTGGGCCAAAGGCTATGGTTCTTTCTGTGGCCCCATAGGCTTGATGTGGGCACAGTGTAATCTCTAATCTTCACATCAATTGTGAAAAACAAAGAGGTGAGATTGATGTAAGAAACCTGTGCTCCCTTCAGGGGTCTACAAGCACCATAGGGTGCAGAGCATGCTGGAGAATTGCATCTCATCAGCAGGGCTCTGCTCTTTCAGAGACGTCATTACAGTCCTCATGGCGCTGCCATCAGCCACGTGCAGCTCTTTAAGCCTCATCATTTCTGTTGGCAACAGGTGTGGAATCCTTTGGTGACGATTTTGTAATGTTCATAGACACATAAATCAAGGGTTAGCCTGCTTAGTGTAGGTATGGTGTTCGTCGTCCATAGAACAAGACATTACTGACTTTTTAATATGCATGTGTGCTGAACCACTTTGTAACCACCTTTAACTGAAAAGGTAAAGCTAATAATCAAAGAAACGTGAAATCCTATATTTGCCCTGAAGAAATTTTTCTCTTTTACAGAAACACAGAAGTCCGGAGGTATAAGAAACATAAAAATGTTAAAGGCCTTCTTGTGGATTATATAAAACTTAAGTAGGAAAAACAGCACTATATCCTAAGTTCTCTGAAGTGCAATTAAGTTTTCTTATCTCTAGCTAATGAAGAAAGACCAATAAAAGCACCACACAATTACTAAATATGAATCGCTATTCTACTTTTTTCATTATCTGAAAAAATATCTCTGCCTAGTAGAAATACTAAGAAAAAAAATGCAAAGATATTAAGTATAGCACTTCTACCAGAGATTTTTTTTTATTAATAGAATAAAAATATATTGAATTCCTACTAGGTGTCTAGTTCTGTAATTGGCACTGGGGCAGCCTCTGTAACTAAGGGATTGGCTCTGTCATTACTCAAACAAGTAACTATTAGCTCGGTGGAAAAATGAATTCATAACATAATGCAATACATGTACCGTAGAGGCATCTTGAACAGAACAAATGAAGCTTTTCCATTTGGTTTACATGTATCACTTAAAACAACTGGTGCATGAATTTTTATGTTGGTATTTTTTTTATTTTTGTATTTGGAGAATACAAAAACATGGTCTTTGTTTTCATAACTTCTCCAACTCTATCTGTATGGGCAATCTTCCACTAAATCTCAAGCGACTCACTCACAACATCCACTTCTGCCAATTTACGATTCTGATGCTGGCTACAGTAGCATTTTTCTTTGCTAGCATCATTGTTCCTTATAATTTCTTTATATTTTTTTATCACATGTTCTTTCGTGTTCTACATCCTGCTCTTTATTCCCCCTTTTCCAATTCTAACTTTTTAAAATGTCTCTATTGAAAATGTATTCCTTTTGGTTCACGTTTCCCTTTGATATGTCCTATTTATTATTTTTGATGGCTCTATTATACTGTGTGCTATGTAAAATATAAAAGGGATTAAGTATGAAGATGACTTATTGGATTTAGGTGTACCTGCAACAAGCAGTAAGAATAAAGGCCGGGTTACCGAATTGAGCACGTCTTTTACTTCTGTAGGTTCAATTAGGACATCACAGGCTGGACACTGTATTTTCAGCTCTTCAGGAGCTGCTTTGCTTCTCAACATTCAAGATGTCCAGGGGCAAAAATATCTAAAAGTTCTTTATAAATTTTTCTCAGTTTAGTTTCTACTCTTAGTAAGCTCAAAATCATTAAGGGAACTCAATGAAATGTTAGTTCAGTCCATTTCTTTCTGAAAGCAAGAAGAAAATCTAATAAGGAGTTCTAAAATGAGTTCTATTAAACTTTATGTACAAAAAAAACATCTTTTGAAAAATGTTCTGGGACATGTCAGAATTTTTGACAGATACAATCACATTTAACAAACTACTGACGCTCATGGACATATACAGAAAATGAAGTGAAGCACTGATTGAAAAAATGAAGCTATACTTTCCATGCTGGCAGTAACTGATAACTAATCAAAGATACTAGTATTAAATTTTACTTGGTAAACATTCTTATTTTTATAGAAATAACATGATAAATTTAATATTAGATATTTTTCTTCTTTCACAAAAAAGCTATGCTTTCTAGTTTTACGACAAAACGTGGTAAAAGCTGTTCTTTTTGTTAACTGCATCTCTTTGAGATTTAAGGTTTCTGTATTTTATATAAATACAAGAATGGAAATACTTTCGTAGAACACAATATTCTAAATACTCTTTATGTATTTATGTATTTTTTCTGGTATTTTCATGGGCAATGCAATTATAAAAATGACTGTTTTCCTGTTCGTGCAAAGAATACAAGCTTGTTCTTAGGTTCATGATAAAAATTGATCACTAAACATTTTTGTCAATATGTGAGGTCATATTATCTGTAAGCATGATTTTTCACATAAACACAATTCTAGCAAAGGTACATTAAGAAAATGATTTTTAAATGTAATTTCTGAAAGCAATTTTCTAGTAACAGAAGTATTAAGTGCTGGGAGGAAAATGACTCAAATGGGCATCTTGAAATATTACTTTAAGGTGCCAATTCTGGTTCATTACTTCAAAAGCATCAGATGTGCCTGAAATGTATTTTCCCAAATTCTTTAATATACTTGAAATAACTCTAAGCATTAAAATATGTTATTAACACTTAGAGCGTTCAGAATCCCTCCACGTACCACATTTTACTTTTTTTCTTGCTACAGTTTTCTAGAGAGTAGACATAATATTATAAACTGGAGGATTTCTGAAACCAATGCTTTACATCACTAAAATATTTTAAATAGTCTGCCTAGAATGCATATTTTTATTAACATTGTGTCTGTATTATATCTTTCTTAACATCTTACACGTATATTCTTGTATTTTTTTAAAGTTGTTTGTTCCAGAAACCCTAAATTTTAAAAATGTATGGCTATTAAGCAAATAGTTGAGAATTGGAATAATCATGGATGGAAATATAAGCTTTTTCTTACAAGTATGTATTATGTATTTTTCTGAAACCTATCTGTATAAATGAAGAAAGTTTGGATAAATTAATATGGATTATATAAATTCAAGAGTTTGTTATAGTTTGTGTACATTGCAATAGTAGTTAACAGTGAATTAAAATGCGTTTTTAAAAGATGTAGATTTTTGGCATTTGAGAATTGTGTTAGCATAGTGTGTTGCTTTTTCAAATGCAAATACAACATAAATTTTAAATTCATACGTAATTACGCTACTAAAAATAAAAACACATGCAATTTATTTTATTATTAACATCTGCAAATTTTGCATAAGTGATAAGATTTAGAAATGGTTGCCATTCTTGCATTCAAGATAGGTTATTAGACTGACATATTAAAGGCACTCTTAAATTTGACAGGGAAGCAATGGCAATTCAGACATTCACTGCTAGTGTTGCTATCAGCAAAGGGATGAAATACTAGGAAACTGTATTTTAGATGTGTTGCATTTTTGTAAAATGAGTTAATATATGCCAATATTGTTTTCATTTATTTCTCCAAATTCAAACTGAATAGTCATGTCATTGGTTACCTCAGTAACACTGGAATTTCATCATGATGGGGCTGTGTGTGTGAAGTCATACACGTCACACATAAGAATCACAAAGCTCTGTTCCTTTTTATCTGGGTCTCAGATAAACTACTTACCCTCTTTGGGTATACATGTCCTTTCTATAAAGAATAAATATGCCTATTATTCAGAGGTGTTTTGAATGTTAGTTGAGATATTATATGCAAAGTGTCAAAAGTTGTGACTCACACATTATAAACACTAAGTAAGCAGCAGTTATGTGAATTATAAGAGAACAGGAGGAGGACTAAAAGCAGTATTTTAGTAGGTTGATTCAATATATTATTTATTGCTTTTTCCATTCTATTAGGTAATTAATTTTGTCAGTCTCTAAGATGAATGTGAAAGGGGTGAAACATATTCACCCATTCAAGCATTTTAAACTCTCAGTTGTGTGCTAAACTCTATAGGAAATAAGAAAACACATTTCTGTCTTTAAGACTACTGCCTGCTCATAAGGAAGCAGTCACGTAGTTGAGAATCCAACAATAACATCTCAAAAATAGTGAGTGGTAATTTGTGTGGTGTTTTCAGGAGATACAATAGGAGCTCAGAGAAAGAAGAATTTTGAGTATACTCCAAGAACTCAAAAACACTTGCTGAGCTAGGACATAGAGAATGAGTGGAAACTAAGTAGGTGGAATGGAAAATGAAGTTATTCTGAAAGGAAATTGCAGGAAAGAAAGGTTATATAGATTTTGAAAGCAGACTGGAACTAGGTGTGCCTTCTGTCCTATTCATTTAATAGCTGCAGTATCTGGAGTACTGCTTAAAATCAAGTTTTATTAAAATGGCATGTGGATAATAACACTGTGGAACAGTATCCAATGGTGTTTCCACTACGGGGCAAGGATTCAGAAACACTGAGAACACAGAAGCAAACAATTTGACCACAGCAGAAACTGTTATCATTGAGGGCTAATGTGGCCCTTTGTCCTGCTTACTGGTGTAAGACGCAATGAGCCCACGGTTGATTTTCTGTTACTTTCAAGATGCGTTTGTCACTGTATAGGTTAGGGAGAGCCTCGGTGCGGAGCTACAAAGAGAGGCAGGGCAGGTCGGGGTGAGGGGTATTCTGTTCCTTTTCATTTGTATCTTTATTAAAAAAATCTTTTACATTGCTTGAGTTGTTGGTTTGTTGGGAAATCCAGGAGAAAGCAATTTAAGCTAAATCTGAGTCAATTATTAAGAATCTTCTTGGCCTGGTTTAGCTAGCTTATGTCAGCAAAAGGCAAGAGAGAGTTCTTGTTTTATGTGGGGAACTTACAAAAAATTAAGATGAGAACTAATGCACGCACGTGCACACACACAGACACACACACACACACATATACATACACTACACTACACTCAAACAAAATCTTCCAGGCTACCTAAATTGAGTCAGAATAAGCAAAAACGGTGCAACACTGAAACAGTGGGAAATTACGTTGTCTCTCTTTGGTTGACTGGGGAAGGACATATATTGGAACCTGCCTGAGCTGTCAGCCGAATGACCCCAAGAGGTGGCAGCTGCAAAAGAAATAAATGAGAAGCCCACCGCAGCCAGCTCCCCTCCCCACTCCAACACAACAAAAACAAGGTAGACACCCATTCAGAGAGGAGAGAGCATGCCACCACGGGTCTCTGATAACAAAGTGCTGATAAAGTGCTCTCAAGGCAACTTGCCGGCCTTACCTGTGTTACTTGAGCCTGAAGCCACCGAAAGACGTCCTTCCACAGCCTGCTGTTCTGGTTGAGTGCGCTGGCTTCCTGGTCTTCCAGGTCTCAGGTCGAGGGGCTAATTGCAGAAGGAAAACAGCTGAGTCAGTGAATAGCCCCAATCACATTCTACAAAATGAACGTGTGCCTAACTACCCAGTGAAATTAGTGAAACAGTCTTTATCTGTGCAGCTTCATTTGTTTTTAAATTTTATAAAACTTATTAATAAAAAGCAAAGAAATTAATGTAATAGCTTACTGAATTATTATAAAGTGAAGATCGTTATTACCACTGGCCAGGTCAAAGAGTAGAACTTCGCTCTTCTGTGTGCTCCATTCCAATCACAAATTCCTGTCTTTCTCCAAAAGTAGACACCATTCTATTCCTTTTGTTTCTTACTAGTAACACCTGCGTGTACACAGGCAACAAAACTTTGTCTTGCTCATTTAAAAACCTTGACATACATGTTAAACTGCTTTCACTCATAGACTTTCCATCTGACTATTTCTTCTTACAACTTTGCTGTTGAAGAACCTGAGAGGTTCGGCCTGTATACTGCCACTCAGTCAATTGCACAATCTTGGAGTACCCTGGTATGTTCCTGTGTCTACTGAATTTCCTACGATTTCTCAACTGGATTCAGAGGCTAGATCATATGATCAGAGGCTCAATCAAATCAAACTTAGGTTTTATCCCTTTGGCAGCAGTATAAATGGCATTTTCTTCTATCAAGAGATTTGTAACATCTGGTTTTCCCATTTTTTTGTGAGTAATAAGTTGTGGCTGTGTAGTGCCTAGATTCATTAATTCACTGGAGATGATTGCAAAATGATCACATTCTAAATTTTTAAATTTATTTTTCATACTTAGCTAGAATTTTTTAAAATACAACAGATTTTTATTGAATTTATGCAAATAACCATATTGCTATAAATTAAAAATATAGTTTTCAGATTCCGGAGAAATTAGAGAGAAATATGAAAGTTTCAGGTTTTGCTCACAAAATATACTTTACCCAATTTGTTGTAAACTATAAATAGCTCAAAAGGAAAAACAAAGCTCTCTTGACTCTGAAGGATAAAACATTTTTTAAAAAAACAGCGTTGTAAAATAAATAAAAAACATCATTTTAATCCTTTATTAGTTTAGTCCCACATAATTAATTCTTGTTTTCCTTGATGTTGGGCTAGCAATTCTCATGAATGCTAGAAGATTTTATTTATTCCAATGGTATAATCTCTAAAGCTATCAGAAACCTGTAAAGAGTACTTGTCAGAGTCTTTTCCACAAATTTCCTTAAAGAAGCAAATTTTATAGTGTAGCTGATTATAAACCACTTTTTTTTTTTTTTTTTTTGAAACGGAGTTTCGCTCTTGTTACCCAGGCTGGAGTGCAATGGCGCGATCTCGGCTCACCGCAGCCTCCGCCTCCTGGGTTCAGGCAATTCTCCTGCCTCAGCCTCCCGAGTAGCTGGGATTACAGGCACGCGCCACCATGCCCAGCTGATTTTTTGTATTTTTAGTAGAGACGGGGTTTCACCATGTTGACCAGGATGGTCTCGATCTCCCGACCTCGTGATCCACCCGCCTCGGCCTCCCAAAGTGCTGGGATTACAGGCTTGAGCCACCGCGCCCGGCCTATAAACCACTTTTTGAGAAGAATCACAGTAAAACAATAATTGTCTCTGGAAGACAAATGTGTTAGAATTTCTACGGCTAATGACATTTGACAAGGACATTTGGTTATTTCTATGACATGCAATAATTTAACATAATATTCATAAGTATTATTGATAACGTACTAAAATATATCAGAATTTTATGAATCTCACATAATTTTGGAATATATATTAATAATACATTTACACAAATGTAATACAAAGAAAGTTAAACACTATTTCATATTTGACAATGCTTTCTGTATGATTTTAACATACTAAATAAACCTAATATAGCTCAGTTGAACTTCCAGGGGGTCTAATACACAAAGTTAGTCTGAGGTTAAAAAAACTGAATTTAGAATTCGAAATGTTGATTTAGGAAAGTTTGTCAAATATCAAATGTTTAAAACACTTGCTCAAAATAGGATCACAGATCATTATAAAAGAATAGTCATTCATTTAGCCAAGTAATAATGTAAATGTTTTACTCTTTGACAGGATACTCAGTTTCCCAATTATAAAATCGAACAAAGACACCATAAGGCAAACAAAGATTTGTCTCTCCCTCTCTCTCCTCTTTTTTTTCTTTCAGTGTACTCAAAAGTTGAACAAAACTGTTTTACTATCTCTTATTAATACTACACAAAAGTATTGTTCAAAAAGAAATCCAAATTCTACCTTGTGTTAGTGTTTAATTAATGTTCAAGCTAATTTTAATAAAACCTTATAAGCAAATCTCTCTAATCTGTTTTAAGCACAAGATTTTTATGAACGTTTCATAACCTATTACAATTTTTCTCATTTTCTCCAACTTTTTATATTCATTTAGTTTTATCGATTTTTAAATTTCTTTAATATAAACCAACTTTTAAAAGCTAAAATAGGGAAAAATCACTTTCCCTGTGACAAAAACCGCATTCTCATGCCTTTCTATAGCTTTTCTTTTTAACCAAAAGTCCTTTCTACTTTCTTTATATACTTTGCAAATGGAATTGTTTCTCTTATATATCTAATAGTTTTAATTACATATATTAATTAAATGTTTCTCCTTTTTTGATTGCCTATTTTTTTAAATTATACTTTAAGTTCAGTACATGTGCAGAACGTGCAGGTTTGTTACATAGGCATACACGTGCCGCGGTGGTTTGCGGCACCCACGCCCCCTTCATCTACATTAAGTATTTCTCCTAATGCTCTCTCTCTCCAAACCCCCGCCCCCTGCTATCCCTTCATTTTACTTCTTGTTTTTTTGTATTAAGAGTTTATATTGGAAAGACAAAAAGATGAGTGATTCATGATTTTACTTACCAGTTTTTATTGTAATTAATACGTTTATTGTTCATTACAATAACTTTCCAAAAATCAACAATAAGTTTTAACATTATTCTAAACTCACGAATGTATTTCTTGGGTTTCATTCACTGCTTATACCATTCTTACTGTAGCTCAAATTATCTCATTTTAGCCCATAATAGCTTCTTCAAGTAGGTTTTTGGGTACTTTTATTATAAAATATTTTTACTTTATAATTTTCTTGCTGGATTTTGTACAAAGATGTTCTAGGTTTCTCTGATGCTGGTCTAAACCTGGAATCGGCCATTCATTCAAGAAACCCTGGATGCCATTGGACGTGAATTGTAAGGCAAGACAATAATTTGAATAACAGGAATGCTCATCACTCCTGGATTAGTCAGGCCGCTTCTTTCAAAAGAGATAGGAAATATGCATTTATAATTTTTAAGACAACAAACTTCAGGTATTCATACTGGTATTTTACATTCAAATCAGGCCTAAGGGTTTTGTTGCTTAATCTCTTCTCTGTTGCGTCTGTATCTCATTTCTTCCACACTGAGAGAATCTTAATTCTCCAAGACCCAGAGGATGGTAGAATTAGAATATCTCCTAATAATTAATTTGCATTTTAGCACATTACACAAACAGCAGTCTCAAGATGTAGCATTACCAATATAAATTTAATTACCAAACTCATTTTTACACATGCTCCTCCCATGCTGTCCACATTGTTTATAGCTGTACTACATCTCCATTGTCATTTATATTTACTCTACAAATAATCTTATGTGTCACGTTTACTATCATCCTTGTGTCAATGTCCTTTTAGTCATTTTAATTATGTAAATATTATTATCCAATTGAGTTACTACATTTCTGCATATTGATAATAGTTTGTTTCTGAGTTTTATAAATTGAAAGTTATTTTATGATTTTGAACTTGAAAGTCTTTGGCCCATGTATACTTTTCTGACATATATTAAATGCGAGTTCACTTTTTGCTAATAAAAGAGCTGTTTTTAAAACCTATAATATTCTCTTTTACATCTATTTTTTTCTTTTTTGCCTAGATGCTCAAATAATGCTTTTTTATTTAAAGTCAGTAATTTGATAAGAATATGTTTTAATAATGGTAATTCTGGTTCAGTTATCTCTCACACAATGTGTTCCTTAATATGCAGTTTCAGTATTTCACTATTTTAAAAATTTCAGAATAGTATTTTTTACTTAAATTGTTAGAGTTAGTTGTGTTTCCCTGACTTGGTTCTCTGCTTAGTGACTCCTATTTTCTGTATGCTAGATTTTATTAATCTTTTAAAACTCTACTCAAATCATTTTAAGATTTTTTTAATCATTTAATTTTAAATTAAAATTTTAATTTTAATTTCATCTATTTAGATGAAAGGAATTATAATTTTCTTGCTGTATTTTATACAAAGATGTTCTATTAGGAAGTCTATTTAGTTTGAGATGCTATGGGTTGTGTTTATTTGCTGTTATAATTTCTCTAATTTGATTCTTATTTCTAAACTAATTTATTTCTTTTTTTTTTTGAGACGGAGTTTCGCTCTTGTTGCCCAGGCTGGAGTGCAATGGCGCGATCTCGGCTCATCGCAATCTCCGCTTCCTGGGTTCAGGCAATTCTCCTGCCTCAGCCTCCCGAGTAGCTGGGACTACAGGCACGCGCCACCATGCCCAGCCAATTTTCTGTAGTTTTAGTAGAGACGGGGTTTCACCATGTTGACCAGGATGGTCTCAATCTCTTGACCTCGTGATCCACCCGCCTCGGCCTCCCAAAGTGCTGGGATTACAGGCTTGAGCCACCGCGCCCGGCCTAATTTATTTCTTATATTTTATAAGACATTATAGCTCTTTTCTGAGCTATAACGTCATTTCTGAGTTTTCCTTTTCTAATTTATTATTTTATTTATTATACAAATTTGCTAATGTCTTTTAGTTTTCTGCGAAGTGATAAGTTATATTGTTATGTTTTGGAAGCATGTTGTCTGGAAACCTAGCCCCCTCTGTATGTCTGGATGCCATTTTTCTCTTTATTCTCTCTTTTTTTCCCCCTTTTCATAATTTTATATAATCTGGTTTATTTTTGGTTAATCATTTTGATTAAATGTTTGTTTTATTCAGGTTTTGGAAGAAGCTATCGTTAAAGAGTTTTTCTAACTTTACAGTGTTATAGTGACACAAATTACTATAAAAACTTCTGCCAAGAATTATAAATCATTCTATTATAAAGACACACACACATGTATGTTTATTGCAGTACTGTACACATTAGCAAAGACTAGGAACCAACCTGAATGCCCATCAATGATAGACTGGATAAAGAAAATGTGGCATATATACACCATGGAATACTATGCAGCCATAAAAAAGGATGAGTTCATGTCCTTTGCAGGGACATGGATAAAACTAGAAACCATCATTCTCAGCAGACTAACACAGGAACAGAAAAGCAAACACCACATGTTCTCACTTATAAGTGGGAGTTAAACAATGAGAACACATGGACAGAGTGAGGGGAACACCACACACCAGCAACTGTGGTGGATGGAGGCTAGGGGAGGGATAGCATTAGGAAAAATACCTAATGTAGATGATGGGCTGATGGATGCAGCCAACCACCATGGCACGTGTATACTTAAGTAACAAACCTGCATGTTCTGTACATATACCCTAGAACTTAAAGTACAATAATAATAATAAGAAAACACTTCCACCTGGAATAATATACCAGTAATACAAATCTTCAGGTGATTAGTATAGGTATTAAGGATGTCAGATTTTTCTTACTATACGTTCTTTACATTGTTTGGCTAATTCTTCCTTCAGTGAGTGGTTATATCATGCATCTCAGTACAGCAACAAATTGTAGACAGCATCAAACTATTTTAGCCTAGAATGGTTAATCCTGGGAAATATGTGGAAGATGTAAGTAAAAATTATTTTCATCACAAGTTCATACAGGGGAAGCCTCTCATATTAACCTCACCTTGTCTCTCTGTCTCTTACTTTGTATTAAACTGTACAATCACCTCCAATAAACTGTTGTTCTCAACAAAAGCCTCTACCATAAACAACAAGGAATGTATACAGTATGTATTTAATTACACAGGTCAGACAGAAGAACTACTCTATTTCTCCCTCCCATATGGAGACTATATCCCCCTCATTATATACCAATACCATTATCTTTCCTGAGCATCCATATTAATGACCTTCTCAACACACACACACACACACACACACACACACACACACACACACACTCACTCTCAAACACACACATCTTAGCTATTAAGGCTAGAAGGAATAAGGAACCAGCACTGCAAACAGACACACGTGCACACACAATTAGTTAGGCAAGGCTATGAAAAAGGATTTTCAAAATGCATCCAGAGACGAGGGTGAATCCTACTTGAATGGGAAGTTTTCTACCTACAATGAAGATTGGGCATTAGGGTTCCATCCTCTATATGTGACCTAAAGTGGGAGCCACTAGAATGCAAGAAGAGTGATGGTTTTTGAAACCTCTCATTACGGTTGACATACATTCCCATTTTCACTTCTTCACTTGGGTGGCAGCTATTTCTAATATTTCTATCAGTAATCACGAAGGCTTTAAAGGTTCATTTGTCTTTATTTAGCGTTATGCCAGCACCACGTCTCATTCTCAAAGCCAACAAACACTTTAAGATCCTGGCTTTTCAGTTCTCAGAACAGAATGCAACAAAGGTGATTCTGGACAAAAGAAGATAAAATGGAAAAACATATGGAGCAGCTAACTACATGTGCATCAGAACTAGGTATTACGGTGCCTTCGTGAGCCTCATCTTTACCACAGGTGAAGATGAAACACTAACATGCTATTTTGCATGTCGTCAGCAATGATATAGAAAGAAGCTGTATTGGTCCATTTTCATGCTGCTAATAAAGACATACCTGAGACTGAGCAATTTACCAAAAAAAAAAGGTTTAATGGACTTTTAATGGGCTCACAGTTCCATGTGACTGGGGAGCCCTCACAATCATGGCAGAAGGTGAAAGGCATGTCTCACATGGTGGCAGACGAGAACATCTGCAGGGAAACTTCCCTTTATAAAACCATCAGCTCTCATGAGACTTGCTCACTATCACTAGAGTAGCATGGGAAAGACCTGACCCCATGAATCAATTCTCTCCCACTGGGTCCTCCCACATGGGAATTATGGGAGCTGCAATTCAAGATGATTTGGGTGTGGTTACAGCCAAACCATATCATTCTGCTCCTGGTCCCTCCAAAATCTCATGTCCTCACATTTCAAAACCAATCATGCCTTCCCAAGTGTCCCCCAAAGTCTTAACTCACTTCAGCATTAACTCAAAAGTCCAGAGTCCAAAGTCTCATCTGAGCCAAGGCAAGTCCCTTCCACCATGAGCCTGTAAAAGTAAAAGCAAGTTAGTTACTTTCTAGATACAGCGTGGCTACAGGCATTGGGTAAATGTAGCCATTCCAAAGGGGAGAAATTGGCCAAAATGAAAGGGCTAAAGGCCCTATGCAAGTCCAACATCCACCTGGGCAGTCATCTTAAAGCTCCAAAATGGGCCAGGCACGGTGGATCAAGCCTGTATTCCCAGCACTTTGGGAGGCCGAGTTGGACAGATCACGAGGTCAAGAGATCGAGACCATCCTGGCCAACATGGTGAAACTCCGTCTCTACTAAAAATACCAAAAAAAAATTAGCTGGGCTTGGTGGCATGCGCCTGTAGTCCCAGCTACCCAGGAGGCTGAGGCAGGAGAATCGCTTGAACCTGGGAGGTGGAGGGTGCAGTGAGCCAAGATTGCACCACTGTCCTCCAGCCTGGCACCTGGCGACAGAACGAGACTCTGTCTCAAGAAAAGAAAGAAAAAAGCTCCAAAATGATCCCCTTTGACTCCATGTCTCACACCCAGGTTATGCTGATGCAAGAAGTGAGTTCTTATGGTCTTGGGCAGCTCTGCCCCTATGGATTTTCAGAGTACGGCTGCCCTCCTGGCTGCTTTCTTGGGTGGGTGTTGAGTGCCTGCAGCTTTTCCAAGTGCTCAGTGCAAGCTGTTGGCAGATCAAACATTCTGGGCTCTGGAGAATGGTGACCCTATTCTTACATCCCCACTAGGCAGCACCCCAGTGGGGACACTTTGTGGGGGCATCAGTCCCACATTTCCCTCCTACAATTCCCTGGCAGAGGTTCTCCATGAGAGCCCTGCCCCTGCAGCAAATTTCTGGGCATCCAGGTGTTTCCATACATATTCTGAAATCTAGGTGGAGGCTCCCAAACCTCAATTATTGACATCTGTGCACCTGCAGCCTCAACTCCACATGGAAGCTGCCAAGGCTTGGGGCTTCCACCCTCTGAATCCACAGCCCGAGCTCTATGGTAGCCCCTATCAGCCATGGCTAGAGTGGCTGGGATGCAGGGCACCAAGTCCCTAGGCTGCACACAACACTGGGACCCTAGGCCCAGCCCACAAAACCATTTTGCCTTCCTAGGCCTTCAGGCCTGTGATGAAAGGGGCTGTTAAGAAGACCTCTGACATCTCCTGGAGACATTTTCCCTATTGTCTTGGGGATTAACATTCAGCTCCTGATTACTTATGCAAAGTTCTATAGCTGGCTTGAATTTCTCTTCAGAAAATGTGATTTTCTTTTCTATTGCATTGTCAAGCTGCAAATTTTCCAAACTTTTATGATCTGCTTTCCTTATAAAGCCTAACACCAGCCAGACATGGTGGCTCACACCGGTACTCCCTGCACTTTGGGAGGCTGAGGTGGGAAGATCACTTGACGTCAGGAGTTCAATACCAGCCTGGTCAACATGATAAAACCCCATCTCTACTATAAATACGAAAAATGAGCCAGGCATGGTGGCAGGTGCCTGCAATCCCAACTACTCTGGAGGTTGAGGCAGGAGAATCTCTTGAACCCAGGAGGTAGAGGTTGCAGTGAGCCAAGACTGTGCTGCTGCACTCCATCCTGGGCAACAGAGTGAGACTCCATTTCAAAAAGAAAGAAAGAAAGAAAGAAAACCCTGAATGCCTTTAACAGCATCTAAACCAGCTCTTGAATGATTGACTGCTTAGAAATTTCTTCTCTAGATAACCTAAATCATCTCCCACAAGTTCAAAGTTCCATAAATCTCTAGGGCAGGGACAAAACGCCACCAGTCTCTTTGTTAAAACATAACAAATATCACCTTTTTGCCAGTTCCCAGCAAGTTCCCTATTTCCATCTGAGACCACCTCAGCCTGGGCTTTATTGTCCATATTGCTATTAGCATCTTGGGCAAAACCATTCAACAGGTCCTAGGAAGTTCCAAACTTTCCCACATTTTCCCATTTTCTGAGCCCTCAAACTGTTCCAGCCTCTGCTTGTTACCCAGTTCCAGGTTTGCTGAATGTGTAAGGCTCATGCAAAAAGTGGTCCATGGATATATGTGCCTGTAATACCGTAAGGTACTGATTTACATGGTAAAGATGTTTAATTATTTGTCACTTCCCGCAGTCTAATGGTATAAAAGGAACAAAGCTGTGAGTTTTCTGGCTCATTCAACCTTGAGTGAGTGGAATTAACTAAAGTAACTAGAGAAATACTGGGAGCTGTTTGTATAATTTTAATTGACTTCTTATATCACAAGGCTTTTGAATTTGGTTTGAAGGTTGGATAGTAAAACAAAATGAAAGCTATTTAAGCTGACTCTGTGTTACCGTTCTTGACAGGCTCTGAGCTCTTAACAAGCTTCTACAGTGTAGCCTATTTTAATTGGTATTAACTGCTTGCTTTCGTATGCATCCTGCAAATAATATAAATTCTACTTAGGGGGCACTTTTGTTTTATTTATTGTTGCATCTTAACAGCCTAGTATCATCCTCAAGAAGTGTAGAATGAAAGAATGAATGTGTTTCTCAGATATACATGGAATTGGTTTGCAGATGAAGAAACCAAAGTCTTCAAAATTCTGTAGTAGTATATTTCAGTAAGATAGTAAGCAAAAGGCACATAGAATAAGATTGTTGTAATAGGAAATTTAAGAGATTTTTCAAAAAAGACAAGTCATTCTATAAATAGTGCAGACAGTATAGAAAGGCAAGATACCATGAAATGCGTGAATGGGAAAAGACCTTCCAAATAGGGAACCAAAATCAGTGTATTCCTCAATACTACACAGATAGTACACATGAGAAGAGCAAAAAATATGTTTCTAGCTTTTTAATTTAGCAAACTGACACAAGAACAGAAAATCAAACACCACATGTTCTCACTCATAGGTAGGTGTTGAACAATGAGAACACATGGACACAGTGAGGGGAGTACCACACACTGGGATCTGTCAGGGAAATAGGGGAGGGACAGCAGGGGGTGGGGAGTTGGGGAGAGATAGCATGGGGAGAAATGCCAGATACAGGTGAAGGGGAGGAAGGCAGCACATCACACTGCCGTGTGTGTACACATGCAACAATCTTGCATGTTCTTCACATGTACCCCAAAACCTAAAATGCAATTAAAAAAAAAGAATTCACGGAGTCACTTAACATTAAAATGCTGAGAATTTACTGAAGAGATGAACTCAGTGTGAAACATTTATAGGTTGAGTAGACGATACATATTAATCCGAAGATGTCTTCGTAATTATTATTATAGAGCTGCAGTAGAAGAAACAAAGTGAACTGCAGCAGCTCTAATTATTTTACCAATGAGTTTAAAGCTTTTGAATAATGAGAGCTGTTGAATGATGCAAGAATGGTATTGATTTTTTTATTTCTAGAAGTGTTCAAATATAGTATTTGTCAGATTTATTTATAGAGCGTCTCTATTTCAGAAATTACGTTTTCCTCTATTTTGTATCTGTATGCATTTTATGCAACCCTTGCCTGTTTTTCTTTAATTTTTAGTCCTTTCCTGATAGTTTAACAGAAGTAAAAATCCTCAATCCCTAAAATTTTTTTGCATTTTCTTTTTAGTTTAATAGAGGACTTCATCAAATTTCAGTATAGGTAAATAAAATATTTAAAAATCATTCAGTGCAATTCTGTAATACTCTAATGATTTTCATACACACAACAAAAATAGCAACGATAAGTCAAAATTCATACAAGGCCAAATGCTTTTAATTATCTTCCAGATATAATTATGCATATACACAGATGGCAGGTAGAACAGCTTAGTTATACAAAAGAAGGTGCATGAATAATTGCTATAGCTTGAACAACAAAAGTAGTTGTTTTACATATAAAATTATAGGATAAAAGATGTAGTGAATTTGAATCTTGTTTAAAAAGAAGAAATCTGATTGACATTGTAGTCTCAATAACACAAAATTTTGATAAACAATAGGGAATACCTAGTAAAGAACACACATCAATGGCTGCTTAGAATTTGAGAGGGATGCAACCTCGTCCATTGAAGGTCTTCGGGCACCACTTAAGCATTCGGATAAATAACGTTTAGATGATGGAGAAGCTGGTCAACAAACTTTCCTGAACACCTGAAATATATGTAAGCAAGCCGTTCGGAAGTGGCTGCTATGTTTCTAATGAGAAGCAACCATCAAAACCAATAGTTAAAGCTAAGAATAACATTTGGCATCCATTTTATCAGGACACAGAGGAACATAAAATATAATCAGTAATGCTTTATATTAACTTAATGAGTATAGTGCTTTATTATACCACGTCATCATTTCCACTTATCTCAGATTATTGCTAAGATGTGAAAATAAAAATAATTTTAGCTTATTATTAGAAAGAATAGGAAAAACTGAGTAAACTATAATGCATTTTATATGCTGACTCTATGCCCTCATTTTTTAAAAAGTTTAAAAATTAAAAAGTTATTTTCAAAACAAAACCTTTTCTTAATAACTTTTTTAAGGGCTAAATATGTACATTCTACTTCTGATGAGCAGCAATATTCTCCATGGTTTACAAATGTTTCAAAGTTTCATACATGTGTCTGAATTTGAATTACATGGGTCAAACAGACTACCTTAAGCAAGCTCTATATGAATATGAATCAAATATAAAAAAATCTTTGTAATTTTATTTAATGTACTATCATATATACATATATTTAATTAATGAACAAAATACAAATTTCAAAATAAATATTTAGTGACATTGGTAAAATATTTCTACTTACATCATTAGGACTGCCTGATTCAAAAAATATTAAATCCAAATGCAAGCTTTATGATTTTATTTTTATTTTTAAACCTGTCCACTATATGGAAAAAGTTGCCTCCATCAATGAGATTCCTAATTATGTCATCTCAGTTATACAGAGCATTGAATGCCTTATAGTTTTGATGATTTTTGGAATTAAATAAATAAGTACATTTATTGGCATACCCACTTGTAATTCCTGGGTCGATTGTTCCAAATGAGTACTTTGCCAAATTGGAACATGAGACTATGGTATAGAAAATAGAGAAGCCATTTTTCAATTATTTTGATTGATAATTAGTGATTATATCTTCTTTATAACAGGTGACATATGTATGCAAAAAAATTCCAATATGTTATGTTAAAAAGCATAGTGACCTTTCATTTAAAAAATTATTTTATTGAAGCAAGAGCACATAACATGAATTCTACCTTGTTCACAAAATTTTTAGTATACAATACATTATTACTATAGGTATCGTATTGGACAGCAAATCTCCATAGCTTATTCATCTTGCTTAACTAAACCTTTATGCTTGTCAATTAGTAACTCCCAAATTCCCTCTCCCCCATCCCCTGGCAATCACCATTCCACTCTTTAATTCTATGAATTTGAGTATTTTCGATGCTTATATAAGTGGACTCATGCAGAATTTGTCTTTGTGTAACCGGTTTAATATCACTTAGCAAACTGTCCTCAAGGTTCATCCATGTTGTTCCGTATTGCAGGATTTTCTTCTTTTGTGATGCTGAATAGTATTCCTTTGTGTATACATGCCAAACTTTATTTACCCATTCATGGATAAATAAAGCTGACAGACACTTAAGTTCATTTTACATCCTGTTTATTGTGAATAGTTTTGCAATTAAAATAGGAGTGCTAATATCTCTTTGATGCTCAGCGTCAGTAATCATCAGGAAAATGCAAACAAAAATCACCTATAAGGATGGCTATCATCAAAAAGAAAAAACACAAGTGTTAATGAGGATTTAGAGAAGTTGGAACCCTTGCAAACTGTTGGTGGGAATCCAAAGTCGTGCAGCAACGATGAAAAACAGAAGGAGGTTCCCCCAAAAAAGAAAATAAAACTATCGTATGATCCAGGAATCCCACTTCTGGGTATTTATCAAAGAGAACTGAAATCAGGACCTCAGAGAAGTATCAGCACTCCTATAATGACTTCCACATTAACTCAGCACAGTTTTCTTGAGCAACCTCACACTCCCTCTGCCATTTTCCAAATCTGTTGCTTTTTCAGTTATTCCAGGTTGGAAAATATTTTTTTTCTAAAAAAGGGCAAATAGTCAACATTTTAGGATTTGCGGGCTGTACGGCTTCTGTTTTACTAAGATTTGCCAATTATTTGTAAAAGTAATTTAAAAGGTAAGCAATTGTAAAGGCCATTTGTCACAAAATTTCATTCTATTCACATAACTCATGAAAGTCAGTACGGTTTCATTATAGAATTGTTCTATCAGTGATATAAAAACACTTTCATGTTGTCAACAAAATAATTGTTGCATGAGAAGTTATTACCCAGCATACCTATCTATTAACTGAGGTGTACACCTAAAAATCATTAAGAAATGAAGGAAATATAACAAAGTCTCACTGAACCGATTTTTAATATGGTTTGGTTCTTAGGTTATGCTTCACAATTGCAGTTACCATATTGTACATTCCAATAATTGTTTATTGTTTTATTCAAAACATACTATGCATACAAATATTGATTAAACAGATCTAGCAAATATATATACAATTTCCATTAAATGAAATATACTTAAAAATAATGAATCCCCTCAGATTTCTTTTGGTAATTTAATATAGATATATTTTTATATAGTGAAATTGAAACAAGGAAAAGGACCTATTCTATTAGATGTGACCAGAGAATTATTTTTATATTCTACTTGAGTAAAATATAATAAAATCATATGACCAGATCAAAATTTTGTTGTTTTTTTTTAGGTTTAATGTCATCCTTAGTTGGGGAGGTAGAGAGAGTAGAGCCAGTTCTGAGTATTCTTAGGGCATATCCTTGTAAACATATTTCCTCTGCTAATGACTACCTGTTGAGGTATCCTCATCCTGAGCAATATGTTCTTTCAGATAAATGCATTAGTGCTCTCTCATACAGTATTACGCTACATTGTGTGCAAAGATTTGCGCTAACCAACATAGAATATCAGGAATGTCTTCAGTTTCAAACAACTGTAAGTGTAGTGAAGAATGTGGCTCAAATCTAAGTGGGAATTAATGAGGTGTGCAGGCAAAGCCATATGTTTGAGACAGAGGAACAATGTGAATGATGACATGGCATCATCAGCAAACATTTACTGAGAGTTTTTTGTGAGCAAGGAGTGTTCTAAGAACTGTGATATGGTAGTGAGTAACAGAACAAATCACTGCATTCACAAAGTTTCCATTCTTGCAGAAGGAGACAAACAATAAACAAATAAGCAAGATTATCTGTAATATGAGAAGCTACATCACACAGCAGGCAACAGCATAGATGCCTGAGACAAACTGCAAGGGCTTGAATCTCAGCTCTACCACTCCACAACTCTGTATTCCTGGGCTAATTCTTAACATTAGCTTGCCTAAAGTATCTCATGGGTAAAATGGATATAATAAAACTATCTCTTGATGCTGTTATGAGAATTGAATGAGTTAATATAGATAAAATACTTAGAATGGTGTATGGAACATAGTATCATAGAAATACTTGCTTTTATTTTCAAGGGCTATGAGGGGAATAAGCAGTTTAAGGGAAATAGGGAAGAGTGTGTTTTGTGGTGATTTGACAGAGGATCATCAGGGAAGACCACTCTAATTAGGTGACATTTGAACAGAGGTCTAAAAAAGAGTGATGAATCACACCATGCTGACAGCTGGGAGAACATTGTTCAGGCAGCAGGGACAGCAAGTGCAAAGGTTTATAGATCATTCTAAGAAGTTTAGCTTTTACTGTCATTCACATGAAAACACATTGTGACAACAAATGACATGTTTTGACTTACATTTTAAACAGATTGCACTGACTGCTCTATGGATAATAGACTCTCAAGGTTGAAAAGAGGAAGGTCTGTTAGGAGGCCATTGCAGTGGCCTGGGAGAGAGGGATGACAGCTTGGACTAGGGCAGGGCCAGTGATCACATAAAAAATAAATAAAGGCCAGGCACGGTGGGTCATGCCTGTAATCCCACCACTTTGGGAGGCCGAGGCAGGTGAATCACCTGAGGTCAGGAGTCCAAGATCAGCCTGGCCAACATGGTGAAACTCTGTCTCTACTAAACTACAAAAATTATATGGGCACGGTGGCGTGCACCTGTAATCCCAACTACTAGGGAGGCTGAGGCAGGAGAATTGCTTGAACCCAGGAGGTGGAGGTTGCAGTAAGCAGAGATGGCACCACTGCACTACAACCTAGGTGACAGAGCCAGACTCTGTCTCAAAAAAATATATAAAAAATAAAAAATTGAATTTCAAAATTTTAGGTAGATTTAGGTAGTGTTTAGGAAGATGTAAATTTTCATTTTCTGACAGGGTCTGTGTTAAAAAGGAGAAAAGTCAAGATGCAACCTAGGTACTTATCCTAAGAAACTTGAGAAAATGTAAAAATACAACTTTCTTTCATTAAGAAAGATATTTCAGGGCCTGGCGCGGTGGCTTAAGCCTGTAATCCCAGCACTTTGGGAGGCCAAGGTGGGCGGATCACGAGGTCAAGAGAAACCGTCATGGGCAACATGGTGAAACCCCGTCTCTACTAAAAATACAAAAATTAGCTGGGCTTGGTGGTGCACGCCTGTAGTCCCAGCTACTTGGGAGGCTGAGGCAGGAGAATTGCTTGAACTCAGGAGGCAGAGGTTGCAGTGAGCCGAGATCGTGCCACTGCACTCCAGCCTGGCGCCTGGCAACACGGTCAGACTCTGTCTCAAAAAACAAAACAAAACAAAAGAAAGATATTTCATTATCTTTCTTAATGAAGACAAGGTTTCAGATAAGGTTTCTTCCTGGATAAGGTTTAGTTTAGCAAAATATATGGATTGAAAAAGGAAAGCAAAAGATACAACTTTTATGTGTGGACAATTTTGAGGTGAAGCCAAGTATTTTAATTTGTAGAAGTCTTCAAATAATTTTTCTTGCTTGCTTACTTGTTTTCCTTCTTTCTATTTAAGACAACTTCTGTTAACTCTTCTTTCAGCACTTTATAGGTCAGATGCATTTACGTAATTGTAAAAACAAGTATGACGTTCCATATAAAGGAAAACTTACCTGAATAAAACCAAAGCTATTTTAAAAAGATAGTCTTTATAGGAACCCTCTCGGGTTTTTTCCTTTGTACTCCTTTAGAGAAACTACATGAAACACAGTGAAGCGGCCTCTCTGTTGCCACTTGTATCATTTTTCCACATGGAACACCTACTTCTGATGTTTTAGAATATCACAGACAGCACCGTAAAAATGTGTAAAGTATGTTGTCTCACATTCTCTATAAACTCTCTGCTCAGAAACATGTTATTCTTGAGTTTCAAGATTTTGATTTCCATTTAACCATTCATTAAAATAATTTCAAAACATTTCTGTAGAACTTCTTTTTATTGTAACATAGAAAATCAAGTTTCCTTGTGACTTTCTTCCTGGAAATAACTCTGAAAGCTATTGCTGAAAACCAGAGTTTAAAAAGTTCTATGTTTAAAAGTTTAATAGTAATCTCTGAAAGATCAAGATAATTTGGTCAAATATGATTTGTCACCAAATAAGAGGACAGATGTTATACTTTGTTGAGGTATTTTTAGAAAATGTGCATTTTGTTATTTATTTTAGAGCAAAAACAACCTGAGGAATACGGGTAAAATTCTTTATAAAAATAGTAGTATTAATACAAAAGTAATGTAAAGGTTATTACAATCCCATCTCTACTAAAAACACAAAAACTAGCTGGATGTAGTGGCACATGCCTGTAGTTTCAACTATCTGGGAAGCCGAGGCAGGAGAATCACTTGAATCTGGGAGGTGGAGGTTGCAGTGAGCTGAGATTGTGCCACTGCACTCCCGCCTGGGTGACAGAGCAACACTCCATCTCTCAAAGAAAAAAATAAATAAATAAAATAAAAATGAAATGGAGTAGAGTGGCTACAGGAAATTACAAATGGTGGCTCATGTGTTTGTGCAATGATATGACCTGGAACAGAAATTTGCCTGCTTCCCAATCCAGTGACTGGTGTAGATAATTTAAGAAAGGTAGATATTTCCATGAGTCCTTGAGGGGCAGAAGTAAAGGAGTCTGTAATCCAGGGTCAGTTTGCCTTTCAGAGATGCATATTAACGAGGGACAAGAACCATGTATCAGAAGTGACGGGATGAATAGCCCCAAGGGACACATGGCTGATTTTCTGTAGGACAAAAGCACAGAAAAATCTCAGGAGGGGTCTGCGGCCAGCAGAAGAGCTTTGCTGATCTTCCTATATGGCAACCAGCGAGTACTGGCTTTGCATAGAGAACAGATTGTATGTTAGTTGGGCAGTGGAAGCAACAGGGATAAGTGTCTACCATTAAAAAGGGGCAACAGAATCTATAAGGAACTTCAACAACAACAAAAAGACAAGCCCATTAAATAGTGAGCAAAGCACATGAACAGACACTTCTCAAAAGAAGATATTTAAGCAGCCAACAAACATATGAGAAAATTCTCAATATTGCTAATCACCAGAAAGAATGGCTATTGTTTAAAAGACAAAAAGAAATAACAGATGAGGGCGAGGTTGCAGAGAAAAGGGATTGCTTATGCACTGTTGGTGGAAAGTAAACTACTAGTTCAGCCACTCTGGTAAGCAGTGTGAAGATACTTGAAAGAATTAAAAACAGAATTACCATTTGACCCAGAAATCCCATTATTGGATAACTCCCACCAAATAAATCATTTTACCAAATGAGCATTCATATGTTTACTGTAGCACTAGTCACAATAGCAAAACTCTGGAACCCACCTAGATGCCCATCAACTGGTGGACTGGATAAAGAAAATGGTACGTAGACACCACGGAAGAGTGTGCAGCCATAAAATGGAATGAAATCACGTCTTTGCTGCAACATGGATGCAGCTGAAGGACATTTTCCTAAGTGAGTTAACACAGAAACAGAAAAACCAAATACCGTATATTCTCACTTATAAGTAGGAGCTAAACATTAGATATACATGGACATAAAAGCGGAAACAATGGTAGAGATTTCAAAAGGGCAGAGGGAAAGAGGGGCAAGGGCTGAAAAACTTCCTATTGAGTACTGCATTCGCTATTTGGATGATGGGATCAATAGAAGCCCAAACCTCAGCATTATCCAGCATATCTATGTAGCAAACCTGAACATGTGCTCCCTGAATCTTAAATAAAAATGAATAAATAAATAAAGAACAGGGAGCAAGAGGTAAGCAGGAGTCAGAAAAGAAGGTGCCAGAAAGCTAAGTACTAGGATCACCATGAAATTTCCTTTGAAAAAATTTGCAACTTGAGGAAGGATAATGTGTTAAGAAGAAATTCTGAAGGATGGAGAAGTTATGAAATGAAACTGAATTTACAGAGAGAGAGAGAGAGAGAAACCGTCTCAAGAGGGGTCTGTGGCCAGCAGAAGAGGTTTGCTGATCTTCCTACATGGCAACCAATGACTGCTGGCTTTGCATAGAGAACAGATTGTATGTTAGTTGGCCAGAGGAAGCAACAGGGATAAGTAGCTCTGTCACCCAGGCTGGAGTGCAGTGGCGCAATCTTGGCTCACTGCAACCTCCACCTCCTGAGTTCAAGTGATTCTCCTGCCTCGGCTTCCCAAGTAGTTGGGACTACAGGCTTGTGCCACTATGCCCAGGTAATTTTTGTGTTTTTAGTAGAGACGGGGTTTCACACAAACAGCATCCCTCTCCAAGTCCCAACTCCATCAGTGATAAAAGGGGCTGTGGTTTCAGATGAAATCAATTTTAAAAAAAAAAAAAAAATTGGTTTTTTTTTTTTTTTTTTTTTTTTTTTTTTTTTTTTTTTTTTTTTTTGCGAGGGAGGTTGGGGTTGTTTTGTTTGTTTTTTAGCATACCTGATCTGCTTACAATTCAGCAAACTCCTGTATGTAGCAAATTCTGTTTTGGAAAATTGAAGTCAAATGAAAAATGCATTCTGACATGAGCTTATCTTTTGCAAGACTAACAGTTGCCGCAGACCTACTTATTTAGCTCAAGGATAGTTTAATATTTTATTTAAAAGAAGTTTCCTCAATACTTGCTCCTTAACTGCATTCTGTGTCAACAGCTGTCATTTTGGTTTTGGGCATCAGAGTTGTTACTGCAAATTGACCTTCAATAAGTCATATAACCTCATCCAAGATGATAAAGCTTTGAACACATAATGTAGCCTTTCAAAGTGAACACTTCAGGTCTGAGAGTAACATGCATGCTGTTTCATCATAAGATAGAGCCCTGGATTTTCCTGTAGAGTTAATTTAAATCACTCTCTTTTTTGGTGGACATTGGGCAACTTATATAATATTGTATATTAACTTTATTTTTGGACTATTTACAATGATCTGAAATTGTTGTTTGTGATATTTATGAATTTTAACACACTGTTTTCTCTTGCCTAGGTTTTATCCAAAATTTTGCAAATTGTTTCCCCTCTAAATTTCCAGAGTACAAAGAAATATCAAATGGAGAAGGGAAAGAATGTACAAGATGTTCTCAGGTATCATAATAAAATAACAATCCCTTTTTTTCACTCCTGGCTTGTTTACTGGACGTGAAACACAGTTTACAATCTTCAACTTGCCTTAAGTAAAACCAGAATGCCTTAATTCTACTTACTTCATGATAGTAAAAAAGTGTGAGGTTTATAAATTATATGTACAGTCTTTTATCTAAGTATTAACTAGATCCATAAGGCAAAGTGAGACAGATATATTTTTATCTAATGAATAAATTAACACATTAATAAAAAGGTTCTATAATCATTACACTAAACTTGCCTGACATGTTAGTTGACATCAAAACATTTAATTAGATGATGTACTGCTTGCAAATCTAGCAGAACTACCAAAGAACAGGTCCCTCTACCCAGTAAGAGGGGCTCTGTGATTGTGAATGAAATGGTTCCGGAGAAGGCGAACAATTGCTGCCTGATCATGAAAAATCATCAATCAAATCTGAAGGCACAATCACCCTGAGTGATGCTATGTAAACACCGTGAAAATGAAGTTTTCAAGTTAGTTTTGTCAACACCGGCATGTCTTTATTTATTTTTGTTTTTTATATTTTGAGATGGAGTCTCACCCTACCACCCAGGCTAGAGTGCAGTGGCCTGATCTCGGCTCACTGGAACCTCTGTCTCCCGGGTTCAAGCCATTCTCCTGGCTGAGCCTCCTGAGTAGCTGGGATTACAGGTGTGCGACACCATGCCCAGCTAATTTTTTGTATTTTTAGTAGAGATGGGGCTTCACTGTGTTAGCCAGGATGGTCTCAATCTCCTGACCTAATGATCCGCCCCTCCTCGGCCTCCCAAAGGGCAAGGATTATAGGCATGAGCCACCATGCCCAGCCAACACTGGCATGTCTTAACAAAATTGCTTCAAATTATATGTTTGTATATGCATGTGTCCATACATAGCATTTTCTAGGAAAACCACCTTTTGGGTTTTGAATCCTGAGTCCTTCTTATATCTGATGCATTAGAAGAAACTTTTCTTCTTCTGGCCTCTATGTTATGCGGACATTATTGGGAGTCGGTAGGGATTTTATTAAAACCAAGTAAATGACACCTGATTTTAAATTTAAGAATAAATGCTAGTTTGAAGTGAAACAGTATGAACACCTTTGGACTACATATTTTGTGTCAGTAAATTATTTGTGCAGAGATAACTCAGTCTTTCAATGTCTTTACAACATCTAGTAGCCCAGTAGAAGAAAGCTACCCTTGGTGGCCCTTTCTAGACGCTGCTATTTTATGCCATTCCTGCTGCTTCTTCTACCATGCCTGCATGAGACAGACACAGATTGTAAAGAACACGCAGGCTACAGAATGGTTCTATCTCGCTTGCTCTATTGCCAACAGTGTGACTCACATCCTGACTGAGGCAGTGAGAAGATGGAAACTGTTTCTCTCCCTGGGCCATAATTTTCTTTGTCACCCCTCTCCCCAGAGTTATGGTTGGTAGGTAATGACATAAAAAATAAATTGTGTTCTCTGTGGAAAGTCCAACCATTTAGGGAAAAACAAAAGAAGTGTATTTCAGTTCCATCTTCATAATTAGAAAATTAGTCTTTAATTTGACTTGGGAATTGTGCATTTGTACCTAAGTGCATGTAAATGTATAGTATGTGTGTTTTAGAGGACTAAGACATTAGGGTTATCTGTGCTTAAAAGCAAGTTCATATATTTATTAGCCATGGGGAAGTAACTCAGTTTTTCTGGGCCTAAATTCTCTAATCTATTAAATGAAGCATGGTTCAGTGTCATTAATTTGGGTGGTTGTATAAAATAACAACAACTATTTATTGAGCACTTACTATATGGCCAGCACAGCCTGTTTTACATTGAGTATCCCATTTTACTTCACAAAAGTATTTAGTTAATATTGACAAACGAACAATTTTTTTAAAACTTGAAAACCTAACCTTTAGTTAAGGCAAATTCCGATATACCAAACACACAAAAGTGAATCAGTGACCACAGAACATTTTCAGAGTTTTGAGCAAGAGCCACTGAACACTCTTTTAGATATGCAGTTCAATAACTGTATCAAGCCAACTGATATTTTCAACAGTTCCCCTTTATGAAGTCAGTGACTATATCAGCAAGATTTGCAAATGTAGAGACCACAGAAAATTGAAAAAAATATCTATTTTTATGGTTCAGATATATTATAAAATCCTTGACCAGAAGGTCTCAAGAAAGCAGGGAGGAATTTGCACTTTTCGAGTTTATCATTTAATTCAGAATCCTGTATAGAGTACTTGACGAAGTTGATAAGGCTGTATCTGGAAGGCGGAGGCTCTAGTTAAGCAGTGGGTTCCCCGTGTCACTCTATGCACTGCAAGTAATATTCTTTTATAGATTCTTGCACGGCTCAGAGGATTAAAGCTTTATCTTTTAAAATAACTCTGATATCTCTATGATATTTAACACCTAGCCCAATCTGATCTTCTAACACTTAAATAACTTTTCATGGAAAAATTAAAAATATATATTTGGCATTGAAGTATATTAAAGTGATTCCTTAGAACCTACAAAGATGAGTATGTTAAATCTCAATTATTTTCTCTGTTAACCACCAATTCTAAAAACGGAAAATTTGGCTTTTGTAATATAAATATATATTTGATCAATTATCAGAACATGCTTTTTAAACAGATTAAAAGAATATTTTTGGAAAAGAAGGATGATTCAAAAATGCTTATATCTTTATCTTTTTTTAAAGATGGGGTGTGGATATCTGTCCTATACAGAACATTAAGAAGTAAAAATCTCAATTGTCCACGTCAGGAAAGAAAATATCACTTTATTCTTTTTTTCCTTTTCCTTTTTTTTTAAACTATTTCTATACTATACACATCCCCTAAACACAAGCAATGCTATTTTAAATTTGATGATTTATTTTGTTTTATTTTTAGAGACAATAAGCTATAAGGAAAATGAAGCTGGGCATGATGGCTCATGCCTGTAATCCCAGCATTTTGGGAGGCCAACGGAGGAGGATTGCCTAAACCCAGAAGCTCAAGACCAACCTGGGCAACATAGTAAGTAAAACCCTATCTCTACAAAAAATAAAAATACATTTAAAAAACAGCCAGGCATGGTGGCACATGCCTATAGTCCCAGCTACCCAGGAGTATGAAGTGGGAGGACAGCTTGATCCCGGGAGGTCTAGGCTGCAGTGAACCATGATTGCACCACTGCACTCCAGTGCCTAGGTGGACAGAGTGAGACCCTGTCTCAAATAAAAATAAATAAATAAATAAAAAGAAAAAAAGGAAAATATAGAATTCAGCCAGCTTTCTGAAGAATATTATAGTCTTTAGCCATTTGTTTAAACACAAAACACAATCAGTTAAGCCTGCCGAACAAGGCAGGCCAGCATGAAGTTATATTCTTCACCCCATGAAAAGCAGTGTGATCACCTACTAATTGTCTAATCAGCTTACATTTTACATAAATCGATTATCTTCAGTTAAAGACTCTAGGGTTCTACCGTGAACACTCAGTATTCTGGATCCTACATGCAGGTTATCTCAGAAGATTATCTTATAGAAACACTTAATTCATTTGGCACTACTGGCGTTAACTTGAAACATAAGCAGCTTCCTCAGACTAACAAGAAAATCTTAGGCATTGTGCATCCTTTTCTGAGTCTAGGTTCTGAATGTTCGTGTCCTCTCAAAATTCATATTTTGAAGTTCTAATCCCCCGTGTGATGGTATTAAGAGGTGGAGACTTTGGGAGGTGATTAGGAGATGAGGCGTAGGACCCTAATGAATAGGACTCGTGCCCTCCCTTATAAAACAACATTTAAAGGTTTGCTTCCCCTCTCTGTTCTCTGCCATGTGAGGTTACAAGAAGATGGCCATCTGCAAAGCAGGAAGCAGGCCCTCACCAGACACTGGACCTGCCAAAGCCTTAATCTTGGACTTCACAGAATATAGAACTGTGAGAAATGTAAGTTTGTCTTTTAAGCCACCCAGTCTATGGTAATTAATTATAGTAACCTGAACTAATGAAGGAAAAGATAATTGTGTCATTCCATGGATAGAAATTTGAGGAACACATTTTCATATTCAGCCTTAACAACATGAATATCATTTATAGATGTGATTTATGATATAATAAATTTTAATCTTCTGTGTCCAATAATTCTAAAACCTACCTCTTGAAGAAAATACAGTCTCAGCTCAATTATTTAACTGAAAACAAGACTACTATTTTAGTTACATTTATATTCATTTATTTTTCTAATTCCTTATGCTTTCTGATCAGTTTTATTTCAAGGAGCATAGAAAAATAAATTGTTGAAATGTTAATTGAACAAATAGGTGTTCTTTAAAGTAATATTCACTTTAGCTATACAACAAATTTACAATGGTGAACAACAATTTGAATGTGCCTATATATATAATGTGTTTATATGTACATTCAAATTGTTGTATGTATGTATTTTTATGACCTCTCAGTTGACAGAGCAAGGGCATATGTGTGTATAAATATATGTATATCCATGATATTTAACACCTAGCCCAATCTAAAAACATTTGTTTTATGGCTAAAGTGAATGTTACTTTAACAAAACTTTAACAACACACACACACACACACACACACACACACACACACACATATAAGCCCTTGCTCTGTCAACTGAGAGGTCATAAAAACAATATCGACCCAGTAAGAACAAGCACAGCTCGTGTCCATCTCCTGGTTTATAACACTATTCTTTAATAAAAGAAACTAGGGCTCCTCAGCTCATCCTAGGGCTAAGGAATATACAAAATGAGTCTGGGGCATCCTGTAGGCATTACCGGAAAGTAAGAACATTTTTAAAAACAAAGCAACAAACACTTCAACGGTGGAATATGTCAGTGTGACACGGAGCCAACTCTAGAGCTGTTAATGGCCAAAGCAGGAAGACTGTGAGCAGAAACTAAAGTAGTATTGAATTATAACCCAAGTACAAAATAAATATGTAGATGTCCTTATGGATATAAATAATTGAGTAAATAAATAAGTGTGGGAAGAGGAATATCTTCTGCAGAGTCTTTCAAACAATATATGTAGATGCCCTGTCCTCAAGGGGATAGGTAATAGCACCACACTCTGTAAGTGTGGACTGCGTATAGTGACTTCCTTCCAAAAAGGACAGTTTGAAACGAGGGAGGAAATGGGAACTTTGTAGTGGAGAAACCTGACGAATACCATCGCACCCAGGTGATCATCAACAGCGTTAAGTCATGTAGATAGTAAGCACCATTCTCATTATATAATGAGAATGGCACTTCATCTCTTCCTCCAAAAACTCATAATCTAATCATGAGAAAAACACTGGACAAATTTCCACTGAGAGATATCTGCAGAATCCTTGACCATTGCTCCTCAAAAAATATCACAGTTTTCCAAAACAAGATAATTCCAGGAAACTGTCACAGCCAAAGGGAGCCAAAAGAGACATGACAACTAAATGCAATGCAGTATCAGAGATGGGAACAGAGCAAAGACGCTAGGTAAAACTAAGAAAATCTGTATCAAGTGTGAACCTTAGATAATAAGAACGTATCAATATTTATCAATAGTAACAAATATACCATCCAAATATAAGATGCTAACAATAGGGGAAATTGAATGTGGGGTGTATGGGAATGCTGTACTAGCTTTGTAATTTTTCTGTAAATCCAAAAATATGTTAATAATATTAATGATATATTTGTGAAAATGAGTTTAGGTTAAGTAAAATGTAGCTCTGCCCTTTCCTCTAAAATCATTTTTAACTGCTAATTCAACCAGGGACTTGGCTGTAAGTTCCTCTTCCCCATAGATTCTTCTCTTTCCAGCCAAGTGTATGCCTCCCCTGTTACTTCTACAATTCTTTGCATACACTTCTACTAAAACATTTATAACCTGACTAATGATATGCATTTTCTTTCCTCTCCTTCTAAATACTTCCCCACTTTAGGGAGTTAATAAAATCAATCCATCTTTATGTCTGCAAACTTTACATAGCACAGTACCAAAGACATACAAGAAATAAAAGCATTTGTTGAATGTTTTCATAAATAAACAAATACACATACAATGCTTTAAACCTAAATATACTCATGGAAAACAAGTATTTTTTAATGATTCACAATATGTGTTAAATTGTTGTCGAGTTGTAGGTTACATGGCTTTGATGAAAATTCTTTGTCTGTCCAAACTTTAGTCAGGCTACTAAAGTTTCTCTTAGATCCACCTGTGTACTTTCTTGTAAAACCCAGTTTTAGCAAAGAAAAATGCTAAGTCGGTTTAGCAAGAATTCTCCACTCTTGATAATTTGATCATGCCAATATCTGATCAGGTTTTTCATCTTCAACCATTTCAAAAGTGATATCTGGTCAGCCTGGCCTGTCTTTAGAAAGAATCCTCCTTACTCCTGATGTTTCCTCTTAGTAATATTCCATCCACTGACCCGTGCCGTCCTCCTTTGCTGTAAATTCCCGCTTGCCAATGTTGTATTGAGAACTCAGCTTCATGTCTCTCCACCGCTACTAACTCCCATTGCAGTGGTTCTATCTTGATGGTCCTGAATAAAGTATTCCTTGCTGGTTTTTTTTATTATTATTGTACTTTAAGTTCTGGGGTACATGTGCGGAGCTTGCAGGACTGTTGCTTAGGTACACACATGCCGTGGTGATTTGCTGTCTCCATCCCCCTGTCACCTACATCAGGCATTTGCTGTGTTTTAATAAGTGTCATTAATTTTTTTTCTTTAGCAGCTTCAAACTAGTAATATTTTTCATCAATAGAACTGAAATTATAATCTCTAACTTATGAATGTTTTTCATTGTCCATGAGTCAAATATAATACAAACCTTAGCTGTTACGTATAATTACAAAATAACTGAGAATGATATTAAGGTGTGCAAGATAGTTTATTTAGGCAGACTGTGTTTTTATAACTTGATCTCGATTGCTTTTTTAGCTTCATCTGTAATTACTCCACTACAACTATGTTCCAGTCAAACAAATAAACTTTTTTTTTTAAAAAAAAACTGTATTCTATTTCATTGAATATACACTTCCTATACCTTCTATCAGTATACTGTTTTCATCCTCCCAGTCTGGAAATTTACTATTAACATTTCAAGACTAATGCTGTAAAATAATGCAATATGAGTTCTCTCAAATGCATATGATAATTATCAAACATTTATAAATTTATTTCCAAGTGCAATAATGGAAGTCTAGCTATATCTTTTATTAATCCAAACTTTCTGAGATGAAAGGGTTCAGAAATGCCTTAAGTACTCCAATTAAACAAATTGGAAAATAGTAACTACAAGCAAGAAATTCTTAGAACTAAGTTGCAAACGGTTCTTTTCTGCTTAAAAAAAGAAATACCTATCTGCATTACTTATGTTATACATATGCTATTAAGGTTAAACATAAATATAAATTTAAGTCTTTTAACTTTTTTATCATGTTTTGGGAAAAACTTATTAAAAATGAATTTCCAAATGTGCTAAATTTCAGTTACCCTTTTTTCATGCAGTCAATTGACACATTTTTCTTTGTGAGGGCCAAGTTTGGATTGCATTTGTCTCTACTTTATTCCATATGACAAAAATTTATTTCTTCCTATAAAAATCCACTCTATTTTTAAATATCAAGGTTCATTCAGACAAAATTTTTTGCTTGAACTTAATCTTACTGTTAATACTTCTAAGCCCCAGTTTCCCTGTATATCAAATCTGAAGAGTGAGAACAAGGTTTAGAGAATGAGAAATCTAAAGTAAAATTAAAATCTTACAAATATGATGATTATCCAAAATATTATATCTGATAGTATTGTCAAAAGACAAAATTAGAACAAATTTTGTTTTAAAAATAGAATCGACTTTTATTAACAATTTATAAATTGAACACCATCACTTATCGAAATAAATAAGTCCTCCACTGGACGTAGCAGAACAGTTGGTTTTTGTCAAGTAGGAACATAGAAACAGAACAATTAAAAAAGTGGATTGGTTAATAACAGATTGCTTCAGGCTACTTTCCTTACAAGAGCTTAAGCAGAGGGGACTTCCTCATCAAGCCATTTATGTTGACTGGGCCCTTTCCACTTGGTTGCTGAGGATCTCCTGTTTTCAGGAAAAAAATGTTCTGTCTGGAGAGTTTCCTGCTTCCTTCAAAGTTTTACTTTGATTGTCTAGCATTTAACATGAATGACTGCATCTGCGTTTGCTCTTTTGGGGCCTAATAGAGGAGCTCAGATCAAACAAATTTTATTTAACAGTATTTACTAACTTTTTAGTGTTGGAGTGGAAATAATCACCATTCCCTTATTCTGAAATTACATATGGCAAAAACTGGCCTTAAGATGGACTATCCATTTGAAAACCCAGAAAAATGCAGTTTGTTTCATGTTGAATTGAGCACCCTAAGGGCAGAATTGTATCTGAAAGTTTATCAGCATTATAAATGAAAAAATAATTAAAGCCTTCCAAAATGTTTCTCTTTATAACAACTAATAAAAATAAATGTATTTATTCTATCTCTATTTATAGCACCTATCACATTGCAATTAGTAACATGCCTATTCTTCAATTTCTTAGGAGAGATGATCACTTCTTTAGAGTGAGAGCCATATTTTATTCATCATTATATATTTAGCAACTGGTTAATAATAATAATAATCGAAATTATCTTTTTTTTAGGTTTCCTAAATAGACGTTTGTGTTCAAGCTCCTTACTTATATTATCCAATTTAATCCTCAGAAAAACTCCACTCCATCAAGTAACTATGTTTAATCCTCTAACAGATGCTATCTATGGTTTCAAAGAGATTAAGCAATTTGTGTCATATCATTATTAGAAAACAAAGAAAACTGTTCAATTCCATATCTTTTACATTGCAGAACCCACGTTCTTACCTTTTATACTATAACATGGTTTATTTATTCATTTAACAGATGAAAAATATACTGTATGTATCAGGGACTACTCAGCATTGGGATGTGCCAGTAAACAAGACAAAAATCTTTATTTTCATGGGACTTATTATGTCATATGAAATAGGAAAGAAGAAGCCACACAACAAAATCATCTATAAAAATATGCAAGATCATATTAGAATAGTGTGAAAACTTTTACAATATTTTTAAAAATACAGATGAATGGGACAGTTTTTTAAAAAGTAGACTGACGTAAGAAATTGAAGAAAAATGAGAACCCTGAGTGGACTTGAAAATTTTATGAAATTAAATTCCAAATTTAGAATGAGCACTAGGCTAGGTGATATAAAATTTTCTCAATTTTCAAATGTTTTAAAGTGATGCACAGTTTTGCCAGCTTTAAAAGTGCTAACATGGTCTGTATTAGACAAACAGCTTTAGAGGTGGGAAAATGAGGGAAAGGGGATTTTAGAAGGCCACTAAAACATGGGAAAACTTAAGAAGTTAAGAAAAAGAAAATTATTAATCAACCTCAGCTTTGAAATAGATGTAATTATTCTAAAGAATATTATTTTTAAAGCCATGAGCACACATATACATATTCACACATCAGGAAAATACATATATACATTACATGGCCAGTATCAACAATATGTGTCTCAGAAATACATTATATCTAAATACTGAAGAAACATTTGTTTCGTACCACTGCATTAGTATGTTAAAGGAGAAAGCAAATATGGTCATTTAAATAATTATAATGTATTATTTATTAAAATTTGGTAGGCATACAAACATATTTATTTAAAAGAGCTAATGGGGGAAATTTGTAGACAATGTAATCTTTTATATGCTGATAAAAAGGGAGAAATAGAAATGCTTTGTCACTGTTGGTGGGAGTGTAAATTAGTTCAGCCACTGCAGAAGATGGTGTGGCGATTCCTCAAGAATCTAGAAATAGAAATTCTATTTGACCCAGCAATCCCATTACTGGGCATATACCCAAAGGATTATAAATTGTTCTATTATAAAGATGCATGCACACGTATGTTTATTGTGGAACTTTTCACAATAGGAAAGACTTGGAACCAACCCAAATGCCTATCTAGACAGGCTAGATAAAGAAAATGTGGCACATATATACCATGGAATACTGTGCAGCCATAAAAACAGATGAGTTCATATCCTTTGCAGGGACGTGGATGAAACTGGAAACCATCATTCTCAGCAAACTGACACAAGAACAGAAAACCAAACACAGCATGTCCTCACTCATAAGTGAATGTTGAACAATGAGAACACATGAACACAGGGAGGGGAACATCACATACTGGGGTCTGTGGGGTGAGGGACAAGGGGATGAATGGCAGGGGGTTGTGGGATTGAGAGAGACATTAGGAGAAATACCTAATGTAGATAACGAGGCGCTGGACGCAGCAAATCAGCACCATGGCACGTGTGCACCTATGTAACAAACCTGCACAATCTGCACGTGTGCCCCAGAACTTAAAGTATGATAAATAAATAAATATATAAGTCATTAAAATACAAAGCAAACACTATATTGTGGAATATTAGGGGTTTTCCATTTTGATGAGAAAAGTTAAAAAAAAAAATCACCATTTTACTAAGAGGCAAAGCCAGCCAAGTAGGACATGAGAGAAAAAAAAATCAAAGTATAATCGTTGGAAGTAGAAAGAAATAAACCTGGACACATTTTGGAAAACGTAATTGTCTACCTAGAAAGTAAAGAGAGTCCACAAACTACTGGAATTATAGAAAAATTAAAGAGAGTTTCTGAGTGCAGAGATTAATATGTAGAACGAAAAGTATTTCTACCACAAAAACAGTATAAACTACAATTTTAAACAATGTCATTTATATGTGACTTCTTGAGCAAATGTTGAGTATAGTAACTTCTTTCTAAAGGGTGCATTATGGAAAGAGTGAAATAAAAAGAATAACTTTGCCTTGGAAAAGCTTGACAAACATTACCTCAAACCACATGATCAAGGTGAGCATCAATAATAGCAGCGGCCATGTTATTAGCATGTAGGTGATTATCCAGTCATGCTGATAGCATGTATCCTTGCTACCATATGGTGAAAATGGCACTTTATGGTCTTTCTCTCAAAGATCCATAACTATGGTTTCATCATTAGAAAAGCATCAGAAAATTCTTAACTGAGAAGCATCCTAACAATAGCTGATTTTGTACTTCCCAAAACTTTTAAAGTCACCAAAAATAAGGAATGTCTGAGAAACCAACCAGAGAAGGCTAAGGAGTTATAAGAATTAAATGCAGTGTAGTATCAGGATCCTGGAGGAGAAAAATGACATTAGGAAAAATTAATGCAATCTGAATAATGTCTAGAAACTAGCTAAAAATAATGTATTAAAAATGTTTAATTAGTTGTGATGCACCATCGTTATGTAAGATACTAAAAAGGAGTATGGTCTTTAGGAACGCGTTGTATTATCTTTTCCACTCTTCTATAAATCTAAAGCTATTATAGAAAGAAAAGCTTATTTTAAAATGCCATGTGTAAGAATAGCAAAAGATACAATTTACCAAGGAGTAAAGATAATAAATATGTGTTGATATTTTAAGACTTCGGCAGAAAAACAAAAGAATAAAATAAGACCTAAGAAACATATGCAGAGGAAGACTAAAAATCATAAAAATAGATATCTCCTGTAATCCCAGCACTGTGGGAGGCCGAGGCAGGTGGATCACGAGGTCAAGAGATCGAGACCATCCTGGTCAACATGGTGAAACCCCGTCTCTACTAAAACTACAAAACATTAGCTGGGCATGGTGGCATGTGCCTGTAATCCCAGCTACTCAGGAGGCTGAGGCAGGAGAATTGCCTGAACCCGGGAGGTGGAGGTTGCGGTGAGCCGAGATCGCGCCATTGCACTCCAGCCTGGGTAACAAGAGTGAAACTCTGTCTCAAGAAAAAAAAAAAAATAGATATCTCACAAATTAATTTGAAATTAATCCAAATTACAATTGCATTTTCTTAAAGAAATCCTGTAAAATGTATCCTAAATTTCTTGTGGAAAAATTTGAAAAACAATAATAAGGTTTGACCAAACAAACAGAATAAACTGCTTCGAACATACGTATAGTTATTTGCATTCTTCATATATGTCAGAAGTGGCATTGGGAAGTGAAGGACAAAGTATGGGTTACCCAGTATGTTATTCTGAGATAACTGCCCATTCACATGGGTGGGGGTAATACACCAAATTATATCTCTGCCTCACACCAAACTGAAAATAGCTATAGGTAAATAATACTCAAATATGGAAATGTGAACATCATAATTGAAAATAATTAAAATAATTTCCAACACACAAAGTGAGAGAAAGTGTTCACCTGTAGGTAAAAGGGAACATGGCAATGACATCTACAGCTATCCACTCAAATAATATTTCCCAGATGTAGCCTCACGCCAAGTTGGAAAAGATAATACAGCAACAGAAAAGCCTTTATAGAGATGTTTAAAAGTTTTCTCTGGACGTTAAAGCTATTAAACATTTTTACACTAATGTGCAAATCGTTAAACATTGTGCCAGTTTCAAACCTGTTCTATATTATTGGGTTTGTGATGCGGGGGTGGTGACTGCAAACCGCAGTTTTCCTCTGCCAACTGACTCTGTGGCTAGAGAGAGAAGTCGGGAGGCTGGAAACAGGGAGCAGGAAGGAGGAACACTCAGCCTTCCTGTTTGCTTCCTTTTTCTGTCCTTCTTTGTTTTCTTTTTCCTTCCTGTCAGTATTGCCTTTGTCACTTTTTTTTCAGCAATAGTTTATTGCCGTTTTCAGTTTTCAAACAATTACAAGACTAGCCTTATGTGTATTCTGAGAGATGACAGTGCCAGCTGGCTAGGGCCCTGGCTGGCAAGCTCTGCGTCCCTGGTCAAGGGATCCCTCTCTCAAGCTTTAAAGCATCAGTAATTCACCACTCCCTTTGGTACTGCTCCCATTGTTTCAGCTGGTGCAATATTGCTGTGTTCCACTTTTTCATAGCTATTTAATGATTCCTTACACTGAATTAACTCAGCTAAAATAACTGTCTTTTTTTCCCCCTGCAACATTACTGATCCAACAGTTGTGTTTTAAAGGTTGACTTGGTCTTAAGAATATTTTTCTTACATTAATAATTTTTTGTTATCTATTTCTAGAAAATTACATAGAGTACATGTTTCTGTTTCTCCCTTAGCAACCTAAAAAAATAGCTGCAAAGATGTAGTGAGCTTTTAGGTATTCTATATAAAGACATCTATTAATTCTACTGAACATACTTGTCAGCTATTTAAACTGTTGTCCATGTGGAGCATTTGATGTCAAGAAGGAAAGTTATGGACCCAAAACAAGTCAAAGAAACAAGTTAAATTTTGGCACCAACATGATTTACCAATATCTTGATGATCAGGAAGAAGATTGACTATTACACAGTTGAATTCATAAGATGAGCTCTGATAAACAATGAACTTCTTAAATTGTATGTTACCTAATTGAGCCCTTAGCAACATGAGCTTTTATTAAAAGTTTGTGAGAAGATACAATATTTTAAAATTATATAATTCAAAACAGTTTAAAGACATTTTGTGAAATTATTATATTGACTCCTTAATTTTCCTGCATGGCTGTGCTAATTAAATTTTAGTCTTTCAAGCATATGTTATAATTTAGTGCACTAGCATATAAAATTTTATGAAGGATTCAGTGTTCATAGTACTCTCATAGGATCCACTGTAACACCGATTTAAACTAATAATGCTGAAAAAGATGTTTACCTTCAAGATCCCTAAGGCACTTTAAAAGATCAATCAACTTGGCACATTTGAAAATTTAAATTAAATTGATGATATCTCATTACGCTCTCTTTGATGATTATGTTTGCACAGAAGCAGAACATAAATCTTAAGAAAACTGGTTCTGAAAAGCTAACTAATAGAAAACATGATAGATGCGGAATGTAGACATTGTGACTTTTGTTCATCACTGAAAGAATAGTCAATCATTTTAATTATTTTTTCATTTATATCTGAAGAACAGCTTATGAACTAAAAAATTTTAAAATAAGATGAAAGGATATAATACAATATAACAAAATTATATAATATAATTATACAATAATATAATATATATCATATTTAATATATCATATATACTATATCACATGTCATAATATATTATATTGTATATTTTATATTATGTAATATATAATTTATTATAATATATTATATATGGTTATATATAATATGTTATATAATTATATAATATTTTATATATTGTTATATATATGTTATATAATTATATAATATATAATTATATAATAATTACATAATATAATTATATATATAATATAATATATATATAATATATATAATATATATAATTATATTATATAATCATTATATAATTATA
>NW_022436965.1:3273523-3273774 GCF_009761245.1 Sapajus apella
ATATAATTATATATTATATAATCATTATATAATTATATATTATATAATCATTATATAATTATATATTATATAATCATTATATAATTATATATTACATAATCATTATATAATTATATTACATAATCATTATATAATTATATATTACATAATCATAATATAATTATATATTATATAATCATAATATAATTATATATTATATAATCATAATTTAATTATATATTATATAATAATTATATAATTAATTATATATA
>NW_022436965.1:3274174-3398534 GCF_009761245.1 Sapajus apella
TTTTTTTCTGATTATTAAAAGCATAGTTGCTGTGGGAAATGCCCAATATAATAAAATAAAATATATTAAATATAAAGGAATGACAATAAGTATCTAAATCATCTACAAAAAAAAATAAGATGAAAGAAAATGTAACTGACTTTTAAATATTAAGAAATGTATATGTTTGTTTATAATACTAATTCATTGTTCACATAATAATTTTCAGAATAAGTCCAGAATTATGTAACTTGTGGATAATAAACTCTAACATAAGCACATATCTACATTTTCTATATATCAAAATATAAATGATGCTTCTAAAATTGTGTATTTTAAAAACAAAAGTAATTATTGACCAATATTATAGTTCAAACAATTAACATTTTGTACAGTATCACTTAATGGTAATTTAGTCCCTTTAAGTTCATTCACATAGTTTGAAGAAGGAAAAATAATCATCTTAATTGATGAAAAAAGGGCATTTTCTAAAACTGAATATCCATTTTTGTATAACAAATAGTAAACTAGTAACCAAATCCAACAGTGCATCAAAAGATAAGACATCATGATCAAGTGGATTGGATCCCAGTGATTCCAAGATGGTTTAACATATGCAGGTTAACAAATGTGACACATCACATAAACAGAATTAAAAATGAATACTGTGTGATCATCTCAATAGATGTATAAAAAGCATTTGATAAAATCCAGTATCCTTTATGATAAAAACCCTTAACAAACTAGGCATAGAAGGCATTTACCTCAAAGTAATAAAAGCCATGTATGACAACCCACAACCAACATCATACCAAATGGGGAAAAGTTGAAAGCATTCCCCCTGAGAACTGGAACAAGACAAGGATGCCTACTTTAACCACTTCTATTCTACATAGTACTCGAAGTACTAGCCAAAGCAATCAGTCAAGAGAAAGAAATAAAGAGCAGCCAAATTGAAAAATAGGAAGCCATAGACTGTAGCTGTTTGCTGTTGATATGATCACATACCTAGAAAACCTAAAGTCTCATCCAAAAAGCTCCAAGATCTGCAAATGAATTCAGCAGTCTCTAGTTACAAAACCAATGTACACAAATCAATAACACTGCTATACACCAACAGCCAAGCTGAGACACAAATCAAAAATTCAATCTCGTTTACAACAGCTTCAAAAACACCAAAAGCAAAAGCAAAACCTAGGATTATACTCAACCAAGAAGGTGAAAAACCTCTACAAGGAAAACTGCAAAACACTGCCAAAAGAAATCAGAGATGACACAAACAAATGGAAACATGTCCCATGCTCACTGATAGGAAGAATCAATATTGTGAAAATGACCATACTGCCAAAAGCAATCTACAGATTCAATGTAATTGCCATCAAAATGCTATCATCATTTTTTCACAGAACTAGAGAAAAACAATCCTAAAACTCATTTGGTACCAAAAGCATAGCCAAAGAAATATTAAGTGAAAGAACAAATCTGGAGGCATTGCATCATCAGACTTCAAATTATATTGCATGGTTATATTTACCAAAACGGTATGGTACTGGCATAAAAACAGAAACATATGCCAGCTGCACTGGCTCATGCCTGTAATCCCAGCAATTTGGGAGGCTGAGGTGGGAGGATCACCTGAGGTCAGGAGTTAAAGACCAGCCTGGCCAACATGGTGAAACCCCATCTCTACTAAAAATACAAAAATTTAGTTAGGTGTGGTGGCAAGCACATACAAACCCAGCTACTCAGGAGGTTGAGGCAGGAGAGTCACTTGAACTCAGGAGGTGGAGGTTGCAGTGAGCCAAGATAGTGTCACTGCACTCCAGCCTGGGTGACAGAATGAGACTCTGTCTCAAATAAATAAATAAATTTAAATAAATAAATAAATAAATAAAATATATAGACCAATGGAATAGAACAGAGGACCTAAAAATAAAGACAAATACTTATAGCCAATTGATCTTTAAAAAACATGCAAAAATGTAGAGAGGAGAAAGAACACCTTATTAAATAAATGTTGCTGGGAAAACTGGCAAGCCAGAAGTCAAAGAATAAAACTGGATACCTATCTCCAGCCTTCTACAAAAATCAACTCAAGATGTCAATGACTTAGATCTAAGACCTGAAATCATAAAATTCTAGAAGATAGCATTAGGAAAGCTTTTTTGGACATTGGCCTCAGCAAAGAATTTATAACTAAGACCCCAAAAGCAAATGCAACAAAAAAGTAAATAAATGGGATGTAATTTAAAAAAAAAAAAAAAAAAAAAAAAAAATCTTCTGCACCACAAAAGAAATAATCAGAAATATTTGCAAACTATGCACTGGACAAAGGACTAGTGTCAAAAATCTACAAGAAACTCAAACAAATCAACACGCACACACACACACACACCATCAAAAAGTGAACAAACAACATGAATAGACATTCCTCACAAGATACACAAACAGCCAACAAACATGAAAAAATGTTCAACATCACTAATCATAGGGAAATGCAAATTAAAACCACAATGAGGTTCTACCTTACTCCAGCAAGAATGGCCATAATTAAAAACTCAAAAAACAATAGATGTTGGTGTGAGTGAACTGAAAAGGGAACACTTTTACACTGCTGGTGGGAATGTAAACTAGTACAACCACTGTGGAAGACAGTATGGAGATTCGTTAAAGTAATAAATGTAGGGCTGGGTGCAGTGGCTCATGCCTGTAATCAGCAATTTGGGAGGCTGAGGCGGGTGGATCACAAGGTCAGGAGATCTACACCATCCTGGCCAACATGGTGAAATCCTGTCTCTACTAAAAATACAAAAATTAGCTGGGCATGGTGGCAGGTGCCTGTAATTCCAGTTACTTGGGAGGCTGAGGCAGGAGAATTGCTTGAATCAGAGAGTTGGAAGTTACAGTGAGCCAAGATGGCACCACTGCACTCCAGCCTTGGCCACGCAGCAAGACTCCAACTCAAAAAAGAAAAAAAGGGAATAAAAGTAGAACTGCAATTTGATCCAGCAATCCCAGGACTGGGTATCTAACGAAAGAGAAAGGGTTATTGTATGAAAAAGACACATTACACGCATGTTCATAGCAGCATAATTTGCAATTGCAAAGATGTGGAACCAACCTAAGTGTCCATCAACCAATGAGTGAATGAAGAAAACATAGTAAACATACACTACGAAATACTACCCAGTCATAAAAAGGACAAAATAATAATACAAAATGATTATACAAAATAATAATATATTTTGCAGCAACTTGCATGGAGCTGGAGGCCATTAGAGTTAGTAATTCTTTAAGGTAAACTTTCCCTGTTCAAATTATTCTCTGCTGTCTCCTTGTTAGCCTTCATTGATATGCAATAAGTATGATTTTTTTCTCCTTTTATTTTTAATCTATATGTGCATTTTATTTAAAGTGGGTTTCCAGTAGAAAGTATATACTTTGTTCTTTTCTTTTATATATATATATAAAGATATATATATCTTATATATATAAATAAATTTATATATGTGTTTATATATATCTTTATATATATTAAAAGATTCTTTTTATATATATAAAAGATATATCTTTATATATAAAATTTATATATATGAGTTATATATATGAATTTAATATATATATAAAAGATAAAGATTTTATATATATATTAAAAGGTATATATATTATAGATATATATATATATATACAAAAGAAAAGAACAAAGGCATGGACGGCATTTGACCATGCATTTTTAGTGTAATTTATTAATATGGGTGGATTCAAGTCTATCATCTTTCTTTGTTTTCTCTTTTCTCTCCATGTGTTTTTTGTTACTTCTTTTCCTTTTTCATACCTTCTTTTCAATTAATTGAAGATTTATTGAATTTCACTTGGCTCTAATTTTGACATATTGTTTAATAATAATAATTTTAAATATTTGGTATAGTCTTCTAGTTATTTATGATGTGAAGAGAAATCCAGTTCTTATTACTACATCATAGTGTAAAGTTGAAACCTAAAAGGGATTATTTATTGTATATTGTCTCTTAAGTTTTATATAAAAGGATCAATATTCAAAAAGAAAATAATACATCAATTGATAAAAGCCAAAATTACGAAATAATAAGAACAGCTGGATAACTGGCCCTATGAAAATTTATAGTACATTAAGACATAGGATAAAACCACAAATCAGTTTATATAGGTGCAGGACCAGAATACCATATTATTTCATTTAACTGAATCCAGAATCCAGAATGAGAAAGTGGTATTTGTGAGAACTTTATAGATGAAAAAAGCAGCAGTTTAATGGGTTAGAATGAGTTACTTATTGCTCTTACAACTGGTTGTACAAATGATATTAAATGAAGTCAGACCTTTATGTCTACCTTATTTATAAAAACAAATTTGAAAATTTTTAAATGTTTTATTTATTTAAACTATATATAAAAATATTTTTAAGAAAATCTAAATCCAGTGTGAACTAGAGTTTGGAAGACTGTTACTAACTCTATTAATTCAGATAGGCTAGATTGTACTGTTATAAAAATTGCAAAACCTTAATGGTTATAAAAATAAAGGCCTATATCTCATTACATTGTACATTCTTCCTAGGCTGTCAGTGACTCTTACCACCCTAACACCAGGGATTAGTGAAAATTATCATCATAGATGATGCTGGTTTTTGTAGTACACTAGCTCCAGATACTTTTTCCCAGAAATCTGACTTGCCTTTTCTGCTCACAGTTTATTGGCCAAAACCAGTCATACACCAATGCCTAACTATAAAAAATGAAAACAGGAAGTAAAGTGCAAGTTCTAATGGGAACTGGCAATGATTGTTCAATATTTCTCAGGAACACCTCACAAACAAACCCTGAATCTCAAAAACTCTATTTGGGAAAATGCATTACTGACTCCAGGAAAAAATATATAATGAATAATTTATCATCATTATTAACTCTAATGGGAAGAGTAATTCCAAGTTTGCAAGAAACAGAAACAAATGCTCTCAGTCCCATTAAAATTGAACAAAAGATAACAGCAAGACCTCCACAGGGATCAAATCTCAATGTCCAATAAATTTATATAAAGAATCTGAAGTTTAGTCTCATGGGGACAACAAATACTAAATTATCAATGAGATATATCATCCCCTCTGAATGAAAACAAAATGAAAAGAATCATTCAACTATGCCCAGTAGAGATATGAAGAAAATTTGCTGACAAAAAAGATAAATTTTACCACCGTATTGAGAAACAGCATCTATTAAAATTAAACATAAAATTTCACATGTGATGCAGCAGTGTTACTTCATGGAACCCACCCCACAGGGACAAAGGCAATGATTGAGGAAGGCCTGTTGCCATGGACTGTAGTACGTTATTTCAGAATTCTTATGCTGAAGGCCTAATCCACAGTATTTAACTATATTTGGAGATAAGGCCTTTAAAGAGGTAATTAAGGTAAATGTGGTCGTAAGAGTGGGGCTCTAATCTAATATGACTGGACTCTTACAAGAAAAGAAAGAGAACAGGGCTATGACCACATGCTGAAAAAGGGTATATAAAGACACCCACGAGGCATGACTCACACTTAATCAGTTGTGTAGTTCTAAAAGGCTAACAAGTTTAAAAAAATAAGCAGTTAAAAAAATTCTCTGATTATTCTTCAACATTGCTATTGAAATATTTGCAGCAGAAATTGAATTCATATAGCAATGGTTTCTTATCCTTTGAACATCAATAAATCAGCAAATTTTATTTATCCTTGTTTGAAAAATTCAGAGGCCAGAGGTAAAGTGACAATAGTTACAAATTTTAAAAGATAACTTTGGACTAAATAAGTTGAAGAACACTTGAGAAGACAATTTACATTATCTGTCAATGTCAGTAAAATGAATATACCTATACAATTAGTTGTATCTAGAATGTTACAAACCATATTTCACAACCAAATACAATTTACGGGAGTTAGAATGGACAGTGTGATATGCAATTTATTTTCTTATCCAATAATTTGGATCTATGATCTTGTTAAAAACTCACTATGAAGGAGAAACATTTTATCTTTTCCTAAGAGTGTCCTGATAAAGAAATCAGCTAAAACCACTTTCAGATGAGGTACTTTAAACACACAGAAAGAAACAGAGAGAGAGAGAAGGAGAGAGGGAAACAGAGAGAGAGAGAAGGAGAGAGAGAAAGAAAAAGAAAAAGAGAAAATATTTCATTTTAATTGTCATAAAATAAAAAATACGGAAATATAGATGATCACACTGTGTGGTGATTTTTTTATACTGCTTTAGAGTTCACCTACTTTTTATTCCCAGTTATTGTATTTTGTTATAAAATTTTCATGTGCTTCTTTTCCATATCTTCTCTTTCTTTTCATGTGTTTATTTTCATTCCTTTTCATTCAATTTAATTATTTCATAATTGCTCTGTGCTGCCTTTGGCCTGTTTGATGCTATCTTTTCTATAGATTTCTCTACAGTAGATACCCAAAGACCTGGGGCCTCTGCTTCCTGCTCACTCCTATTCCAGGTGGTAACAGGGCTATGATCTGTGAAAATCCTTCTATCCCCGTTTGTACTTTCGCTCAATTAAATGTACTTAACCTATGTTTCTCTCTCTAGAGGCTCCTTTTGACAGCTAATTATCTAATTCAAACTGATAAGACACCGAGTTGTTAAACCTCCCAAGTCATATACTTTGATTTTACAAAGATTTTTCTGAAGGCCACGTTGTAACTCAAAGGAATTTCTGTAACAGGAATGTCAGGCACAATGCCAGACCCACTAGGAGCAGAGTTATTGAAAAGATTGATTTTGTGCTCAAAGGGTCCAGTACCTTATAACTTATAATTTATATGTGTTTTCTGGCCCTGATTTAAGGATACTTCTCTACTCTCACATATCAGGAAACCAGGATACTTTTTGGGGAAGGTTGGCATCCATGCCCCATTAATATGTTATTGGTAGAGTTTTAAAGGCAAGACGTCATTGAAAAATAAAAGTTTTTCCCCCGCATGTACTCTACCTTCTCCTCTTCCCTATTTTAAATGCACTAAAACTTATTTTAATTTTTATAAGAAACTTTCCTGAAATTTTGATAGAACAAAATAGAAGTCTAGGGTATTTTTTAATACTAATGGCTGTAGTCTATTAAAAACAGTGTTATTAGCCACTGGTTTATAGATTTGTTTTGTTATATTCTTTTTTTGTTTTTGCTTGAAATAACCTATAAAGTCAGGCTTTTAGTAAAAATAAGTAAATAATAAACTAACAAAAAACTAATTTTGTAAAGGGAGCAGAAACCTAAGGTATTCAAGAGCCAGTCATATCACCTTTCTCTATATCCTCACTTGCTTCCTCAGTTATTGACTTCCTCCTTCTCTTCTACTTCTTTCACTCCCTCCTTTTTTATTTGCCTCATTTCTCTCTGATATCTTCTTTGCTTTTTCCTTTTCTACTTCATCTCACCTCCTCATGTTTTCTTTAACGGAAGACAATCTTAGCCATTGATCATTCATCTCTGACTTATACTTACCTATAAGAGAAGAATGATTTGCAAGCCATAAACTCATGATAATCATGAACTATCTGAATAATCTGGCATTGTCATGCTTGCTTTGGATACTGTCCTATCCTTCACAGAATTTGGGTTTATGTCCAAGAATCATGTGCCTAAATATAAATTCTCTTACACTTGGAACATAACCTTGGCCTGGGTTTCCCTCTATCCAATAGACTTGTTTGTAGATTCTACATCTTTTGAAGCAGACAGATGTGTTTCAAATTATTTCCATTAAAAAAGCATAAACAATAAATGCCTTTAATAGGTTTTTAAAGTTACGGGTACACATATCTTAGAACTGGGCAATATTTTTCTCCAGTCTTCTATAATTAACACATTATTGTTAAAAGAAGACTGAATTCATTTTAACTAACTGTTCTTAGAATAATTGATACTTTTATTGGGCCCCTACTATGGCCAAGGCACTATGTTAGGAAAATTATATAGGCTTCAATCCAAACAACAACCTTATAAAAATAGGTTTTAGAAAGTCATTTTAAGTATTGAGGAAATTAAGATTTGCAAGAGTTACGGTATTTGTCCAGAAGTTACAGCTGCAAATGGCAAAGCTGGAATGCTACTAAAATTCTATCTAACTTGTTCCATTTCCTTCAATTGCTTTATCAACTGTGAAACAGAACCAAGTACATATTGTGACAACACTTCAGAGCCTATCCCGAAATCTCGTTTTAAATTTGCATCATAGAGTGAACTTGGTAACTAGAACAGCCTATATATGTCCAGCAATGTGAGGGGTAGCCACTCAGAGTTGCAGGTCTGAGTATGTCTTTGTGAATGATGAAGAGAGCTTGTTCTCTTTGCTCTTTTCTTTGCTGCCACCCCTCCTCCATTTTTCCTCTGGACAAGAGAAAAGGAGAGAGAACATTACTGACTTCACCCAATGTGTCTGCATGATCAGCTCTGCTGAAGGTTTCAGCAGGGGAGCAGATTGACTGTAACTGCAAAAATCAGATTTGAGGATTATCTACGGATTTCATTTTCTATCTTCCCCCAATATAATAAAACGTTGGCTATATCTATATCAAATTTATTACCTCTCTTAACTAGCTTATTTATTAGGATTTCTGTAATACTCCCTCTCTAGATATGCTGAAGCATTTTAAAATGTCACATCTTGAAATGTGAAAATCATGACTTTTTAAATGGCTTCTTGTAGAATGTTTTTATGTGATCATATATAAGGTGATCAAGAGGATTCTAGATGTTAACTAACAAATTTAAGAATTGAATTTTTACCTTTAAATATGACATCATCACATTAAACTGAAGTGATTTAATAACATACTAAGTTTAACTTTACTTTTTATTCTCCATTTTATTCTATTTCTCACTTGATAACTTTGGAATTAGCTACAGAATTGAATGTTATTTAACACAAGTTGCACAAGGCAGAAATGTATAGATGCGTATTTTTCAAGAAAAATAATTTTAAGCGCATATTCAGCTATTTAATAAATCCAATTTTATCAATATTATATTGTTTCTAACATAAAGATATTTGACAAAGAGAAAATAGGCCAAAAGGCTTTTAAAATAAACCCAAGTGGGAGAGGTTGATTAAATTAAGAAAAATTATATTTTTAAAGAATTATTTTACATGGTATTCATTTTTAAGCTTCCTTATTTTCAACTTCTATTTTGCTCATATAAACACATATTAGAAAAAGCCTTAGCATTAGTTTACAGATCAAATTAAATTCAACCATTGCTGTCTTTGAAGCTTATCCATTAAAAATGTATATCTATCTGATCCACCCACTTTTTACCAGCACTATGTGAAAATAGGCTAATCATTTAGATTTTCTTAACATCTGCTTCCTCGTCTTTAAAACAGGATAATAATCACCAATCTGTTCTATGTCAAACGTCATTTCAGGACTGAAGATGCTGATAGAAATAAAAATGCCTTGAAGACCTATATGCAAACTAAATCTTTAGTCTCAGTACAAGTTTTTTTGATGGTCACCGAAATGAAATTTCAAATAAACAATTGTACCGTCACTCAATCATCAATTAAAATATATGATACATTCTCACATGCATTTCTACAAAACAGTCGTTGAAAACTTTGGTAGTACTTTATGCAATTATAAGGTCACAGCATAAAATACACCTTTCTATTCATACCGTTTGTGAGTACAGCAATCAATATTTATAAAAAAAATAAGAAGAATGATTTCTGAAGTTAAAAGTTATCAATGTGAGTAGATAAAGTAAATACTGGTATATTTCCTTTACATATATGAATAAAAATCAAGAATGACTTCTCTTCATAATTATATATGAAAGTGTAAAATATCTCCCAGATATTAAATAAGCACAAAACTTATGTGAAATAATATTTTATTTATCTCTAATTTAGACATATGACAAAGGTTTGTGTCTGGGGAATAGTCAAATAGATTCAACAAGAAAAGCCAATTGTGCTTGTTATATTTTATGAGTACCAACAACATCTGTCATAGGATGTATTTTTTACAATCAATAGCTTTGTTTTATATATCTCCTTTTACTATAATGATTATGTAGTACCTCTTTTACAAATGTTTCTAATATGCTCAGAAAGATTGACTCTCTTTCTACTATATTTTATATACATATAATAATATTTTTCATAGGAATGTGTTGTTTGTATATATGTCCTATATCATCCACCTGAAATACATTGGATTCTTTGAGAACCATGACAGTGATTGTTTTTTTTTAATCAGCAAATTAAAAACCCCATTTCCAAGATTCAAAGGTTCCTAAAATGTCTGCATGCTTTTAGCAATTAAAACCATTTCTGTTAGAGTCAAGATCCCCAAAATATGGCTAACCTACAAGACAGTATGATTAATAATGTTAGATATTAATGATACAGCAAAAAGAGAAAACTGAAATTTATTGCAAAAATTTTATTTTATAGGGACACTGAAGTATCTAAGAAAAACTTTAAAATATGTTATTAAAATACACATTTACTACTAAAATACAAGTTATTTTTATTTACATTCTAGGAATATTTCTAAGAGTGATATAAATCAACATGATTTCTTTTTAAATTTATTTATTTATTTTTAAGTTTAGGGCTTACAAAATAAAGATTTCATTACCTAATAAAACTCTTTATGTAGTGCCCAATGAATGCAGAGAGAGAGAGAGAGAGAGGGAGAGAGAGGGAGAGGGAGGGAGAGAGAGAGAGGGAGAGAGGGAGAGAGAGAGAGGGAGAGAGAGACAGAGGGAGAGGGAGAGAGAAGGAGAGGGGGAGAGAGGGAGAGAGAGAGGGAGAGAGGAAGGGGGGAGAGAGGGAGAGAGAGAGGGAGAGGGAGAGAGAGGGAGAGAGAGGGAGAGAGAGGGAGGGAGGGAGAGAGAGAGAGATAGAGGGAGAGAGGGAGAGAGAGGGAGAGGGAGGGAGAGAGAGAGAGGGAGAGAGAGAGGGAGAGGGGGGAAGAGAGAGAGAGAGAGGGAGAGAGAGGGAGGGGGGGAAGAGAGAGAGAGAGGGAGAGAGAGGGAGGGAGGGAGAGAGAGAGAGCATGTGTAAGTATTCCTGGTGTGAAACGACTTAATAGACTCTTCTGAACATACTGATAAAGAACCATCATTAGTAAATGTTTATAAATTGAAAGAAAACAAAAAAGGTTTTATGTAACTGAAAATCATCTTTTAGAAATGGTTTATGCAGGAGGAATTAAAATATAAAACAAGATTTTCACAATATTTTACCAGGCAAATACCCATTTAGAAAAGTATTTTATTAGCTACCTGATATATTGAAATGAATGATTTTCTTTCTTAGTCAGCTTTCCATTAGTATGAAAATGGGAGCAGTTTGAGCCTTGATCAGTGGGTAGAAAGAAAATAAAGTTACTTTTTCAACCTTGAATTTAACTGTGAGGCAGAATGAATGTTCTAATTTCTTGAGGAATTGAAATTATTTATGAAGGCACAGATGTAATGGATCCTGGTGCATTCTGCAAGTTGAAAGCAAAACTGATTCTAAAGGAGTCTTTTCCTCTAAAGTACTGATGGAATGTTATGTTGACAATGGTAAAAGTCAATCATTAATTTTCTTATAATTTCTGAAATGCTTCAGTAGAGCTTAATAAATTATGTCATCTCTAAGGCTTGGTTCCACAGCCTTAATTTAGTGGAATGAATCTGGAGATTATATTTTTACATATTTAGATATGCTTTGCAGAAGTCAACAAATGTTTTTTTGTAAAAGATCCAATAGTAGATATTTTAGGCTCTGTGGACCATATATCTGTTGCAATTACTCGACTCTGTTGTTTATGGAAAATAACCACTGACAATATTCAGAGGAATGAGCATGGTCATGCTCTAATAAAACTTTATTTACAAAAACAGGAAACTTGCCTATAGCCTGTGATAACCCCCTGGATTTAAACATGTTTCTGCTAATATAACTAGAAAGTCTAATCCTTTGAAATATACCTTCTAGTCACTCACCCCCAACTCCTGTCAATATCAGACATATAAAGTTCCATTAAGATTATATTCATATTATAACATTTTGATATATTTAGTATTGTTTAGTGTACTCTAATATGACTTTTCATAATAGGAAATGTTAGTTTTAAAAGAGAAAATATTAGGTAAGATTGTTCTATAATGAATGCATGCATTTATTAGTCAGAGTTCCTAAAATGGCAGAACTAATAGGACAGATGAATATATAAAGGGGAGTTTATTGGGAGAACTGACTCACACCATCACAAGGTAAAGTCCCACGATAGGCCCTTTGCAAGCTTAAAGAGCCAGGAAACCAGTCCAAGTCCCAAAGCTTCAAAAGTAGGGTAGCCAATTGTGCAGCCTTCAGTCTGTGGCCAAAGGTCCCAGAGCCCCTGGGAAGTCACTGGTGTAGGTCCAAGGGTGCAAAAGCTGAAGAACTTGGAATCTGATGTTCCAGAGCAGAGAGCTTTCAGCAGGAAAGAAAGATGGAGGCCAGAAGATTCAGCACGTTCCAGCCTCTGCCCACTTTATTCTAGCTGTGCTGGTGGTTGATTAGACGGTGCCCAACCAGATTGAGGGTGGCCTCCTCTCTCAGTCCACTGATTAATCTCTTTTGGCAACAGCCTCACAGACACACCCAGAAACAACACATAGCATCCTTCCATCCAATCAAGTCAACACTCAATATTAACCATCACAATGTAATTTCTAAGTAAACCAGATTTTCCCAATGTACTTCATATTTCCAAGCAATGATTTCCATTATTTTAGGATTCTGTTACCATTGAACAAATAATGAATGCCTTAAAGAATTCATGTAACTTTCAAAAATGTTATCTTCTATTAAGATACTAGATAAAGGTGATTTATTTTATCTTTTTGAGAGATGAATTAATACACAGTTGACAATGGCCAAACCATATAAGGCAATAGAACTCTGACCCACAGATCTGCAGCATCCAACCCTGGAAAGCCAAACTATAACCTCTGAAGCAAATGGTCCAGAACATTCAGAACTTGACCAATGACTGTTACATTTTGTTCCAGCTTCCAACCCAGGACTAACCAGATAAAGCCAAATATGTTCATTAAATCAAACAAATAAGATGCCTCTCTTCTAACTGGCCTGTTTCCAGCTTCCACATGTCAACAATCTCCAGTTAAAACATACCTAAAGACTTCCTAACAAAAAAAGAAAAGCAAAACTCTTAAACCTTTGAATCCCTAATAGACATAAGTGATGGGAGCTGACTCCCTTGCTACAACAAATACTAAATAGTCCCTGGTTTATTATTTGGGAGATTTTTATTTCCACACTACAATCTTATTAAGGAGCAAAGACCTTAAAGGTGGATAACATGCCTTCAAGTGCAAATTCGACCACTCGACTTGGCAACATTGGGCACTCTTAAAGTCTGATATACACAATGCAAATTTCTCATTTTAAGGTGAAGTTTAGGCCACAGAATATATACGAAAACTATTAGTATCCATGAATAGCCTGAAATAATGAATTGGATGCATTATTCCAGAGCCACATGGTCTAATGGGTTATTCCAAGTCTGTTGTCAAAGTAATGTGTCTTTATCATTTAAGATGGCTTTAAAAAGTTATTTTTTCCATTTCTAAAATTCTTCACCATTTCCCATTCAATTAGAACACTGAGCTAATAAGAAATAAGGCAATTATTAAACCCAGGAAACAAAATTGAAAGGAAGTTTTCACCATTTCCCATTCAACCTTAAACCATACTTGAGAATATAGCGATTTTTTTTCCAAAAAAATTTAGTGTCATTAAAATTTCCAAGAATGAAAAGACACCTATGGAATTAGATCTCAGTCACTTTTACATTGGGGACAAAGAGTGTGTATTCAAACCTCAAAGGCCATATGATCACAGGTGAGATGCTTTATATCTGTCTTATTTTTTCATTTAAGAGCAGAAAAAACAATAGAGTCTCATGTGGTTGTTCTGAAATTAATTAAGTTTCCAAATGTAAGGTGCTCAGAACAATGCCGGGTGCATGTAAATGCCACATCAATGTCCCTTCCTTCCTTATTTATATGATTTATATCTATAGGTTTTTAGGACTTTGAGCAAACACATTATGTTAAGTGTTAAATAAAAACTTCAAAGCAATCACTTCAAAGTCCTATTTTCAATGTAATCAAGAACCTTAATGATGTATTTTACCTTTTAGAAATACGTATTATTTTATTTCTGTAAAAGATTAAGATTGCTGCTGTTGACAGCCTCAATACTGTCTTCAGTCCAGCGTTCAGTGACTGAAAAAGAGCTACATTTTATAACTGATGTGATATCCTGTCCCTGGAGAGGCAGAACTGTCATGTTGGTAGTAATATTCTGTTTCCAGAATGAGTATCTGAACCACGATATTAACCCTTGGACATTCTACACCGTGTCAGTAAAGCTTTAATGCTAAGAAAATTGGAAAGCTGAAAATTTCAAGTAAATACTTTAAACATATTTCTTAAGTCTGCACAATTATCAAGTACTTATTTTGACTTGTAAAGTATTGAGATTATGTCTTATTTGAGTTTCCCTTTAGCATAACAGACTCCAGTTTTGGCATTTCTGAATATATTTACAGAAGGGAGAGCGGCTGACAGGATGTCCTGATTTGACTCAGTGAAATGGAAGAAAAGTTCCATGCAGTAGGGTTGCGGGAGGTCAGAGTTCGTGCTGCTGAAATCATTCTTTAGCCTCTTTCATGTACCCAGGGGCATGTGCTGTAAGCCTGGAGAGCAAATAAGTGAATACTTTAAAAAGCTGTTTTACTAAGACATGTAGGAATTTGAGAATAGGAGGCTGTAAACTTGCTGACCTAATCCTTAAAAGGTGGAAAAATGGGAAGGAAAGATGTTTTTCCTCATTCAAGTGGGGAGACTACATGAATCACCTCAGAGGCCGAGACCTATGGAGCAGCACCCAAAGCAGAAGAGCTGAGAGTGCCTGGCTTGACCAGGAAATTGGACAGTCTATCCTAGAATGAAGACCACAAATCAACAGATGTTTAAGCAGAAATCACGTGCATGAGCAAATGTTGACAGAAGGAAATGGAATGCCCCACATGATAGCTAAGAGACTAAATTCTCAACGATAGTCAATTTCCACATTTCAACTAGATGAATGGAATTAAAATGAGCTTACTAGTATGCTACAGTGTAAGAATCCCACTTGGAAGGCCAAACACGATGCATTCGAAGCCGGACGTGGTCATTATAAATGGATATGATGATAATACTGACATAAGAGTATGTGAAGGAGGATCAAATGAGTTAATTTATGCAACTGGAATTTCCAAACATCATTGATGGGTCTGCATATGAAACAACTCGTCTGCAAATCAACCTGTCAGTTTCTCATAATCGTAAGTATCTACCTAAATTATGAAACTTCTAAATATTTACTCAAGAAAATTAAAACATATATATAGAGTAAAAGCACTTATATGCTAGAGTGTGTCTCTCTAAAAGTATATATAAAATGTCTAACATTAGGAATGCTTTTTCTCTGAACTATAGAATTATGGTTGAATATTTTCTCTCTTTAGTGTAATTTTAGAAAATCAATTAAAAATTTTTAAATGTATGGAATAGTTTTCTTTGCATTTATCTAATAATTATGTAAATTTATCATTGAAGATAGACATGAGGAACATGGGAGAGCTTTCCTTTGTCTGCAAATGATTGGCATTAATAAATGACTCCCTAAAGTATTCCTTTACAAATTTCATGATGTTGTGCTGGGTGAGCATAACAAATACTAAAAACTGTTAGGTTCTGAGAAATTTCTGGGAAGAGAAGGCATTTAATCCTCTCAAAAAAAGAGAGCCTGCATAGACAAAACAATCCTAAGCAAAAAGAACAAAGCTGGAGGCATCACACTGCCTGACTTCAAACTATACTACAAGACAACAGTAATCAAAACAGCATGGTACTGGTACTGAAACAGAGACATAGACCAATGGAACAGAACAGAGGCCTCCGAAGCAACACCACACATCTACAACCATCTAATCTTTGACAAACCTGACAAAAACAAGCAATGGGAAATCTGCTTTAGTTCTTTGTAGATTCTGGATATTAGCCCTTTGTCAGATGGGTAGATTGCAAAAATTTTTTCCCATTCTGTTGGTTGCCAGTTCACTTTGATGATTATTTCTTTTGCTGTGCACCAAAAGCAATGGCAACAAAAGCCAAAATAGACAAATGGGATCTAATTAAACATAAGAGTTTCAATGAAATTTTTTAAATCTCTTAAAGATCAGCAAGTATAAATGTCTTAGGCACCAAGAAAAAAAAGGAATTATCCTATGAAGGAAACCCTCTGCTCTGCACTTCCTGGGATAGTTTTGGATATTTTAAACAACACTTAAATGAAATCAACATATACATTTTCTCTCAAAAGTTTCTAGTTTTAAGACTATTATCTTTTTGCAAAATCTCATTCATACTCTCAGAATCTAAAGTTTATTTGAATGTTTGTATGCATTAATTTGCCCTTCCACTTTCTATCATGTTATAATATAGCATGAAGCCCTCGCCCGATGCTTCCCAGCCTCACTCTGTTGCCCAGGATGGAGTGCAGTAGCACAGTCTTGGCTCCCTACAACCTCCACCCCCTGGGTTCAAAAGATTCTCATGCCTCAGCCTCCAGAGTAGCTGGGATCACAGGCGTGCACCACCATGCCTGGTTAATTTTTGTATTTTTAGTAGAGATGGGGTTTCACCATGTTGGTCAGGCTGGTCTCAAATTAACCTCAAGTGATCGGCCCCACTTGGCCTCCCAAAGTGCTGGGATCACAGGTGTGAGCCACCATACCCAGCCCTACCTTTTTATGTCAAGTGTTCCCTTCTACTACAGTCTTTATTTGTGCAAATAATTTGTAGCTTTGTTTTGTGTGTACAGCTTCCTGTTATCTTCATGTGATAGTGGAATTTATCCTCGACTGGATTAAAACCTCTGAAACAAAACCTAACGAGTACATTTTTTTGTAAGTAACTATCAACTTTTTGTTTATGATTCTCATTTTGACTATTTAAAAAAAGTGTGTATCTTTATACACACAAATATATAGATATAGATTAAGTCCTTTTTATATGACTTCTCTTAATTAGAATATTATGAGGAATAATCAGGGCCCAATGTGTTGAACAAACGAGCTGTGATTTTTTTTTTCTCATTTGCCTTTCTTCTGTATAACATAATTTACCTTCATGGAGTCAGTCATAATTACTAACAATTATTTTAAAAAATGCATTAGTATAAATATATTTTATCATCAGAATATTCACTAGTAGCTAAAGATGGTAATGGTTAAATTTTATACAGATGTTCTCTGATAAGCCAGGGAATATCGTGATGTGAGATCCAACTTATGAAGCCAGTTGTTCAGTGTCCAAATATATGCAGCAATTGATTGTTCCATTAAGTGCAGGGAGTTCAAATGCCTAGAATAAGTGTTTAATTATGAGTCAAAAGTAATTTAGTGGTGCCTGAGTATACAGTTTAATAATGGCACACCAATTTGCATTTAAATATTTGCAAGTTCACTGCCTTTTGAGAAAGTCTATTCAGTTATAAAGTAAGCTTTTGAAGAAAGATGTCTGGTTGATTAATTACTAGGAATAGCCCCAATGTTATATATATACGCTATTGACATTGCCACATGTGAAATTACACAAAAGTTATTTTGTCAATGTAATTTTTAACCTACCGAAATGCATAATTCAAAACAATTCACACACACAGTATCAAAAATGGTTAACAAAATAGTAAAAATTCACACATAAAATGATCTGTATTGTTGAAATCTTTAAAAATCATAATAAATTTAAAAGTAAGTGCTTGCCAATCAAAACAGAAATGTTATTTTTTTATTTTCCTATTACACATTGCTTATCTATAATATAGAAAAGGAGAAAACATTCTACATTTTACCCCTTAATCTTGGCTATAAATACAAAGAGCAAAAGTTCTTTGTTTAAAACTAGCAAAGTGTATAAACTAATTTACTGCACGGATGCTCATAATTGATGTTTTCTACTCATTTCAGATCTCCTATACATGCAACACACCTGTAATTCTGTTGAGGCCATCTATAACACTTACCAATGAAAAATCATATTTAATCAACAACAGCAAAGATTGTGATTTATACAGTACAATGCATTTCTGTTATAAATGTAGATTTGTACAAACACTAACTCTAGTGTCTTAAGGAGTACTGGGAAGAGTTAATGCTAAAAAAACCACATGATTAAAAATAAATCTCAACAATATTAAGAACAAAATCCAGCAATCTATAGCTAAGACTACAGCTTATTTTATGGAAAACACACTTATTTAGTCTCCATTTGAAAACGCTATCTTTGGTTTTACTTTGGCTTGCAAGTCCTATCACTAAAACTTAAATACTGTCTCCTACTCTATTGAAAATAGGGAAATCAAGTAAAGCTGTAATAACTGATCTAAATGTGAAGAAAAATAATTTATATATTTTTTCCATTATTTTAAAACAAATGTTATTTTCCTATATTTTTAAAGTAATCTATCTTTGGCTCATTCTCTAAAATGCATCTGCCCAACACTTCCCTCACATGTAATTGTTGATAATCAGTGCCTGCTGTCATGGGCAGCATTATCTCTGCAGTGCTTGAATGTGAGTAAGGTGACAAAGTGACCACCTTGCAGCTCACTGTGGATTATACATCTGTTCTTTATACCATGAATGAATTGCAGTTCTACCTGGCAATATCCCTATCATTTTCATTCTGGGCAACAGAATTCCAGTGTTTTGATTCTGAATAGATCAATTTCACTTGATTTCTGGGTGCTAGGACGGTGTTTCAGCTAATCTAAGTAAATCACAAAGAATTTTTCCTTTAGTTTTCCATTTTTAATTGTTTTGTTTTGCTGCTTATCAAGTTTCCTTTGAACACTACTTGCTTATCTAGATCAAATGAGAAATTAGAAAGATAGGAAGACACATTCCCTGCCTTCGGTGTCTAACTCTTACACATGCGAATTGTGCACTTGATTCTATAACTTGTGGAACATCTGATATGACCCTCCCCATAAGGCGTCTGACTCTTAAGAGAGTGAAAGTCCTTGTCAGCGCTAGTCTAATAAGATAAGCCCTGATGGATAACAAGAGTTAGTCTATACAGTTGTACATAATTACCAAAAGACGATCAAAATTTATGTTTCCTGGGTGATCAGTACCATGTTGATGCTGACATTCAAACAAATGTTAATCAAGATGTTCTGCAATAGCATCCTAAACTAGAGCTTGAAGATTCTCTTTGTGGTCACTGACACAGCTATTGCAATGGGGAAACCACTTCTAAATTGCTCATTGCAAGCCATGATGTAATGACAAAGAAGAGAAACAAATTTTAATAGCCTTGTATTGCTCATTTTGCTTTAAGATCCTACAGATATGAATACATGACAACACAAAAGACTCATGGTTAACATACAATAACCATTATCTGTCAAATAGATCCTTTGATGACCCTGTTTCAGATGAATCAGATAAAATATCAGTAACAATAACATGATATTGATAAGGAACATATTTCTTTCCAAGAATCAGTAATATACCTAAGTAATAATCAAGAAGAGCTATGATACTTCAGGCTAAATGCAGTAAGTAATCATTCATTTATTAATTCATTTAATATATGTGAATTACATTCGACTTAGAATGGGTTGAGTTCAAGCAGAGAGTGCAGTTATAAAACCATCTTTGAGCTTTACGTAACGGTGCTTAAAAACAAAAATAATCAGCATCTATTGCATGGGTATTTATTAGCCAAACACAACTTAAGGTATGTTACAAGATGAGAGGGCAACAATGAAATTTAAAACTTCCCCATATTATTACAGAATTGCTATTAATATATTTGCAGATGTTTATAAACTGGTCAGCTTTACTTCTATCTTGAAATTAATTTAAATGTGTTCATAGTTAAGGTAATATATTTTTTAAAATAAGCTTTTTAACAATAAGAGCCTTTCATGTTTCATGGCATTCCAATTTCTTTTAATTAGTAACTTCTGTTTTCTTTTTTAAAAAAGCTTTCAACCTAATGTCTGTGGAAATCAGTTAATATAAATGAATAAACACACTTCAAAGGGCCAAATTCCTAATTATTTAAAATTGCATATAATGTGAAATAAACTCATAAAAGACTTTGTTCTATAACAGAAAAAAAAAAAAAAAAACTATTGGAGAAGAATTCAGCAATTCCAGAAAGGTTTTTGTGGATATGAAGAAATAATTGAGTGCTTGACATCTAACTTTGTAGGTCAAAACCTGGAAAGGCAACATCTGAAAATAAACTGAAACAAAATTGTGGAATTTTTGTTGGGAGTTAGATTGGAGGTTTCATAAAAAAAAATTGAGTATGTGACCTGGATTTCAGAAAGTTCAAAGAACAAAGGAAGAGTTAGTTAAGAGGTAGAAGCCAGCTTAGGCCCTGGAATCTTGAAATAGTGGTCGGATAGGATCAAGGTCACCTATGGACACAACCCAAATGGTCAGGGAGGAGGGGAAAACAAATGAAATTCTAGTTTTCTAGTTATGAGAAATGATATTGGGGGCATTTAGGTCTTTCTGAGCTAAAGCTGAATAACGAGGTTAAGCCCGTGGACTGACTATGACATACTATATAGAATGTATTACCTTGTTGAATTAAGTGATCAGTAGTCAGTTTACTTTTATCCCATTTAAAGGTTCACCAAGTGATACGTAAGAATGCTATGCACTAAGACAAAGTTCAGAACACTCTTGCTATCTATTCCAAAGGGGTTGATTATCAGTCATAAAATACTTTTAAAAGTTAACTATATTTGATTTGCATATTATACTATCTGTGCCTATATCTGCAAATCCAAATGTACTGTCAATGAAAGAAAATTTTACTACATGGTTGTGATGAGCGGTAAACTTTTTATTTACTTTGTAATTTATTTATTTACAAGTTAACAATGAGTTGTTTCACAAAACACTATTGCAATGTGTGTGAGAGAGAGTATAACACTTCAAATGTGAGGTCATGTGGAAAAGACACATTTATGATTGTATATTCAAAGCAGCATTCTGAGGCAATATAGAACATTAAATAAAACTTAGAATTGCATTTCAAATATAAACTGGGCAAAAGCTATAAAAAATACAATAAAACTATAGTCAACAATTTTATTGTTTCATTTTAACCTTATGCTTATTTCTAATTTTTGTTTCAATTAGTATATTATTTTTCTATCACTAACATATTTTAAATATTTGAAAATATTTCAAAGACTGTCATGGCAGAAGTTGTTCTACTGATTGCTTTAATACAGACCTTCAAACTTATCTGCACAAAATATTACTCTAGTGGCCTGTCCATTTCTGATTAACGTAAGTTTGACAATTCACATAATTGTTTTGTCTTTAACTCCCTGTGAAGTAGTAAAAGGTGAGATGACATGATAACATAGGAATTATGTGACTAGCAACAACTAAAATGAAGATATAGCTTAGTTCGCATACCAGCGTATAAGCAAAAGGTGCCACTTTAGGAAAATAATAAAACTTTAACTTTTTATTTTATATCTTCTTTCACCATAGTGGTAGAAAGCAAATTATCTCTCACCGAAAAGTCCTCTTTGCCCTTAGATTGCACTTGAATTATCAAAGACTGGCTGGGCATGGTGACTCACGCCTGTAATCCCAGCACCCTGGGAGACCGAGGCAGTGGATCACAAGATCAAGAGTTCGAGACCAGCCTGGCCAACATGGGGAACCTCTGTCTCTAATAAAAATACAAAAATTACCTGGGTGTGGTGGCCCATGCCTGTAGTCCCAGATACTTGGGAGGCTGAGGCAGAAGAACCACTTGAACCCAGGAGGGGAGGCTGAAGTAAGCCAAGATTATACCACTGCACTCCAGCCTGGTGACAGAGCAAGACTCCACCTCAAAAAAAAAAAAAAAAAAAAAAAAAAAAAAAAAAAAAAAAAAAAAAAACGAAGAAAAGAAATTATCAAAGATTATAAAGTATGTATGCTATTGAAGGCAGTGATTGAGGGGTATCTTGTCCTTATTGTTATCTTTTTCACATGGATATTCATTATCATGCATAATTCACTGAGTGTAAACTAACTGAGAACCAACTTGTCACAGAGACAAGCCTGGTTCATGTGCTTCTGCACTATTTCCGACTCTGATCCATTAAATTAATAGACAAACACAGAAAGCTTGAGGCATTTAAATTGTGTGTGTCTGTGTGTGTGTGTATGTGTGTGTGTGTGTGTGTGTGTGTGTGTGTGTAGCGCAATGAGAGAACAGTATTTCCTATGTAGTTAATTATTAGAAAAGCCATCATTTCCGGGGGGAGGATTCAAGATGGCTGTTTAGGAACAGCTCAGGATTGCTGCTCCCAGTGAAAGCGCAGAGGGTGAGTGGACGCTGCATTTTTATTGCCCACAGACTAGGAAATTCCCGGGCGCAGGTGCTCCACGGTCGCCAGCGCGGCTGTTCCGGCCAGTGCGGCTGTGCCGGCCGGCGCTGCTGCTTTGCCCCACGCGGCTGCTTTGTCGGCGCCCCGGAGCAGCGGTTCTCCGTACAAAATACACCGGTGCAGGTGCTCTTTCGGCTGGCGATTGGAGCCACGGGAAGTCGCCCATTCCTCTGCTTAAAAAGGGGACTGAGCAGGGAACCAGGACAGTAGATTCCAGGGCAAAAAAAAAAAAAAAAAAAGCGCCACAAAACTCAGTGCCGCTGTTTAAGCCAGGGCAGTGAGTGGACGCAGGGGAAAACAAACAGACCCCGGCACCTCTTCAACAGGCGACTGGAACACCAACTTAAAAAAGGCTCTGAGGCAGGGAGCCAGGCGATCAGGCTCGGCTGGCCCCACCCCCACAAAAGAACAGCAATCAGAAACTCTAGATTGAGACTTTCACAGCAAGCACAGCTGAACCTGGGATGGTCCAGCTCTGTGGGGGAGGGGCGTCTGCCATTACCCAGGCAGCCCGCCAGGACAGAGGTAGTCGGCCAATGCTGAGGCAGCCTGCCATTGCCAAGGCAACCCGCCATTACAGATGCAGCCCGCCGTTACCAAGGCAACCTGCCATTGCTGAGGCAGCCTGCTGTTGCTAAGGCAACCCACCATTGCTGAGGCTGCCCGCCACTGCCAAGGCAACCCACCACAGCAGAAAGACGCCTCCTCAACAGAGGCGGGCCACCTTCGCCAAAGCAGTTCTAACTACGCCCATATAAACAGGACTGCAGGGAAGTTCACTCGGCAGCGGGGCGGAGCCCACAGCAGCTCAGCAAAGCCTCTATAGGCCGACAGTGACTAGGCTGCCTCCTTGCTGGGCAGGGCAGGTCTGAAGGAAAAAAAAAAGAAGGTGGCAGCATAACGGAAACTCATAAATAAAGCCCTAAATCCCTGGGACAGAGCACCTGGGAACAAAAAGCATTTTATGAGTTCTGCTGCAGCAGACCTAAAAGTACCTGCCCAGCAGCTCTGAATGAACAACAACAGAGCTCGCAGCTCACCATTTGAGCTCCTATAAAGAAGAGACCGTCTCCTCAAGCAGCTCCCTGACCCCTATATATCCAAAAAGACACCTCATAAAAGAGAGATCAGATTGACACTAGGCAGGTATCCTTCTGGGACAAAGATAGCAGAAGAAGAAAACTGGTAACAACCCTTGCTGTTCAGCAGCTGCTGCAGGTGAACCCCAGGCAAGCAGGGCCTGGAGTGAACCTCAGCAGACCTACAGCAGAGGGGCCAGACTGTCAGAAGGAAAACCAAGAAACAGAAATAACCTCATCATCAACAAACAGAATGTCAATCTGAAAGATTTGAGACCCAATCTGCAAGCCAGCAACTACAAAGTCGACAGGTGGATAAATCCTTAAAGATGGGAAGAAAACAGCGCAAAAAGGATGAAAACACCCAAAACCAGAACACCTCTCCTCCTAAAAGGGATCACAACTCCTCACCAGCAAGGGAACAAGGTTGGAGGGAGAACGAGTGTGATGAAATGACAGAATCAGACTTCAGAAGGTGGGTAGTAAGAAACTTCTGTGAACTTAAAGAACATGTTCTAACCAAATGCAAAGAAACTAAGAACCTTGAAAAAAGATTTGATGAAATGCTAACGAGAATGGACAAAATAGAACGGAATATAAGTGAATTGGTGGAGCTGAAAAACGCAACACGAGAACTTCGTGAAGCATGCACAAGTATCAACAGCCGAATTGACCAAGCAGAAGAAAGGATATCAGAGGTCGAAGATCAACTCAATGAAATAAAATGGGAAGGCAAGGCTGGAGAAAAAAGGATAAAAAGGAATGAACAAAGTCTGCAAGAAACGTGGGACTATGTGAAAAGACCTAATCTACGTTTGATAGGCATAACTGAATGCGACAAAGAGAATGAATCCAAGCTGGAAAATACTCTTCAGGATATTATCCAGGAAAACTTCCCCAACCTAGCAAGGCAGGCAAACATTCAAGTCCAGGAAATACAGAGAACACCAAAAAGATATTCATCAAGAAGAGCAACCCCAAGGCACATAATCGTCAGATTCACCAGGGTCGAAACGAAGGAGAAAATACTAAGGGCAGCCAGAGAGAAAGGTGGGGTTACCCACAAAGGGAAGCCCATCAGACTCACAGCAGATCTCTCAGCAGAAACCCTACAAGCCAGAAGAGAGTGGGGGCCAATATTCAACATCCTTAAAGAAAAGAACTTTCAACCCAGAATCTCCTATCCAGCCAAACTAAGATTCATAAGTGAAGGAAAAATAAAATCCTTTGGGAACATGAAAGTACTCAGAGATTTCGTCACCACCAGGCCAGCTCTACAAGAGCTCCTGAAAGAGGCTCTACACATATAAAGGAACAACAAGTACCAGCTCAACTAAAGGGCAAAACAGCCAGCTAGCACCAAAATGGCAGTATCAAATTCACACATAACAATATTGACCCTAAATGTAAATGGAATAAATGCCCCAATCAAAAGACACAGACTGGCAAATTGGATAAAAAGCCAAAACCATCGGTGTGCTGTATCCAGGAAACCCATCTCACATGCAAGGATACACAAAGGCTCAAAATAAAGGGAGGGAGGAAGATTTACCAAGCAAATGGAGAGCAAAAAAAAAGCAGGAGTTGCAATTCTCATCTCTGATAAATTAGACTTTAAAGCAACAAAGATCAAAAGAGACAAAGAGGGACATTACATAATGGTAAAAGGATCAATGCAACAAGAAGAGTTAACGATCCTAAATATATACGCACCTAATACAGGAGCACCCAGATACATAAGGCAAGTTCTTAATGACTTACAAAGAGACTTAGACTCCCACACAATAATAGTGGGAGACTTTAACACCCCATTGTCAACATTAGACAGATCAACCAGACAGAAAATTAACAGGGATATCCAGGACTTGAACTCAGACCTGGACCAAGCAAACCTAATAGACATTTATAGAACTCTCCACCTCAAATCCACAGAATATACATTCTTCTCAGCACCACATCACACCTACTCTAAAATTGACCACATAATTGGGAGTAAATCACTCCTCAGCAAATGCAAAAGAATGGAAATCGTAACAAACAGTCTCTCAGACCACAGTGCAATCAAGTTAGAACTCAGAATTCAAAAACTAACCCAGAACCGCACAGCTTCATGGAAACTGAACAACATGCTCTTGAATGCTGACTGGATAAACAATGAAATGAAGGCAGAAATAAAGATGTTCTTCGAAACCAACGAGAACGAAGGCACAACATACCAGAATCTCTGGGACACATTTAAAGCAGTGTCTAGAGGAAAATATATAGCAATAAGCGCCCACATGAGAAGCAAGGAGAGATCAAAAATTGACACCCTATCATCAAAACTGAAAGAGCTAGAGGAGCAAGATCAAAAAACCTCAAAGTCTAGCAGAAGACAAGAAATAGTTAAGATCAGAGCAGAACTGAAGGAGACAGAGACACAAAAAACCCTTCAAAAAAATCAATAAATCCAGGAGCTGGTTTTTTGAAAAGATCAACAAAATAGACAGACCACTAGCCAGATTAATAAAAAAGAAAAGAGAGAATAACCAAATTGATGCAATAAAAAACGATAAAGGGGATATCACCACAGATTCCACAGAAATTCAAACCATCATCAGAGATTATTACAAACAACTCTATGCACACAAACTAATAAACCTGGAAGAAATGGATAAATTCCTGGACTCTTGCCTCCTCCCAAGCGTAAACCAGGAAGAAGCCAAAACCCTGAACAGACTCATAACAAGGTCTGAAGTTGAGGCAGCAATTAAGAGATTACCACCCAAAAAAAGCCCAGGTCCAGACGGGTTCACAGCCGAATTCTACCAGACATACAAAGAGGAGCTGGTACCATTCCTTCTGAAACTATTCCAAACAAAACAAAAAGAGGGAATTCTTCCCAAGTCATTTTATGACACCAACATCATCCTGATTCCAAAACCCAGCAGAGACTCAACAAGAAAAGAAAACTTCAGGCCAATATCCATGATGAACATAGATGCAAAAATCTTCAATAAAATACTGACAAGCCAATTGCAACAGCACATCAAAAAGCTTATCCACCATGATCAAGTAGGATTCATCCCGGGGATGCAAGGTTGGTTCAACGTACGCAAGTCTATAAACGTAATTCACCACATAAACAGAACCAAAGACAAAAACCACAGGATTATCTCAATTGATGCAGAGAAGGCCTTTGACAAAATTCAACAGTGCTTTATGCTAAAAACCCTCAATAAGCTAGGTATCGATGGAATGTATCTCAAAATAATAAAAGCTATTTATGACAAACCAACAGCCAATATCATACTGAATGGGCAAAAACTGGAAGCATTCCCCTTGAAATGTGGCATCAGACAAGGATGCCCTCTCTCACCACTGCTATTCAATATAGTATTAGAAATTCTAGCCAGAGCAATCAGGCAAGAAGAAGAAATAAAGGGCATTCAAATAGGAAAAGAGGAAGTCAAATTGTCTCTGTTTGCAGACGACATGATTGTATATCTAGAAGACCCCATCATCTCAGCCCCAAACCTCCTGAAACTGATAAGCAACTTCAGCAAAGTCTCAGGATAAAAAATCAATGTGCAAAAATCACATGCATTCCTATACACGAATAACAGACTTAAAGAGAGCCAAATCAAGAACAAACTTCCATTCACAATTGCCACAAAGAGAATAAAATACCTAGGAATACAACTAACAAGGAATGTAAAGAACCTCTTCAAGGTGAACTACAAGCCACTGCTCAACAAAATAAGAGAGGACACAAACAGATGGAGAAACATTCCATGTTCATGGTTAGGAAGAATCAGTATCGTGAAAATGGCCATACTGCCCAAAGTAATTTACAGATTCAATGCTATCCCCATCAAGCTACCAATGACCTTCTTCACAGAACTGGGAAAAACCACCTTAAACTTCATATGGAACCAAAAGAGAGCCCACATAGCCAAGTCAATTCTAAGCAAAAAGAACAAAGTGGGGGGCATCACACTACCGGACTTCAAACTATACTACAAGGCTACAGTAATCAAAACAGCATGGTACTGGTACCAAAACAGAGATATAGACCAATGGAACAGAACAGAGGTCTCGGAGGTAACACAACATATCTACAACCATCCGATCTTTGACAAACCAGACAAAAACAAGCAATGGGGAAAGGATTCCCTGTTCAATGAATGGTGTTGGGAAAGCTGGCTAGCCATGTGCAGAAAGCAGAAACTGGACCCCTTCCTGACACCTTACACTAAAATTAACTCCAGATGGATTAAAGACTTAAACATAAGACCTAACACCATAAAAACCCTAGAAGAAAATCTAGGCAAAACCATTCAGGACATAGGTATAGGCAAGGACTTCATGACCAAAACACCAAAAGCATTGACAGCAAAGGCCAAAATAGACGAATGGGACCTAATCAAACTCCACAGCTTCTGCACGGCAAAAGAAACAATCATTAGAGTGAATCAGCAACCAACAGAATGGGAAAAAATTTTTGCAGTTTACCCATCTGACAAAGGGCTGATATCCAGAATTTACAAAGAACTAAAACAGATTCACAAGAAAAAAACTAACAAGCCCATTCAAAAGTGGTCAAAGGAAATGAACAGACACTTTACAAAAGAAGACATACATGAGGCCAACAAACATATGAAAAAATGCTCATCATCACTGGTCATCAAGAGAAATGCAAATCAAAACAACATTGAGATACCATCTCACGCCAGTTAGAATGGCGAACATTAAAAAATCTGGAGACACCAGACGCTGGAGAGGATGTGGAGAAATAGGAACACTTTTACACTGTTGGTGGCAGTGTAAATTAGTTCAGCCATTGTGGAAGACAGTGTGGCGATTCCTCAAGGACCTAGAAATAGAAATTCCATTTGACCCAGCAATCCCATTACTGGGTATATATCCAAAGGATTACAAATCGTTCTACTATAAGGACACGTGCACACGAATGTTCATTGCAGCACTGTTTACAATAGCAAAGACCTGGAACCAACCCAAAATAAGTCTATCAACCATCGATGATAGACTGGATAGGGAAAATGTGGCACATAGACACCATGGAATATTATGCAGCCATCAAAAACGATGAGTTTGGGTCCTTTGTAGGGACATGGATGAACCTGGAAATCATCATTCTCAGCAAACTGACAGAAGAGCAGAAGATCAAACACCGCATGTTCTCACTCATAGGCGGTTGTTGAACAATGAGAACACATGGACACAGGGAGGGGAGCACTACACACTGGGGTCAGTTGGGGGGAAATAGGGGAGGGACAGTGGGGGGTGGGGAGCTGGGGAGAGATAGCAAGGGGAGAAATGCCAGATGTAGGTGATGGGGAGGAAGGCAGCAAATCACACTGCCACGTGTGTACCTATGCAACAATTTTGCATGTTCTTCACATGTACCCCAAAACCTAAAATGCAATAAAATAAATAAATGGCAAGAAAAAAAAAAAGTCATCATTTCCAAAATATGACCCAACTATACAATTGTAACCACTATTAGTAATGAATGAGTTGCTGTGAAAAATAGACTCGAAACATACTACTCAAACACAAAAGACGTTTTTTTACATTTCTCTAAATGTTTAAGTAGTCATCAGAGTTTGTTTTATGGTCAAGTTTTCTCTGTACAATAATCCAAAGAAACCATCATTCATAGAGTATCACCAGCATCCACTTGTTGGGGACAGGGGAGAAAAGAGGATTTTGAGGAGGAATAGCTGCTCTTCAAGACTTTTTTTTCTTTCTTTCTTTCTTGAAAATGGTGTACATTGCTTCTCACAATCTATTTAATAGATCCCAGGCACAAAAATCTACTTAATCAAGAAAACATCAGAATGTAATACTATATGACCAGGAAGACAGAAAGATTTTTAAAAGACAATATTTCTTGTAATGATCATTGCTTCTGGTTACCAAATATTCCTATGATCTGTCTACAGATTGAACATACTTGTCCACATTGCCAAATAGAAAATAACTGCATTTAGTTATTGCATCTGGTTAATTGTCCAGAACATCTTGATCAATGCAGCCTCTATATGCTAGAACCCTGCTAACTACAAGATAAATTACATACACCAATCCACACATATCTAATATATCTTGATGAAGGAGGAATAGTCACCAAAAATATCATCCATTTGGAAAAGGTGAGAATGAGATATTTAGAGCAGTTATGGAATCTTGCTTTGCAAGCACCTAGAAGATCCATTGTTTGGGTGGTTGAGGATATTTTTTGATCAGATCCCTGATTATCTTTGAGATCAATTTCCTTATTTATTTTGTGCACATCTATTGACTGTCTCTATAACATCCTTCCTTATCTATTATTATTCATTGTGACATCTAGCATTACTTTGGATGACTACACCCCCTTGACTTTGATTCCCAGTACAGTTTCTGATTGTGCATGTTTGGTGACACTGAAGTTGTTTCATAATTACAAGGCTTGTGTTTTCATTGGTGATAAAGCAGCTCAAAACTTTAAAGATTTCTAGTCTGTTAACATCATATGTAAATAATTATATCTTAAATTATTTTCTAGAAACATTTAAGGCTATCTTAGATCCTTTCTCTCTTTCTCTTCCTTTCCCTCACTCCTCTTGGAAAAAGACTTTGATGAGAAGAAAACATGCTTGCATGTGTCTTTTTCATAGAATAATTTTGTCTCTTTTGTCTCCTTTCAGTATATACCCAATAATGGGATTCCTGGGTTGTATGGTAGTTCAATTCTTAGTTCTCTGAGAAATTCCCACATGGAATCAGCTTGGGTGCCTATTAATGGTGGGTTAGATAGAGAAAATGTGGTACATATATGCCATGGAATACTACACAGCTATAAAAAGAATAAAATCATATTATTTGCAGCAACATGGATGCAGCTGGAGGCCATTTTCCTAAATGAATAAGCACTGAAACAACAATCCAAATATTGTATGTTCTCACTTATAAGTGGGAGGTAAATACTGGGTGCACATGGACATAAAGATGGAAACAACAGACATGGAGAGGGGGAAAAATGTGGTGGGTAAAGGCTGAAAAACTTCCTACTGGGTACTATGCTCACTACCTGGGTAATAGATTCATTCATACTCCAAAATGAAGCATTACACAATACATGTTTGCTACAAACCTGTACATGCACCCCTGATTCTAGAATAAAATTAAAAAAAAAAAAAAAGAAAAAAAATCCTTTCTCTTATCTCTGCTATAATGCTGAATTGTGTTTCACTGAGAAATAGTTAAAAATCATTGTAACTCAAGACATTTGTATTCTAATCTCCTATCTTTTGGATCTAGAGGCAGGCTGGTTTTGTAATATTGGGGAAAATCCAAATAAGATAGCATACTCCCTTTTATTTATGCTTTTAAACCAATCAATTTTCATCTAAGCTCATTTCTCTTTCTTGAATTTCTGTGCTGCAAGGAACAACAAAGTAATATTTTCCTCTTTCTGTCAGTTTTGCCTGGAAGAGTAGTCCTTAACTGGAGGCAATTTTGTCCTTCAGGGGCAATTTGACAATGTCTGGAAACTTTCTTAATGGTTAAGATTGAGGGAAAAGTATACTGGATTCTAGTGGGCAAGAAATGTTGCTAACCACTCTAAAATGCACAAGATGGTCCCCCATGCAAAACAAGCATCCCGACCAAATGCCAATATTGCCACTGTTTAGAAAACCTGTCTGAGAGCCACAGCTCAGGAAGTATTTGCTTACTGTCTAAATTATCTCATAAAATGATTTTTCCATTTTCTGCCACTATAAACAAATGAATGTACATCTCTCTTACCTGACACCTAACTACTGAAGCCAGAGTACGAAGGCCTACCATCAAACAACTGATGCCAATATCATGTTTAGTTGTTGGTGTTGTTTTAAATCATGGTACTACTCCACTTTAAGCTAATAATTTTTATATTATTTAGGGTGAAACTAACTGCTTTGAAAATGGACCTCGTAATCTGAAAGACATAGATCAAATAAAATAGTAACTGACTTCTTGTTTACATAAAAGTCCAGAATTCCTGTGGCTGTGCCATCCACAGGGACATCCCTGGTATAAGGCTAGTGAAAGAAACAAGAAAGACTGCAAAAGACATGACTCCTTTTACAATATCTGACCTGGACATGAGCATGTTACCTCCGCCCATATTCCATTGGCTAGAACTCAGTAATAGGACCACACCTGTACTATAAGGGAAGCTGGAAAATATTGTCTAGCTTGTTCTCAGAAAGAAGAAATGGATGGATACTTGGAGACTATCTAGCAGCTTCTTTCACAATGACCAGTGATGATTTTATCATTTTCCAAGAATGAAAATTTTAGGACGATTTCAGAATATATACTGTGTATTAGTTTCTCAGTGCTGATGTACAAAATGCCACAAATTTTGCTGTTTAAAAACACCACAAATTTATTATCTTACTGTTTCGTTGATAAGTCCAGAATCAGCCTTAAGAGGATAAAATCAAGATGTCAGCAGGGCCATGTTTCTTCCGGAGATCCTAGGGGAGATTTCATTTCCATGCCTTTACAGCTGTAGAGGCTGTCTGTGTTTCTGGGTCCTTCACAGCCCTGCACAGCTATCTCCTCTCATTTCTTTTTTTGTATCTCCCTTTTTCCTCTGGCTTTCATCTTATCATTACCTTTTCTCACTCTGACTCTCCAATCTCTTTCTGATAATGGGCTTTATCAATTATATTGAGTGATACTGGACAGCCCAGGATAACCTCCCCATATCAAGCATATTCCCTAAATCACATCTGCAAAATCCCTTTTTCCTCATGAAGTAAGACATTCACATACTTATTGAGATTATGGACATTAGGTGGTGGAGTGGAAAGCGGGATGATTCAGCCTACCATAAAATCCAGTCGAACAGGAACATACACGCTTTCTTCACTGCTGTATACCTGGTACTTAGTACTGTGCTTTGAACAAGCTATATATCTGATAAATATTTTTAAACAAATGAACTAATCAATGTTAAAAATAATATATAATGTAGCACGACTTGCAGAGTCCATAGTGCGTTTTTATATGTTGATAATGAGAAACTTTTTATATTTTATCAAAATATTTTAATGATTAAAATTAAACTCTGCCTATTTTAGAGTCTGTTTATAAATCCGATGTTAGAGAAAAGAAAAACTGGAAAACCCCTTTTGGCAATAGTGCCTCTATTTGGATCTGTCTAGAAAAAGATAATTCACTACATTGAGAGAAGTTTGACCCTTTGTTACAAAGCTAAGGAAGCTATTTGTTATTATATATGGAGCTGACATTCACCTTCATACAATTTCCTGTTTGCCACTTATTTTTGCCTCCTGAAGAAACATAAAAGAAGACACTCTTTCACTTACCTAACGTGCCTTCAAATAGCTTTCAGTAGCCCATTTACTCACTTCATTATTTCCTCTGACAAGATCTTTACGTTAGGTTGACTTTTAGATTTTTCCAGTTTGTAAAGAAACTACTTAACATTGGTGACAAATACAAACAAAATGTTCCAAGTTTTGTAGGATCAATATAGTATAAAATGATAGTATTGTTTACTTTCATCAGAAAAAAAAAAGCAACCTAAGCATATACTCAATCATATTTTCTTTATATTATTGATAAATACATGTTTACCTCATAATGATCTCCTAGTGGAGGAAGATAGCCTGTTAGTTTGACACAAAACAAGTTCAAGCAATTTTTTTTTTAAATCTAAATGCAGATCTTTTATGGAGCCATGTTGACTGTTACCATGTTGCTTGTGAGTCTTTCTGGAAGCCTACCAAAATCAATCTGAATTCAGGTTTTCCTAGGAACTCGTTACCCAGCACCTACTACTCCCATTCTTCATACTTCATAAGAATTATTTATTAATAAAATATACTTTTTTCAGGTCTTTAAATGTTAAAAATGGCATTACTTTAATAAAAAATTACCAATGATATCAGATGCATCCCTGTGACTGTGGGCTCAGGTAGAGATACAACTTTCAAATATCATGGATGATTTAGATGGACGCAAATGACATAATGTTCAGAGGGATGTAAGCAAAAGACAAATCTCCTTCATCAAAATGCCAAAATGTTCAAAATGCCAAAACCACACAGTGCGATTTAAACATATCTCCACATATGAAGAGCTTAAAGGTATATTATAGCTTATTTATTATGTATATATTATGAGCATTATGACACACTAGGCAATCATTAAATAAAAATAAATCTAAAAATAAAATTAAGGTATAGAATTAATATTACAGACATTTATATCATTATATTTTGAAAAATAAACTTAGGATGGTTTTGGGTTATTCAATAGAATGGAAATGGCCGGGCCCATTGGGTCACGTCTGTAATCCTAGCACTTTGGGAGGCTGAGGCAGGAAGATCATTTGAGGTCAGGAGTTTGAGACTAGCCTGGTAAGCATGGTGAAGCCCCATCTCTACCAAAAATACAAAAATTAGCCAGGCATGGTGGCACATGCCTGTAATCCCAGCTGCTCGGAAAGAAGGCTGAGGCAGGGGAATTGCTTGAACCCAGGAGGCAGAGGTTGCAGTGAGCTGAGATTGTGCCACTATACTCCAGCCTGGGCTAGAGTGAGACTCCATCTCAAATAAATAAATAATGAAAATAATGTAAAAATAAGAACTATGAGTATAAAAAGTAAAAATAAAGTATTATGCTAATTTCTTGTCTATAATAAGTTAAAAGAACAAATTAATACCTAAAGACTTAAGTAAAAACTTTATATGACCAAATTCTGCAGATTAAAATTTGAAAAATTTAGAATTTTAACATTAAAAAGTTATAGATATCCAGAGAGAGAAGAGACTAAATAAGAGGATGTACATTAAAAAATAAGAAAAAAAGGAACAGATTTTAAAATATTGTTCTTAGAAATGTCTACTACAATAAAAACTAAATAATATTTAAGATGTAAAAGACTCTCTCAGTATATATGTACTCAGAAAGTATAGCTGTATAAAACGTCACCAGAATTTGCTTATATTGAAGCCAACCAAAGACACATTTAAAAAGTAGGCAAGACTAAAGTTCAAGAAAAGTTATACCAGTTAATTTTCTTTATAAGTTCCATATATACATTCCCAAACAAACACTAAGGTCAAAAGGCAACCTGACAATAACATACACACAATGAAAACACACAGCAGTCTTATGATAAACAGAAAAATGGAAAAGTAGTGTGTAGAAATAAAATGTTAATTTTCTTGTTATATCATGGGAACAGAAAACCAAACATCGCAAGTTCTCACTCATACGTGGGAGTTGAAGAATGAGAACACATAGACACAGGGAGGGGAACAACACATACCAGGGCCTGTCAGAGGGCGGGAGACAAGGAGATGCAGAGCAGCAGGACAAATGCCTAATGCACGCAGGGCTTAAAATCTAGATGACAGGTGCAGCAAACTACCATGACACATGCATATCCATGTAACAAACCTCCATGTTCTGCACATTTGTCCCAGAGCTTAAAGTAAAAAAAAAAAAAAAAAAAAAAAAAAAAAATGTTACATGACAATAAAGGATGTTGCTTGAATCTTGATGTTGATAATTAGTAAAACTTTTTTAGAAGCCAAACAACTATCAAAATATAAAGACTAAATTCATTTCTGAAAATTACTAAAAAAAATAGAAACATTACATGGTTTGTAGAGTGAAAAAGAAATAGAAAGCTTGGATATCATGAACAGAAAGTATTTACAGCTAAGCTCTTCTCTATTAAGAGCAAAACGTTAGACGTTGGTTCCACATGATTGTAGGAATGTATGAGATTTAAAAAATTTTTAAATAAGAGATTGGAAGATGAGGAGGTTGCAGAGGAAGAGGAGAGCTAACATTTTTTGAGTTCTCAATATTTGTTAGGCATTGTTAAAACACCTTACAAGAAAAAAATTCTCAGAAATAGAAGTATCATTATTGTCTTCATGCTATAAAATATGGAAATGTAGGCTTAGTGAAGTTTAATAACAGTTCTTAAATGATCAAGTAATTTTAATGCCATGTATTAAATGACATCCACTTATACTGTATTTATCTGGGTTTGCTACCTGGCACTTGTAGAAGTTAAGCTCCTACCTTTCCACAGAAACATGGGCCCTACTGTCAGGTGTTGCTGGAACAAAAAGTAAACTCTTCTGACAGCTGTGAGTTTTCTCAGGCAGGCACTCTAAGAGGAGCTAGGGTCATGCAGGCAATCATCCTTGAACTGATAGAAACTATGTTTGTATCTGTTCAAGTATTTCTAGGCCAAAAAAAAAAAAAACAGTAGTTGATAGGAGATGAATATGTCACCAAAATTTTCAGAAAGAGGAAGCAGATGGTAACTGTAGTTACTTAATAGAAAAGGTTGAAACCTAATCCCTACAGGAAATAATACTAAGGAACCAGCAATTAACTTTTGTGAAATCCTTAAAAAAGGCACAAAAGTACCAGATACCAAAGTGATGGTGCATATCCACAGAGTTCAAACGGGAATTGATTAAAAGTGTGTATGCTAATACTAGAAAGCTGGTAGTGAGACATAGGTCTTTCTTCCCACACCCCAACCCACCAATACTCCAGCCAATATGTTAGAAAAATTTTACCTAAAAAAATTGGATTCTCTAGGAAAGAGCTATAGTTTATAACATTTGAGGTATCCTGATAAAAAGACAGATAGCTTTCTAATCACTCCATATAAGTTACAGCTTAAATTAGCTTATACTCTATAAAGAGACCTACCCATGAACTCAGTTAAAAATTATGTTTTAGAGACACATTTTTAAATGGGAATGGGGATTGATAAACATGGGGCATAGAAAAGGCTCTAGTATAAAAGAGGCAGATGAATAGTCATCAATAATAAAATGGCAATGTTAACATCAACAGAAAAGAGATTTAATTCGGGACAGAAAAAACATAGGAAGCCTCTAAATAATCATTAAAATCACTGCAAATTATAAGGCAATATTATATTTGTGAAACAAGAGCAATATGACATTATAAATATACACTACAGTAACAAGAAGTACATTTTAAAATTTAAGAATATTAGAGAAAAGTAATGGTAAAAAACATAAAAACAATAGGAGAGTTTGAAGATAAAGTCAATGAACTTACTCTGGAAATTATAATAATATACCAACTTATAAACTTTAGCAGAGGAAATAAAATGTAAGAGTTTCAACATCTGGTGACAGAAACTGTGGTTAGAAAAAGAGTTAAAAAGAAGTGAAAAGCAGAAAGTATTGATAAAAGAAAAACACAAAATCATTTCCCAGAGATTAGTCTGTAGGTGAAATGGGCTTACCACATGTACTACATAATGAATCTTTCTTTCTCTCTCTCTCTCTCAAATACACACACACACACACACACACACACACACACACACTCAAACACGCACACACCCCTCATCTTTTTGTGAAATTTTAGAATTCCTTGGATGAGAGGAAATAATCGTAAATGCTTTCTAAATTAAAAAATGGTAGCCATCTTCTGAGAAACAACCCTGAATATTAAAAAAAAAAAAAAAAAAACCAAAAAAAAACATAGTGCAATATTGTTAAAACTTTAAACAAAAATGCTGCTTAAGGGTTTCAGCTCCAAACAAATATAGCTCAAGGGTAAGGTTAAATAAACACATTTTCAAAAATGGGTCATTAAATAGAAATCTGGATATTTTTATGTTTTCCTTTTTTTTTAATGTTTTTTTTAATTGCATTTTAGGTTTGGGGGTACATGTGAAGGACATGCAAGATTGTTGCATAGGTACACACGTGGCAGTGTGATTTTCTGTCTTCCTCCCCCTCACCTATATCTGGCATTTATCCCCATGCCCCCCCCCCCAACACCCCACCCCCCACTGTCCCTTCCCTATTGCCCTCCAACAGACCCCAGTGTGTAGTGCTCCCCTCCCTGTTTCCATGTGTTCCCATTAAGATGGGCTCCAATAAAACGAAGTAACAAATCAAACTAAAGGAAAACACAGAGTATAGAACATTAAAAAGTAAAGTCCCTAGATGACAGTACATATGAATCCTTAAAAGTGAATCTTTCTAGATGGCACTAGAAGGCAGAAAGACTGTGGGAAGCAGGTCTTAGAAAAGTGAGAAGAAGAAAGAAAAGCAGAATAATTATTAAAATAGAATTGTTAGAATGTTTGAGTATTTGCAAAGATATCTGGGCATTTTGAAAAATTATGACTAGCACATCGCACATCTGTAAGAACACTTGAAACAATTAGAACACTGAGCTAATAAGAAATAAGGCAATTATTAAACCCAGGAAACAAAATTGAAAGGAAGTTTTAATTAATATATTATTTGGCTTAGCTCTGTTTATGTTTACATAGTCATAGTCGTATAAAGATCGTGCTATCTTGGTCTAGCAATATGAAGGGGATAGGAGAAGGAAAGAGGAGTGCAGGGGAGCTAATTCCTTAGCTACTGAAAGAAGAAGTTAATAGAGAACCTCAGTATAGTTGAGCATTTTAATAACCAGGCATAAATACGAGATTGTTTAAAAAGAACTCCGATTACTGGGTATATACCCGAAGGATTATAAATTGTTCTATTATAAAGACACATGCACACGTATGTTCATTGTGGTGCTGTTTACAATAGCAAAGACCTGCAACCAACCCAAATGCCCATTGACAATAGACTGGACAAGGAAAATGTGGCACATATACACCATGGAGTATTAAGCAGCCATAAAAAATGATGAGTTCGTGTCCTTTGTAGGGACATGGATGAATTTGGAACCATCATTTTCAGCAAACTGACACAAGAACAGAAAACCAAACACTGTGTGATCTCACTCATAGCCGGGTGTTGAACAATAACACATGGACACAGGGGGGAGCATCACACACTGGGGTCTGCTGGGGATTAGGGGGCTAGAGGAGGGACAGTGGGCAGTGGGGAGGCTGGGGAGGGAAAACACTGGGAGAAATGCCTGACGTAGCCGACAGGGGGGACAGAGACTGCAAACCACTATGACATGTGCATACTTATACAACAAACCTGTGGGATGTGCACATGTACCCCAGAGCTTAAAGTACAATAAAAAAATAAGAACTCTGACTGAAAATTTTACTTTTGAGATTCTGCACTAAATCAGTAAAAATGTTTGTATTTTTGTGAATTAAAATAAAACCATATTGTAGACAATAAATTAAAAATAACCAGAGATTGCTTAGACTCAAGTCCTGAAAGGCATTTGTTTCATTCTGTTAACTTGCCGACAGGTTTCTATTTTTATAAGGTTTGAACTCTATCAGGAGATCAGTTATAAATACTAAAAGTTTCAGAAGTCTTTTTTCATGATACTATTTTGTGTGCTCACATGATAAATGTGTGATAAAATTACAGTCTTTGTCATCACCACCAAATCTACCAATATGCCAATGGGCATGTCTTAATCTTCTGCCAGAAGATATTACATTAGAACAAGGACATCATTAATTGCTGACTTTTCTTTTCTAGCAACTGCGTGAAGTAATACTTGGTTGGATGAAGCCCAGTTAGAAAAATATTGTATTTGTATTTCAGATTTAAGAATGACAGAGAAAATTACCCACCCTTGAGGACAATCAAATCAATACAGTTATCATTTAACAATACTGCCTTTAGTAATATCTCCCTGGTATTGACTGAGGGAGTGAGTAGCAATAATTGAATTCAGTCACATATTTTAAAAGAGATAGGCAATGGCATTCTTTCCGGGGAAAAACTATAGGAAGACACTGGGAGATATATGTATTTAGTAACTATAAACAGAAGACACTTTAGCCAGTACAGCGGGCTAGATCCTCGAAACGTCAGTCTATTTAAGCTAAAATCACCATTATTTGTTTGTTCATTGCTTTGTTGGTTTAATGAATGAGCAAGTGCTGTTATGACCATCAGAGTTAAGTTTTACGTTTAAAGAGCTTCTCTCCAACAGTTGTTTTTTTTTTTTTTTTTAATTTCAACCCTCCATGAAAGCTCTTGCATAATATTGAAATAAATTTGTCAGAATTGGACATGCTCAGTAGCCCAGGTGGTGAGGGCCCGTAGCAAGGCTTTTCATCAGACTAAATGAAAACCAGTGTTTAGAAGAATTAAATTGACTAGAAAATAAGTATGCTTTTCAAAACAGAGTATACTGTGTTTTAAATAGCTACTGAACCAAGTTTAAAAGAAATGAAAAATGTGAGACACATGTCATCTTAAACATTCACAGGAAAGCAGATATTCTACATCTTTAAATAGAAGTCTCACCACTCTGGTGAGACACTGTAATTTCAAAATGTTATTAACTGTTTTCAAACCTGAAAAACAATATTTTATGTTACTATTTGAATAATAGCCTCTTTGTTAAAAGTAAAGAATAACCTTTCACATTTCAATTATTAAGGTATTCTAATAGCACCTGCCCAGTTACACAGAGCTGTCATTTTCAATATAGCTTTTTTAATTATTTGTATCTAAACTTAACTTTTAAATGTTATATTGTCTGGCAAAAATACTTAGGTAGAAAATTTTCATAATGCTTGAGGCTGTTTTCTAAGGCATTCAGTATCATATACAGTTTCTGCTCCAGCAATTTTTGGTACCTTTTTAAGACTGTCAAGATAGAATCCATGAACATACATAACAAAACCTACATCTTTTATTGAAAGACCATATAACTTGCATTCCTTGATGGATTAAAGAAAGCTGTATCATAAATTGTGCAAATTGAGCCTCTGCTACATAGCTTACCCAAATCATAGCTCTGCCATTTTCCTCTTATGACAGGATAAAAATAACAATCTCATAAAAACAAAATAAAGAAGAGAGTCTATCCATCATTCTTTCCTAGAAAAATGTTTGTCAAGAACCCTTCAAAAATAATTGGGAAGAAAATGTGTTAGTTTCCACAACCCACTGACTCATTTTAAGGTGCATCTGAGCATGTTAAAGAATGGTATTTTTTTTTAATGATCAACCAGTTGTATAGTAATATATTCCTAATTTGTTTAAACTTGCTTTAAAAGAATTAGTTTGCCTGATTTTAAGTCTAAATATTTATTCCATTTAAAAAAAACCTAAAATTTCCCTAGGCTGATTTTCAAAGTTCTAGTCTGCATATTTTATTGTTAAATTCATTGCCCTATAATGCATTCTGACAAATATTGTTTGGAGCTCCATTATATTTTAGATAAGTGTACTCTATTTTTCAGTTTTTAATTTCTATGCTAAGTAAATTGATACATTCCCCTGATTATATGATGCTAACATGCATAATTTGTCTGTAAAAGGAGTTGTCACATTTCAATCTAGCAATAACACTCATCAGTCTATCTTGTTTGCATACTTAACTTCTTCTTATCAATTGTGATCCATAGTGGAGCAGAAACATGCTTTTACATCTGTCTCTTCCAGTGCCTTGCATATAACTGAATATGAGTTTAACTCAACATGAGTTTATTAAGTGTGATATATAAATATATATATATATATATAATTTTTTTCATAAAGCTGTGGTTTTGGAAATAAAGCTGGCAACAACATTGTTAACCATTTATGTTACATTAAGAATGTAGTAGCTCATTAAATTTCAGCTATCCTCTTTGACCAGATGTATTATCACTTTTTGATATAAAGTTTTATTAACAAGAAGGCTAATTTTGTTAAATGAAAAGAATTTACAAGTTCAGATTTTTATTTGTTGTCATCTAATTTTACAATCATCTACCTTCAGTCAGTGTTGACAACTTCAAGTACAGTGTGTCTTGGAGTATCAATATGGCTACCGATCTATGAGTCATGCCTGTTAAATTCTGTTAATTCACTATGAACTCCCTTCACCCACTAAGTCTGTCCCATCTGCTGTGAGTTCTATTATTTCAATAACATCTGTTAACTGCCTACTACAAATGTGCAAAATGCCCTACTATTTAAAAGAAGCAAGAGACATAATGTAAAAGGATGAATGAGACAGGTTCTTCTCAGTAGCATATTTTCACATTATCTGTTTCTCAAATACTGGGGCCAAAAGGTAATAGGCAATGATTTTTAATCAAAAAGCAAATTTCTTCCCAAATCAACTTTTACAATATGATTCCAGAGAAACCTAACTTGCTAAAATAGAAGTATAATAATTCCTAGGACTACATGAATAGCATAATAAATAGTACATAGTAATTATTTAATGAGTATTTACCTCAATACAGAAATACTATTATTAGTTAGCAGCCAAACCAGTGGGCTGATAGTCAAGATTCCTGATTATGTGACTTTATTCTTTAACTGGATTGACTTTCAAAGAGAATGTTACCTTACAGTTTTCTCTGTTTTGTTAGTATTGATTTTAAAAAGCTTTAGTAACATTGAGATCCACAATTATAGTAGTTTAAACAAGGTAGATTGATCTTTCACTTTTAAGTAGCAGTCCAGAGGTAAAAATTTCAGAACCCCAAAAATGACTCTGCCGTCCTCAGCATTTAGGTGTCATTTCTGCATCTGTAGTGGTTGATCCACCTCTCACTTTCCCCAGCAGCAGAAAAAGAAAACATATAGCAAATTAAAAATGTGTATATTTTAAGGGCATAGGTGGAAATGCAGAGCTCACATCTCACATTACATTGCCAGTATTTCTTCATTTGGCCATATCTACCTTCAAGGTAGGCTGGGGAAAAAAAGGCCTAGTTAAGAATGGGTAAGGGAGATTTCAATTAAGACTATTAATATTAAAGGAAGACCAATGGAAGAAATGCTAGTGGGCAAGTAAAAGTCTTTGTCACATCGTGTTTCTTACCTTGTATAAAGTAGGCCTTATTAAATCTTTGTATACATATTAGCTTCTCATTGAGTAGCTTTAAAGTAGATTAAATGATAAAGAGCATAGATAAAATGCTGGGGTTTTTTTCTCTAATTTGAGTACTACTGGTTACTTTAAGTATGATTTTGGTGAAGATGCTGTTTCTACAGATGACTTGAATGTCTCCCTGAAACCGATTTTGGCAAGTGATGGTTTTAAGATTTTCATCCGCAGAAGCATGGTTTCTCTTTATTTTTTTTATTTTTTGGTAAATTGTTGTGAACAAGTTAGACAGGCTAAAATATAATAATGAATAATAAATAACAATATAATCATATACTTAGATATATTCAAGTTTATCCATCCATGCTTTTAATCATCTCCATAATTAACACATTTTTAAAATTTTATAATTTAATTCTTAAGTAATAGCTATTGGTTACCCCTCAGTGTCATGTGTAGTGTCAAATGTAATATCACTACAGGACAATGGATAAAATAGAAAATAAATATGTTAGGGTGGCATAGCAGACCTCCCATAAAGGCAAATGATAAAAGACCCAAAGGTAAGATTGAAGGATCAGTTTGACCCTTGTTTGACAAGTGGAACAAGGTGTACTTAAAAAAATGTGTGGTAGGAAGAAAGCATTCTCAGCAGAAGAAACTACATTGACAGTGGTATTCCTGGTTGAAATTCTATGGTATCTTGGAAAAAATGAGTTTAATATACATCGTATGCACACAACATATGGTGATTAGGGGATACTAAAGAAGGAAAAAGAATTACATCTCTACAATCTCAGTTCCCTTACATTTCTGTTCTTTTGCCTTTCGTATGTCTGATGGACAGACTTCTATGTTGGATAAGTAGGTGGAATTGAGGCAGATACATGAGTTTTCATATACTTCCGCCCTGTCCAAATCTTTGTGGCTTTTCACAGCAACAACTGGTGTCCTGTTTCCCTCTTCACTTCCTTCAAATTTGGAAAATCTGCTAGCATGATCTATCTAAAATAAAGATATTTCTGTGTAAACTTGGTGCTTCATTTTTTGCCAATCACTCTATTGCATAGATGATAAAATCCAAGGCACCTTATAAGAAATAAAAATATTTCCACATCCTCACAGCTGCTTACTTTACAACCTTATTTTTAATATCTCCCTAACGCCTATGCTGTCTCACAACACTTATCTCCGAGGATCCACTCTCAATGCATTCATTGTTTGCTTCCTCTGCTTCTCCCTCATCAGCTAAAGACTATTCAATATTTATAGACAACTTCTTTATTGTGTTATATTCAACCTTCAGCTATTCACTATTTTATCCTCAGTAGTATACACACGGCCAATGAAGTATTAAGCACAAAATAAGTAATGGTTAAATGTTGACTAAATGCTTGGAATGCTGGAGCATTTTTAATTCTTGGAGAATTTAAAGGCAATTTGCATGACTATTTCCCAGGGATGAGGAAAAGGACAGTTCAAACTGGTAGCTTAACTAAATAGCCCCTAAGTTTTGTTTTGAACTTGAAGTTATATTTAATGTGTAGCAAATATTTCCTCGAATTGTTTCTCCTAGTGTGACAGATTGTTATCCTTCTTTATTCTCCCCCTTCTAGAGTGAGCTTTCACTAGCAAATAGTGGAAAAATTAGTTTTGTGTACACACACCCAAACATTATGAACTTGAAGACCATATCTAATTTGCTCACTATTCAATAAATACAATTTTAAAAAATCATATAGTAGGTACCCTATATTTAATTTTAACACACTTTTGTTCAATTAGCAATAAATGGAGTGCTAGTTTTCGAAATTACATAAGCATACTACGTTCTCTCATTCTGTTTATTATGGTTTAATGTTGTCCTTTTACTGACTACACATCTTATAACTCAAAGTGGAATGGCATAAAGAAAGAAATGACCTACAGGGTGGGACACACTTTCTGAAGCTAGAAAATAGCAAGTAACATGCACCTGGAAGAGTATCTGCTAGAGGGTATATAATTTGGACCAGCATAATAGTGATTTCTAATCATGCATTATGAACTGTGAAACTTTTAACAACAAAAGTTTGTGGTTTGTACCTTGGACCTGGAGGAAGGAAGAGCCATGTAAGAAGCAAAAACCCAGGAGATCATCCCTCTACCAGGGAACAGCAAAACAAGAAAAGGTAAAGAACATAATTGATTGGCATAGCATTTTTGTTTAAACCTGTGAAGTGGAGAAAAACATAAAGGCAAGGCTGTAGTGGAACAAGACATGTAACAAAAACACAGTAACCATGTTTGCAATTTCTGACAAATGTTGACTGATCAAGGGAAATAGTTATGGATTTTTAAAAATTCGGTAACTTATGGGACTTTCTTTTACCTCTGTTTCTTGCCTAAGTGACTTAAACTTCTTGAATTAGATCATAAGTTAAAAATCTCACAATGCATATGGAAGAAAAACATATACAGGATATGATACAGACTAAGTCCCCTCAAAATTCATATGTTGAAAGCTTGTTTCCAAAATGGTGGTATTGAGATATGGGGCTTTTAGGAGATATTAGGTCATGGGGGCATCGCCCTCATGAATGGTATCATAACCCTTATGAAAGGGACCCCAGAAAGTTTCCTTGCCCTTTCTTTCCTCTTTGTGAAGTCACCGCAAAAAGATGGTGGTTATGAACCAGGAGGTGGGCACTCACCACACACCAAATCTATTGGCCCCTGGAGCATGGACTTTCTAGTCTCTTCCTTGTAAATCTTTGCTGTTTTTCAGAGCAAGAACTGGCATCCTTGTTATGAGGAACTATGAGAAATAAAATCCTATCATTTATGGGTCCCCCCATCTGTGGTATTTTTGTTATTGTACCCCAAAAAGGCTAGGACAGAAGGTAGTTGCAATAGTCAAACAGCAGGTTGTCAATCTGTAGCTTGTTTTTCACTTCCTTAAGAATAGAAAAAATTAGCCAGTAACAAGCCCCAAAATGCAAATTAAATGGAAATCGTCAGTCAATATCAAAGATTAACTTGAGGTAACCAGATGTCATGGAAGATTCAAAACATAATTCAGTTTTACAGGTAGTTCTTAATTTCTGAGTGAGAGAAATGTCATCCACATTAGTCTTCAAAGAACAACAAATTCAGATACCCTATTCCTGATTAGAAAAATGCTAAATCAATAGATGCTGAAATGTTGAAAAAGTAAATACCAATTGAGTAAAAGAACTATTTACATATATTTGTAAATATGTTTGTAAATATTAATAAAGAATACACTTTAGAAGAACTGCTTCAATAATTTGATAAAAGTATGTTTTAAAAAATAAAGCAATGCTTTGCATCTAGGGACAATCATGAACTTAAAAATTTTACATAAGTTAATATCAATAAAGAGATGATAAAATATAAAATAAAACAAAAAAGCTGGTAAGCTTTGAGTTTTAGTTTAATAGTTTTTTTTAGTAGATTTTTTTTATTTCTCTTACTCTAAATTAGTTTCTAATGGTATTCTTTTTAGCAAGCTAATTATTGATATATATGTAATTATTTATTGTTTGCCTCTTGCAATAAATTATGAACTTGAAGACCCATATCTAATTTGCTCATTATTCAATGAAAGTAATTTTTAAAAATCACATAGTAGATGCCCTATAAATATTTAATTAAATGCATTGTTAATGTGGAGGAGAGCTAGCATTTGTAAGATACGTTTGTTGATATTTATATTTATGTGAACTGAGAAAACACTTAACAACTTACCAGCAGTTCAAGATATAGGATTAAGTAAATATTTGAGTGCCCTCTTTCCTTAAATATAATTGAAATTATAGTTAACCAGAAAGGGGAAAAAACTCATAATATGAAGGATACAATAATACAGCCAGAGATAATCTCTGTTTTCACTATCAGCAAGAGCAAAGACTGGGACAGAATGCAGGGGCAAAAGTGTGCATTTAATACAAATTTTGAGAGTTGTTCCACATGATAAAATTTTTAAAGCAAAGGAAATGATGTGGATAAGGGGAGAGAAAGAGGCATGAAGAATGATAGAGAGGGAGCAAGATAGAAAATATACTTGATTGTGACTTTCAGAACATTCTTCATATAGCAACAAATGAATCATGATTGAAGTCTCACTTTGATTTTGCAGCAAATTATACAAAGTAATTCTTATATATAATAAGTGCTTCCTTTTTCCAGATTACATGATAAACTTGTAGACCCTATGTAATAACAATATTAGTGTGTATTCAGCATAGATATCAGAATTTCCTCTAGGTATTTTAAATTAGAAATAACTTAATAGATGATAATAACATAGAATGATTACTGGAAGAATAGATTCTAGTTGGCACACACATGAGTTACCTCCAGAACATGATCAAACTGACCTTACCTAAGATAGCCAGCCACTCCTGAATAGGGCAATGTAAAGTAATTTATACCAATAGGAGAGATAAATGGAAGGGTGGATAAAGTAATATCCTAATTTTGTATAGTCAGAAAATATTGTTCAAATTTAATGAACAGAACAAGAAGAAAAGATTAGAATGCATTATGTAGAGTTATATCACAAGATAAAAGCCAAAATGTTAACAAAACTCCAAATCTACTGCCCAAAGTAATTTATAGATTCTACACTATCCTCATCAAGCTACTAATGACCTTCTTCACAGAACTGCAAAAAAACACTTGAAACTTTATATGGAACCAAAAGAGAGCCTGCACAGCCAAGACAATCCTAAACAAAAAGAACAAAGCTGAAGGCATCAGGCTGCTTGACTTCAAACTACACTACAAGACAGCAGTAATCAAAACAGCATGGTACTCATACCAAAACAGAGATATAAACCAATGGAACAGAACAGAGCCCTTGAAGCAACACCACACACCTACAACCAACTGATCTTTGACAAACCTGACAAAAACAAGCAATAGGGAAAGGATCCCCTGTTTAATAAATGGTTTTGGAAAAATTGGCCAGCCATGTGCAGAAAACAGAAACTGGACTCCTTCCTGACACCTTACACTAAAATTAACTCCAGATGGATTAAAGATTTAAACAGAAGACCTAACACCATAAAAACCCTAGCAGAAAACCTAGGCAAAACCACTCAGGACACAGGCATAGGCAAGGACTTCATGACTAAAACACCAAAAGCATTGGCAACAAAAGCCAAAATAGACAAGCGGGATCTAATTAAACTCTGGATCTTCTATAAAGCAAAAGAAACAATTAGAGTGAAGTGGCAACCAACAGAATCGGAAAAAAATTTTGCAATCTACCCATCTGAGAAAGGGCTAATATCCAGAATCTACAAAGGACTAAAAAAGATTTAGAAGAAAAAAACAAACCCATCCAAAAGTGGGTGAGGCATATGAACAGACACTTTTCCAAAGAAGACATATATGAAGCCAACAAACATGAAAAAATGCTCATCATCACTGATCATTAGAGAAATGCAAATTAAAATGACATTGAGATACCATCTCACGACAGTTAGAATGGCAATCATTAAAAAATCTGGAGACAACAGATGTTGGAGAGGATGTGGAGAAATAGGAACACTTTTACACTGTTGGTGGGAGTGTAAATTAGTTCAACCATTGTGGAAGACAGTGTGGCACTTCCTCAAGGACCTAGAAATAGAAATTCCATTTGATCCAACAATCCCATTACTGGGTATATACCCAAAGGATTATAAATCATTCTATTATAAAGACCCATGTACATGTATGTTTATCATGGCACTGTTCACAATAACAAAGACCTTGAACCAAACCTAATGCCTATCTGGACAAGGATGATGTGATAGACTGGACAAGGAAAATGTGGCACATATACACCATGGACTACTGCGCAGCCATAAAAAAGGATGAGTTTGTGTCCTTTGTAGGGACATGAATGAATCTGGAAACCATCATTCTCCACAAACTGACACAAGAGCAGAAAACCAAACACTGCATGTTCTCACTCATAGGTGGGTGTCGAACAATAAGAACACATGGACACAGGGAGGGAAGCATCATACAGTGGGGTCTTTTGTCGGGGGAGCTAGTGGAGGGACAGTGGGAGGTGGGGAGGGTGGTGAGGGATAACGTGAGGAGAACTGCTAGGTATAGGTGATGGGGGTATGGAGGTCACAAACCACCATGCCATGTAGGTACCAATGCAACAATCCTGCATCATCATCTGCACATGTACCCCAGAACCTAAAGTACAATTAAAAAAAAGGAAGAAAAACAAACAAACAAAAAAATCCTAATCAGATAAGGGAAGAAGTTAGGAGAAGTAGAATGATGAATAGGTTACTTTTCTTATTTTGTGGTAAAGAAGCAAATAATGTAAATTAATTTATTCATCAAACTATATAAACTAGAGTTTTTAAAAATATTATTAAGAATTTGGAAAAACACATAAAGACAATATCCAGAAATAATTATAAGTAGTTGCATCTTCCAAGTAAAATTAGAAACACTGCAAAGTAGGGGCTCATGATTTTTGCTTTCATGGTTGCCAAACTATAATGGTTGGTTTATTACTACATTTACATTGAATTTTGGTGTTTTCAGTACAAATGTTGAAGTGTTAACACAAAACTTAAGGATTAGAGATCTATTTCAATAAATGTTTAAACAAAAGCTCAGATATTTTGTGTAAATCTTAAACAAATGATGGCATGTTAGGATAAAATGAACTGCTGAGGTTCACTACTAGAAAATAAGGCAATCTGGTCGGGCGCGGTGGCTCACACCTGTAATCCCAGCACTTTGGGAGGCCGAGGCGGGTGGATCACGAGGTCAAGAGATCGAGACCATCCTGGTCAACATGGTGAAACCCCGTCTCTACTAAAAATACAAAAAATTAGCTGGGCATGGTGGCGCGTGCCTGTAATCCCAGCTACTCAGGAGGCTGAGGCAGGAGAATTGCCTGAACCCGGGAGGTGGAGGTTGCGGTGAGCCGAGATCGCGCCATTGCACTCCAGCCTGGGTAACAAGAGCGAAACTCCGTCTCAGAAAAAAAAAAAAAAAAAAAAAGAAAAGAAGGTAATCTTTATTTTCACCATTATTTATAGACTACCATGAACATTTTGGAGAAATCCTTCGTGAATTTCAATGAAACCACATATCTTATTAAGATCAGGGTTCTCATATCTTTGAAGTATACAACCTTAGATGTGTGCATACAATAGTCACAATAGTCCCTGCCTTTAAAACTACATAAGCATCAGACACATTAAGACAAATTCAGAAAAAAGCTTCAGAAGAGTTTTTCCTACTTTCAGGCTAAAGATTACAGACCACAAATTGTGAACATGTTTTCCTTTAGAATGTTGTAATAATAACATAAACATGTAATACTAAGTAAGGGACATAAAAATAAAAATTTTACAGAAAAAAATGAAAAATTTATTTTTAAAATTATTTGATTTATGTTATGTATATGATCACATACAGAGTATTAATCTTTCTAACATTTAAAATCTTAGAGAAAGTAATTTTAAACATAGAATTTTTTGAGTAGTTCTAGGAAATTTTAAAATGTATCTATACCTGCCATAGATAAATTCTTTTTTTTTTGCTTTAATGAAGTAACAATAAAAAATATATTTTGGACATTGGATAAAGGCAAATATAACTGTTAAATATTAATTATATTTTCTATGTTTTAGTTTTACTTTTGAAAAATTTTACTGCCTTTCACATAGACACACCTGCTATTTCATAAAATAATTTGGTAACCACAAATGTTTAGCACTAATTTTTGTTAATTGATTTATTTATTTTTGTTAAATCCTTGCAGTGTGTGTGCTGCTGACACACAAACAGCATGGATTTAAAAGAAAAAAAAACAGACATCTTTTAATGTAAAACTTGAATATTCTGTATATGAATGTATTAATATTATGAGTCTATGGAGAAGCATAATGGATCTTGCTGCTTCATCTGACTGAAAGCATTTATTACGAAGCAAGTTCAAATACAGTTAAATCTCAGTAGTTACAAAGAATGAACATGTAATTGCAGGGAAAGGCAATAAAGTTAGTTTTTACAGTGTTGTTTCACTGTAAATTGTGTATCTGATAGAATGTATGTCTCAGTCCATAGTTGCAAGCAAGTCAGGCAATTTAAAATATTTATCAATTGTGAGATAAGGTCCCACACTTGACATGTTTGACAAGGAGGAAATGCTGGCACACCACACAGTATGCTTGAAAGAAAATGATGTAAGTTTTATTTATGATTAAGAAATCAAAAAGATTTCCTCCCCATGTGCTCACAATCATGGAAGCAGATAAGTAGAAGCTCTCCAGATTCGAGAACATGAGTTAATCTTATTTGAAAGTGCATATACAAATATAATATACAGGCATATATTCTAATACGTGGGAATAAGGAAGTGATAAAAACAAAAATCTCTACTCTCTTAGAGCTCATAGACTCATGAGGAAGACAATTTGAAAAAGATTTATAAGTACATAATTTGGGTAAGGGAATAGAGAATAGAGTTATAACCATAGGTGATTCACAAGGAGCTTTTGTAGAGAGATTGATTTAATATTTGAGCAATGGCTTAATCTATTTGTATTATTAGGGTGGGTGAGGTGACAAATCTGTTGAAAAGAACGATAGCTGATAAGGGTCTTCGAGATGGAAGCAAATACACCTGGTGCAGCAGTTCAGCTAAAGACATTCCAATAAACAGCAACTTCAAATGCAGTCACTGCAGTATGACAATTATTTATACTATTAGAATTGAGCTTATCATACACCAAATATAGAGTATGGAATTTTGAGAGATGAAGTTAGAAGGGGAGGTTGCAGTCACATGGTCAAGGGCATTTTGTAATATTCTAATGATTTATTGTTTGTTTGTCTAACATTAGAATCAATGATAGGTTAATATTTTACCAACTTAATTCAGGAAAGAAAATATATTAATTGAGAGAAAACTCTGGAAGATCATTTTCAAGGTTATTTTGGGGACCTGAGAAATTAGTTATTAAGATTTGATAATAGACAGTGAAAATGGTAATAAAGAAGAGAAAAGGGTTTAGAAGAGATTTTATAAATAGGACATACATGACTACATAACTTACTTGATATGGAAGCTATTAAATAGAAATACAAAGATATCTGGTGAACTATAATGAGGGTGATTAGGTAGATAATATGATCACATACAATTATCAATGTGCTTTGTGCTATCTTAAATATCTTTAGATATGCATTCCCCAAATAAATACATTTTATGATTGATCTGGTCTTTAGTGTGACACTAACACAAATATATCAGTAGAACAACACTTTAAAACCTTGCGGGGAAAAATAATGACATATTTACAAATAATCCTAAGAAACTATAGAGTATGAAAGTTTACATAAAGAAAGAAAAACATGCAATACAAGTTCAGAAGAGGGAAATAAGTATCTGCAATAAAGGTAGCAAGGAAAGTTTAATAGTGGAAAGCAAGAATTACTGATGTTTATTATCTTCTATTCACTTTACAGTTCGTATTCACTGAAACTTCAACACCAAAACCTCATGAGAAAGTGAGAAGAGACAAACAATTCTGCATAACAGGCAATAGTCATCGCAAAACTTAAACACCTGTTACTATCTGAGTCTAACACATCATGGCTACCATGGCCCAATCCCAAGAAATGATGTGTACCAATTCACAAATTCCTATAACAAAGGCCAATAGCAAAGACATGAAGTGTTCCATAGTAATTTTCTATATCAAGATAAGTTTTGCATGCATGGTATAGTATAATATTTTTATCAGAGAAGAGAGTTAACCTAATAATGCCCCAGACGTAAAAAAAAAAATTATTGTGTCATGATTTTCAGTCACTTCAGGTGTAAAAGAGGCCAGCTTAATGGTGATGGCCGAGATCATTTGTTAACGAGTATACAAGTTAGGATTCTACTGATAAATATGTGATGAGGACAACCATGAGTAAAGCCAGTGAGAATTTGTACTTTCATTTTAACTTCCATTCATAGAATAGAGTGAATAATACTGTGTCCTTGTATAAAGATGTATAGCTCAAGCACAAAAGCAAAATGGAAGAAAAACATTGCATCATACTAGGCACTAATTTATCTAAAGGAAGGAAGGAGAGTGTGATGGTTAATTTTATGCCAACTTCACTGAGTTAAGGGGTGCACAGATAGCTGAGAAAACATTATTTGTAACATAAGTGTGTCTGTGAGGCTGTTTCTGGAAGAGATTAGCATTTGAATTGTTAGACTGAGTAAAGATGATCCCTCTTCACCAATGTGGGCAGGCATCATCCAATCTCATGAGGGCTCAAATAATACAAAAAGGTAGAGGAAAGGCAAACTAACTTTCTGTGGTTGGGCTGGGACTTCGTCTTCTCCTGCCACTGGACACCAGTGCTACTGGTTCTCAGGACTTTAGACTCAGATGGGGACTTTCACCATTGTTTCCGCTGGTTGTCAGGCGCCACTTTCCTGGTCATTCAGCTTGCAGATGGAAGACTGTAAAACTGCTCAGGGCCCTTAACCATCTCAGCCAATCCCTTATATTAAATCTCTTTTTATATATCTCTATATCTACATGTATATCTAGATGGTACCTGTATCTATATGATATGTATATTTATATAATATCTATATCTATGTATTGGTTCTGTTTCTCTGGAGCATCCTGACTAGTAAAAAGTTTAAATGAATTAAATTATTTTTCATTCACAAGTTTAAAAGCAATTGTAAAGTTATTGTAATTTAAGATAATTAGCATTTAAGCACTTTAGAAAAGAAAATGCAACTAAAATAGATCATAATATGATAAAAGCAAGATTTTGGAATGGTGAAATTGTTTATTTCATTTGAATTATGTTGGAAGAAGTCCAGCTGTTTTTCTTAATTGCAATTCTCTCATCAGCATACACTATTGATCTTTAAAATGAACCAAGAAAATCTTATTAAGGTAATTGCTTTGTTTGGCTTCATAAACAATGAAAAACAACATGGCAGAAGTAGAGTGACTTTATACTACTAGAGTCAGACAGGACGTAAACTAAATGCTGATACGGAACTCCCTTCACCATGGTGCCCAATTTCTGAAAGGAATTACTTTGACAGCGTACTCACATGGGTTACTAGCTAAGCCAGAGCCAAAAAGAATAATAAAAAAAAAACACTAAATTTATATGCTCAGTAATTACAGCCTAGATTTAAAAACTCTATATTGTTGTTTACTACCTTACACTTAAGTTATATAATCCATTTGAAGTCAATGAGGATTCTTCTGCCCAAACTAAGGTATGATGATGAACAGATCAACTTGAAGGTGACATTCAATTAAAGGAATATCAATCAAAGGCTCATTGCCTCACACCCATGCAACTATTTCACAAGTCATGGGAGAGCAGTTAAGCAACTGCACAACTGGTTCGTGATGTCTCTTGCCTCTACCTCAAAATAGGCCTTAAAAGAATTCTGTCATCTGCCTTGTACACCTGCAAAGATAATGAGGATAGCTCACTGCTAAAGGCCTTGTTGCAAGCTAAGAAGAGATGTCAAAATGTCTTATTTTGTCAAGTTCATACTAACTTCTAAATACCTTTTCTAATTGCTTTGTTTCCTTTGAAAGACTTTGATCATGACTCACACTTCCTGAATACCTTGGTTTCTTCCAAAGCCCAAGACTATAAGTTCAGCCCACTAATCTTGGATTCCCAGTGGCATCCTGTTGCGTACCTTGTCTATTAACACTCAATATTCCATTACCCCTTACTTCTCAGAATATTGCTTTTTGATTATTTGAATCCTCAATTTATGATCCCAATATTCCCAGCCCATTTTCTTATATTCCTTAACTTATTTTTCTTAATTGATATCTGGGAGTCCCTTGAGAACATTTTTCTTCATCATTCTTTTCAAAAACTTTGTTTTTCCTCCTCACATTTCAACATGAGAATTTGAGTTCTTCTACAGAATTTTAAGCCATTTTCACTTTTCATGGTGCACTTTGTATAGTTAATTTCTTAAACTCTATTTTGTGTGTGTGTGTGTTTGTAGATTATTTATTCCTCCATATCTCTTAACATTTTATCGTTCAAATCCATTTATCTCTCTACGGTAAATTATACTTAATTTCCTATATAGCTCTGCCAATTCATTAATTTTATCTTCAACAATGTCTAGATTGCTAATTAACTTAACTAAAAAGGTGTTATAAAAAGAGAAAGAGAGAGAAAGAGTCAGAGAGAAGAGCATGCTCTTTCTTAAAGTGATCTCATCCAGCCCTATGTTTTAAATATTTAATCAGGGGTAAGGGGCAAGAAAAATTATATATCAAATCAAAACTTAGGCCTGGTATAGTGGCTTATTTCTGTAATCCCAGCATTTTGGGAGGCCAAGGTGGGAAGATCGATTGAGTCAAAGAGTTTAAGAACAGCCTGGACAACATAATGAGATACCATCTCTACAAAAAACTAAGTTATAGCTCTTGGCCAGGCGCAGTGGCTCACGCCTGTAATCCCAGCACTTGCGAGGCCGAGGTGGGAGGATCATGAGGTCAGGAGTTCCAGACAAGCCTTACCAACATGACGAAACCCCGTCTCTACTAAAAATACAAAAATTAGCCAGGCGTGGTGGCACATGCCTGTAATCCCAGCTACTCAGGAGGCTGAGGTGGAGAATTGCTTGAACCCAGGAGGCAGAGGTTGCAGTGAGCTGAGATCATGCCATTGAACTCCAGCCTGGGTGACGGAGACTCTCAAAAAAAAAAAAAAAAAAAAAAAAAAAAAAAAAACACACACATTATAGCTCTCTCTTTTTCTGTTTGATTCTTCGTTCCTGCCTCAAGTGACCCAGGGACACAGAACTGCCCTCCAGACTCATTGCACCCTCTCTGCCCAGGATCTTTAAGTAAAACTGTGAATTTATTTTCCATTATGGTGGTACACTGAATTTGTGCCTTTCATCTAAAGAACCAGGGCCTACCTCAGTTCGGATTTTCCCCAGGACAGTGAAGGAAATACAAGGTCAGGCTCTATGTGCCAGAGCAACTGTCAAGCAGGCAGTTAAACTAAACAGGAATTGGGAAGGAGCCACAAGAGCTCCTGTCAATATAAACAAGCTTCCTGGTCATGGGTGGGGCATTGAGGCATTTAACCATCTGCCAGGTCTTAAGTAGTCTCTAAAAGATGCACTGTAAACATCCAGTGATTGGCCCTCCCTCAAATGAATGACCGTAGTTAAGCAGGACAATGGTACGGTCAAAGCATAATGGGTACCCCCTCTGGTACTGGAAGCTCAGTTTAACTTGGAGCTCTCAAAAACTGTTCTGGGTTTTTTGCCTCTGTACACAAAATTCAGAATCAGTTTGTTAATATCCACAAAATAGCTTGCAGGGATTTTGATTGAGATTGTGTTATATGGATGAAGTTAGAAGAAGCTGACATCTCACTATATTGAGTCTTCCTATCTATGAACATGCAATATCTCCCATTTATTTAGTCCTTTGATTTTTTAAATCAGTTTTGTAGTTTTCCTCATCTAGATGTTGCACATATTTTGTTAGGTTTATACCTCTGTTTTTATTTTGAGAAGTTCTAATGTGAATGGTAATGGGTTTTTATTTTTTAATTTCACTGTTCATTGCTGGTATGTAGGAAAGTGATTAACTTTTGTAGGTTAACCTTGTATCCTACAACCTTGCTATAACCAATTAATTCTAGGAGGGTTTTTTTTTTTTTTTTTGGTCAGTTCACTTATACTTTCTATATAGGCAATCATATAATCTGTGAACAAAGGCAATTTTGTTTCTTCCTTCCCAATCTATGCATTTTTTATTTCATTTTCATTGTCTTATTGAATTAGCTAGGACTTCCAGTATGATGTTAAGAAGCAGTGGTTAGAGCAGACATCTTCGCCTTTTACCTGATCTTCATGTGGAAGGTTTGAGTTTTCACCTTAAGTATGATATTAGCTGTAGGTTTTCCAAAGATATTCTTTATCAAATTGAGGAAGATCCCCTCTATTCCTAGTTTGCTAAGAGTTTTATCATAAATGAGTATTGGATTTCTGGAAGAGATTGTGGGGATCATTTCTCCTAATTGTAAAATTTACCACTGCAACCATCCTTGTTTGGCACTTGCTCTTTTGGAAGGTTATTAATTATTTGTTCATTGTCTTTTAATTCTTGTGTGCATTTGGCAGATATCTTTCAAATGATTAGTCCATAATATCTAGATTACCCAATTGTCGACAAAGAGTCTGTCATTACCTTTCTTTATTATCTGCTTAGGTTCCATGGTATCTGCAGGTATGTCTCCTCTTTCTTTTCTGATATTAGTAACCTGTCTTCTCTGTTTTTATCTCAGTAAGGCTGGCAAGAGGCTTCTTAATTTCATTCATCTTTTCAAAGAACCAGATGTTGGAGTTTTCTTTTTAATTTTCTGTATTGATTTTCTGTTTTTAATTTCATTGAGTTGTGGTCTAATTTTTATTATTTATTTTCTTACAATTAATTTGGATTTAATTTGTTCTTCTCTAGTTTTCTAAAGTAGAAGCTTAGATTATTAATTTTAGATTTTTCCTTTTTGCCTATGTATACATTTGATGCAGTAAATTTCATTCCAAGCATTGCTCTCAGGCATCCCATAAATATTGATGAGTTGCATTTTCAATTTAATTTAGTGTAAATTATCTTTTAATTTATCTAGAAATTTTTTCTTTATGTGTTATTTAAAAGTGTGTTGTTGAATTTCTAAGTATTTGGGAATTTTCTTGCTATCTTTCTGTAATTGAATTCTAGTTCAATTTCACTGTAGTCTGAGAGCAGACATTGTATTATTTCTATACTTCTAAATTTGTTAAGATGTGGTTTATGGACCTGAACATAATCTATCTTGGTTGATGTTTCATGTGAGCTTCAGAGGAAAACATGCATTGTGCTGCTATCGGATGAAGGAGTCTGTATGTGTCAATCATATCTAGTTGACTATTGGTGCTCTCAAGCTCAATTATGTCCTTACTGATTTTCTGCCTGCTGGATCTGTCCATTCTTTATAGAGGTAAACTCCATCCCTTGTCTCATGGTTGTGTCTCTCCATCTTTAAAACTAGCAATGACCGATAGTCTTTATCATACTACACATTCTAATTCTCTACTTTCCTTTTCATATCATCTCCTTCTCTGTCTGTTTCCTTGTGATTACATTTGGCCTGCCTGGATAATTCAGTATAATCTCCTCATCTAACGGTCTTTAAGTTAATCACTTCTTTTTTCCATGTTAAAGTAATCTATTCCCAAGTTTCAGGGATTAAGACATGGACATCTTTGGTAGTTTTTACTTTGCCTGCCACACTATTGTTCAAGGTATATTAGTTTCTCATGTGTGCTGGAATCAGAAAAAAGTCAATGAAAGGTCATAGGCAGAGAACAAATATCACTAATTTTATATTTTCAGCGAACACTTTGGTTGCAATGTTGGAGAACAAAATGAAGAATGGGAAAGAATTAGAAAACCACTCCAGTCACCCAGATGAGAAGTAAGTGTGGCTTAGACTGGAGGGACAGTATTGAAGACTGTCTTAGACATTCAGGCTGGTGTAACAAAATATCATAAATTTGGTAGCTTAGAAACAACAGGAGTTTCTTACAATGCTGGCAGATTCACCTTCTGGTTCATAGAGGGTGTCTTCTCACTATGTGCTCACACAGTAGAAAAGGAAAGGCAGCTTTCTGAGGCCTCTTATAAAGGCTGTAATTCCATTCATGAGGGCTCTGTTCTCAACCCTAGTCACCTTCCACAGACCCCACTTTCTAATACCAACGGCCTGAGGGTGAGGATTTTAACATATGAATGTAGGGGAGACACCTGCATTCAGGCTATAGCAAAGATGACTATAGGAAAGAAGCTAAAAATTTAGGGAGATATTCGGGAATGAAAATGAGAGAATTTGTGATAGGATTGAATGAGGTGCACAAGTAAGGCAGAGCTATCTGGCGTGACTATGTGGTTTCTAGCTTTAGCAAATGGATTTAGAAAATGGAGGATGATGTAATTCAGCAGGAAGGGAACAATGAAGAAGGACTCAGGAGATCTTGATACCTGTTGTATGTATGTTAACCTTGAGTCATCTTGCAGCATTAAAGTTCTGAGGTGACATCTGAGATAAAACTGTAAATTTGGGAGTCATCAAAAACATGCCCAAGGATGAAAACTGCTTTAAAACAGGAAATAAGCTAGAAAGATTTTAGGGACTTAGACCAAATCTTTAGGAAACTGAGCATTAAAAGTCTGGATACTAAAGGTGAGGGCAGCAAAAGGATATGGGGATGACAGCTATTTTTAATTTTGTGAAACTTTTTCCAATTAAAGACACATAAGTAAATGCGAGTAAATTCTTCACTTAATATTATCCCTCTTGTCAATGGAAGAATAATCTTTTAATTCTTCAGAAGACAACATTTCCTTCTTTGGTTTTCTAATTAACAGATTGCATGATTCTAGTTTTATGTATTAATTCCTCATTTATTATATGTCTCAGAATTTCATTTTCTAAATGACTTCCATAGCTGTTCTCCAAATTCAGTACCTGGTCAGTTCTTAAATTACAGGGCACATAATAAGCTAACTTGATATTTCTGTCTTAGGTACATCCTTCTATCTTCCAGCTTCTGTAGGAAGTCTTACATAAGAGTTGATGAGTCCATTTACTTTCTCTACAAACTTTTACTGTTTGATTTTTCCATGCAGGTTGGGTACATAATTTGCAGGGCTTAGTGCAAAATGAACATTTGAGTTCCTTGTTCAAAGTCAGAGGTCGGAGGAATGTGTTTCGTACTAAGATGCAAAGTTTTCCCCCTTTTTAAAAGTTATTTTCCTGACTTGTCATGGTATTTGCTATTCTGACATTGTTTTAAGCAAAGAAAAATTAAAAATTTAAATTGTTAGCATGAGTTTATCCATTCCATTAATTTTTATATGCAATGCTAGCTTTAAATGCAAATAGAACAGTTAAATTCTGTGAAGAATCACCCAGTTATACAGTTTGTATTTCATAGTTTGTCTTCAAACAAGCTTCTTGTGCTCCAGCAGACCAGAACTAACAAATACAAGTCAGACTTCAGGGACTGAAAGGGGAGAGGATCCCTCAGGCATGGAATCCATCCAGAAAGGGCTCCACTGACACAGGGATACTCAGTAAGCATGAGGATACTTGCCTATCTAGGGGAGATCCTGACAATTACCCAGGTGACTTGCCTAGATGCCAGGACTCAGGACTCCAGCCTACTCAAACCCAATAGCTGCCAGGTTCCCCCTGGTGCCAGCCTCTGCATATACATGCTTCACAGCCTGGCATTTCTCCTTCGCATTTGCTGGCACCACAGTCCATGACAATAGCTCTGTGAACACCAAATGCCTCTGAACTTCCACATCTGGATGCACCAGGTACCTGGGTCACAAACCACAAGAGAATTGTGCCCAAAAAGATGGGCCAGCCTCTGCCAAACATGGTGCTACTTCCAGGCCCCACCTGAGATGTTCCAGAGTGCACACCCTCATCCCAACACTCCCTGTAATTACATCTAAAACCCCACAAGGGCAGAGGTTGACAACAGAATGATGGCCTTCTTTAAAACTTATCTGGTGATTGCCTGGAGTATAAGATGTTCTTCTAGCCTCCTTTGGAGGCTGAAGTGAGTGGATCTCCTGAGGTCAGGAGTTTGAGACCAGACTGACCAACATGGTGAAACCCGTCTCTACTGAAAATACAAAACGTAGCGGGGCATGGTGGTGCATGCCTGTAGTCCCAGCTACTTGGGAGTCTGAGGCAGGAAAATTACCTGAATCCCGGGAGGTGGAGGTTGCAGTGAGCCCAGGTAATGCCATTGCATTCCAGTCTGGGCAACAGAGCAAGAATCTCTCTCTCTCTCTCAAAAAAAAAAAAAAAAAAAAAAAAAGTTTAAAGTGAAACAATTAGTGATGCAAACAGAACAAAGAAAATCTAGACATATAGATGGAACTTAGGGATTACACCTTACAGGGCATTTAGATGAGCTAATTACTTATTAGCTTACTCTATTTAAGTTAGATGGAAGGAAAACATTCCCAAGAGTCAGATTTGTTGATTACTAAAATTAGGCATTATCAAATTGAAGTAAAATGTGTTTTAATCCAGATAGTCTCAAAGGGAATAGATACATTTCCACCTGGCTGGGATAATTCCTTTTTCACAATTCCATCACGTTGAAGTGATTAAATCTTTAGGCCATTATTAATTTTGTTTACTAAGTGTTTGCGTGCCCTTTGATTGCCAATTGATTCATTTTAAGAACATTATTATTTTGGGAAGGCTTTTTATCTAATTGTTGTCCCATTTACACAACTGTCTGTTATAAAATCCCTTTGGTCAGTTTTTGTAAGTTTCTCTGACAAAATAGATCAAAAGACTGAATCTCTGTATTCTACAATTTATTTCCATTTTGTAGTTTATAAAAATAAGAAATCCTGTAACTGTTATTTGAGTTTCAAGTTATATATATATAAAGAGATTCAGGAATGTGCAATACATAAAACATGTGAAATGCATGCAGCCGTCATGCAAAACGTTCTTTAAGACATATTGAGGCAATCATTCCCTATTTGGTGCTTACTGTTCTACATTTTAATATGTAGATTTCTTTAAAAGGTAGACTATCTTGGGCTAATATTTCTCAGTTTTCAGTTAGTGGATATCTAAGGCAAAGATAAATGACCTCTAAACTTTGTCTGTTTACACAAATGTAGAAAACACACACAAATATACACATACCGCAAACATAATCAAGTAAAATTATAATACCTTTGGTAATTTCTATAAGCAGATATTTATAAAGTAAGTACATGAAGAAACAAGATAGGGTAAACAGTAAAAATGTGTTCACCTTTACAGATACGACTTAAAAACATAATAATAATCACAGGATCATAATAACAGAAAATATATTTCCAGGTTATCCACGAAAACTCACGAGGCTTAGATGCATAATATAGATATTCCCCACTCCCTGCAACTTGTGGGACTGCTTTACTAAAAATGGTATATGTTCAATGGTAGCCTTCCCCTGTCTCGTCTGCTTTATGATTTGTCTGCTCAGTGGTGACCTCTGTCCTTAGATGTATCTTTAAACCCAAATTTGATGATCACCTAGAAGCTACTACTGACATAGCTAGTAATCAATAATCTCTTGATGTTGCAGTATCACTCATTTATCTATTTAATAATATTTATGAAATTTCTACATGTTTTAGAGAAATAGGAATAAAATGTGTCTACCCTCGTGGAGCTTATATTTCAGTGAGAGATATACATAGCAAATCAGTCAACACTTGTTATACTTGTTATATAAATGCTACATAGAAAGTAAAATATAGATAAGCAAAGTATATAATGGGAATGTTGGGAACTCTTTTAGACTAGGTGATATGGTAAGCCTTGCTGATGAAGTGACATTTAAGCAAAGACCTGCATAAAATGAGGGAGAAAGAATATCATATACATAGAATCATATACTACGAAGCATTTGAAATCTAGTTAACTTCATTAATTTTATGCATTTCAGATTCATCCAAATTATTAAATGTATCAGTAATTTATTCAATCCTTGTGATTGCTGAATGGAGATATTATAGCTTATTTTTTCATTCCTTATCATAAAACATTTGGCTTTCTCATTCAGACGATTACGAATAAAGCTGCTATATGAAATCACAGACGGGTTTGGGGGTGAACATAAGATTTCAATTTACTTTGACAATCTATGGCTGGGATTGCCAGGTTATATGGCAACCACACTTTTAACTTTTTAAGGAACTGCCTAATTTGACTATACCATTTTGCATTCTCACCAGCAATATGAGAGAGTTCTAGTTGTTCTATGTATTTATGAGCTCCTTATGCTTTCTTTCTGTTTTGTTTTAGCCACTCTAATAATTGAGTAATAGTATCACATTTTGTTTTGGTTGCATTTTTCTGAGTGACTAATGATGTTGAGCATCTTTTCATGTGAGATTCTTTTATCTCCTTTGGTAAAGGCTCTCTTTGTTACCCATTTTTATTTGAGTTGTTTCTTATTGAGTTGTAAGAGCACTTCATGTTTTCAAAATAAGTTTTTTACCAGATAGGTTATTTGTAAATATTTCCCCCCAGTCTGTGGCTTATCTTTCAATTCTCTTAGCAGTGTCTTTGGAAAAAAAAAACTTTATTTGTATGAATTCAACTTCTATTTGTTTCTCCTATGGTCCATGCTTTTGTTGAATCTAAGTCTACTGTTGAGCCTGTTGAAGGCATTGTTCTTTCTTATCATGCTTCTTATTTCTATCATTTATTAATTTTTCCTTATAATTTCCATCTCTCTGCAAAAATTACCTGTGCATGTTGTTCACCTTTTATACTAACGTAGTTAACATAGTAACAAGAAGTATTTTATATTCCCTACCTGATAATTCTAACTTCTGGGTGGGAGCTGAGAGATTTGTGAAAAATAGTCTGGGAAATCATTCTCCATCGGAAGCACAGGGTGGCTCTAGAGGAAAGTGAAGCCTGTGGAGAATGGGTAACTACCACAGAAACCACAAATCCCAGACTGATTCAACCACTCACACTACAGGCCTACCACAAAGCAGGTGTGGCCCCAGAAATAGTTACTGATCTCAGTTTTCACTGCTTTACAGAAGAAGTCAACTTTCAACAACAACAAAAAATGAGACACCTGAATAAGGAAGAAAAAGCAACACACATTCCAGAGACGGGGTCCCTACCTTCAGGGTAGTCTTCCTTTGCTTCTTAAAGAGTTTTTTTTTTCCATGCTCTTGTGCTCACCTCTCCAGTAGTGAACGGCTGTGGCTTATTGCTGAATTATGGGCCTGATGGTGGTGGCCGTGGTGGTGCACGGAGGTGGGAGAGTCGGATTCCGTTTTTCTGGTTTACTGTCCACCTTGGGGTGAACTGTGCTCCTGTGTCTAAAGGGTGGTGCTTCTTCTTTATCCTGTCCCTCACCCAGAGGTATGAGTTTTCTAATGATTTGGGATCGGGACATTTTCCTCTCTTCCTTTGAAATCCAGTTGTTTCTCAGCCTTTTTCCTAATGTTGACTGGATTTGCTGCTGTTTTCTCACCAGTTTAAACCTTTAATTGGAGATAATGGAGAAAGACCTATCTGGGGGAGGCTGGACGCCTTTCTCACTGAGGCTGCTGCTCACGCCCCTACGCCAACATTCACACCTGAACAACATGAGGAAGGCTTTTTCTGGTCTCCCCCAGATCTTTCTCATAACCACTTGATTAGTTCACTAAGAGTCTGAAAGTCCCCGTGAATTCCCCGTGGGGGTACTGTTCCCACGGATACCCTGCTTGTTGTTTGCCCCAAAGAATCAAGGATTTGCCTCCTATCTCTCCTTGGTTTCACTCGTCTTTGCTTGGATTTTGTTTAAGTTGGATGTTTTGCCACCTCAGTGGCATGATGGATTTAATACAAGTTGTAATTATAGATTATATATTGCTTTTATTTTAAGGGTGAGACTAATAAACTGTCTAGCTTTCTAGATCTGTATTAATTTTCCAAAATTACCACAACAAATAAACTTGGTGGCCAGAAAAATCTCTCACAGTTTTGAAAGGCAAACATCCAGACTCAGTTGTCAGCAGGATCTTGCTCCCTCCGCAGTTTCCAGAAGAGAAATCTTCCTTGCCTCTGCCAGCTTCTGATAGCTTGGCTGTCCTTTCAGTTATGTCTGCATACCTCCAATCTTTACCTCCATCTGCACTTACTTCTCCTTTGTGCCTCTCCGTATTTTTTCCTTCTTATAAAGACACTAGTCATTGGATTTAAGGTCCAGTCTGTGTTACACCATTCTTGCATTGCAATAAAGAAACACCCAAGACTGTGTAATTTATAAAGAAAATAAGTTTAATTGACTCATGGTTCTTCAAGTGTTATAGGAAGCACGGTGCTGGCATCTGCTTGGCTTCTGGGGAGGCCTCAGGAAACTTACAATCATGGTGGTAGGCAAGGGGGAGCAGGAACATCACATGGTAAAAGGAGGAGCAGGCGAGAAAGAGAGAATATGGATCTGGTCACTTTTATTGTGTGACTGGATCTCGGGATAACTTGCTATCACAAAGACAGCACCAAGCTATAAAGGAACCACCTCCATGATCCAAACACCTCCCACCAGGCCCCACATCCAGCAATGGGGATTAGAATTCAACATGAGATTTGGGTAGAGACCCTAAATCCCAGGTGATTCATCTTGAGATCTTTCACTTAAGTACATCTACAAAGATACCAATTTCCAAATAAGGTTACATTCTGAAGGTTTAGGGAGTGTGTGAATTTTTGAAGGACATTATTTGATTCACTCTAACATTGTAAGAACTGAAATTCATTGAAGCTTAAACTGTACAGTAAATATTACTAAGCCAATTAGAACTTCTTCATAAGAACACAATTGGTATGTTTAAGTCTAATTAGTCTCAGGATCAAAATTTTTATGTCAAAAATCCCTGGTAATACCTTACATTATTTTATGTAACCAACAAATACATATTAAGAAGGTACTACATGGCAGACACTGTTTTTGATGTTGTAGATGTAGAAAAAATCTCTTTTCATTGACCTTGATTTTGCTCCTTAATAAAAGTATATCCTATAAGTTTCTATTATGAAATTACCTTTTCCACAGCTTTGTTTAAAATGTAAGATAATTCAGTATCTCCCACCTATGAAAGACTTAGTTTTTTACAATTAACACAGAAAACATTAATTCTTCTCAATTTTTGTTATTCTGCTTGTAGAAACAGACAAAGCTGACTTTACTTATTTAACAGAGTGACGGAATGAAACTTTTGTTTTCATCTATTCCAAATTAAATGACCTCAAAAAAGGCAATTATCTATCATTCTAATAAGTAACATGTTTCCTAATGAACATGTCATTCTAATTATCTTTACATTGATTTGGTTCCCAATCAGTTCTAAGGGCATTTTTCCTCATATAATCGAAAAATAGATGAACAAAAGCAATAAATCATGTGCTTTAAAACCATTAAAAATAAAAGATGTTTTCAGTCTGCAACGGTAAATAAGAAAAAGGCAAAAAGTAGTTGATAGAAAGGTGGAATACTAATGTAATATTGATCTTGATTTTTTAACTGAGGGTTAATTTCATCAAAACCGGAATGCTTTAAGTAAGCCTAATATACAACAAATATTATGGTACATAGAGATATTTAATTCTACTAATAGTTTTGTAAAGTTTATAGAAACTAAATATGCTAACATATAATTGTTTTTTCATGCATAGCAACTTCTCTTATAATAGTGAACAACTGAAAAAGAATCAATACATTAAGTGTGTAAATAAAATAAACCCATGTATCAATGTAAGGTATGAATTAGATAACTGAGTTCTAAAATAACTTGAATTTCCAGATTTATGATTTTAGGTCTTAAAATACCTTATAACATGGGATGGCTTATATGTGCCTTTTTGTCTCTACTTTTTCCACTTCCCACTTACTCAGAATCAGTATTTCAAAGCAGAAAGTAACTTCCTATATTACTTAATGGACTAGCTTCTCCATTAACATAGAATAGGAATCGGATAATTAAATCATACCGTATGAAACTGCCTTTTTCCCTGTATACTTAGACTTGGTAAATTAGGCTTTTTTAATGGTGTCAGTGCCAGTTTCATAATAACTCTGGCAACACATAATTCAAAATCAAAAGGACAAAACTGTGTCTTTTTTTAACTGTTACATTTCATAATGTTTTATTAGGTTGGTGCAATAGTAATTGTGGTTTTTGTCATTAATTTTAATGCACTTTTCTTGCATTGCTTTAAAGAAATACCCAAGACTGGGTAATTTATAAAGAAAACACTTTAATTGGTTCATGGTTCTGCAGGCTTTATAGGAAGCATGGTGCTGGCATCTGCTTGGCTTCTGGGGAGGCCTCAGGAAACTTACAATCATGACGGGAGGCAAAGGGAGAAGAGTCACATCACACGCAAAAGGAGGAGGAGGTGAAAATCCCATGGCTAAACCACAGTTACTTTTGCACAATTATTTATGTCTGCATGAACTGTGATAGCGTGAGAAAGTACAGATATATCTTTTTTGAATATTTTTGTGTGACTTTGTCTACCACATAAAGACTAAAGCTCTATTAGAATTGGCCATTAGAGAGCAACTAGGCTACCCAGCAGGTACTTCCTTTTTAGAAGTTTGGCAAAACAATTTTGTCACATGAAAACTCTGACAGTTTTGTACATGTTAAACATTATCCTTGAGAATATCTGGTTTTATTTCAAAATTAAGATCCAAAATCAAGAGACAACATCTTGATTAAATCAACTAATTTCAGAATAATAAACTATATAATAATATCTTCACAAATCCTTCTGATGGCTAAAAACAATTTGAAAGTTGCCTGAACTTCGTACTCTCCATGTAGACATTGGTTGACATTAACACTGAAATCTTTGTCTACAATGATACAAAAACTTGCTCTTGAGAAAGATACAAAAGGATAAACTCATCCCCATGAATAATTTCTATGATGATGTTAAATTTTTTTGAACAAATCAAAAGAAATATCTGATTATATCAATATATTACCAGAAGAGTAATATTAGCTATTATACTTCACAAGTCATGGGATAATGCAGCAAATCTCTGAGAAAACAGCCCTGTTAAAAGTAGATCATCAGTCATACATTGTTCATTTTCACTTGGACATAGATCACCCAGAGAGACTAGAATCTACATATCTTTCTTTGGTCTTACATCTTATCACACATACAGTTGTAACACTGAAGTAAAAAGATAATGAAAATGAAAATCAGTCTCTAATTGCTTTGTCAGTTTTATAGCCCTGGTGATTGGCCTGACTCCACTTTACCATTTAGAGGCAAATTATCCTATTCTGTATAAACTACAATAGTAAAAAGTTAAACACTGAGACTGGCAGGTAACGGTAAATAACACAGAAGATGTAAGATGACCTTAAAACCCTAGTCCCATGATTTTCAGTTCCCTTATCCATTCCTGTCCTTGAGGCAATTACTATTTCACACACACTCATACATTAATATAACATTTGAATTAGAAATAATGCCATATAAAATACAGTTTTCTAAAACTATGTGTTTCACTTAATACCCTGTAAAGATTATCATATATTTTGTGGATTGTTTTCATTCATGGTTCTATGTTGTTACTTCTATCTCAACCTTTTAATTATTACATAGTATTGCCTTGCATTAATTCACAAAGCTTTATAAAATCAATCTACTAGTAAAGGGGAATCAGGTAGGTCATGGGGATTTACTACTATAAAGGGTGCTGAAATTCATTTACAGGTTTAGTATATGGTATATTTTTATGAATATATAATAATTAATATACATGTTTGGAAGAAAAAATACTGAATCAATATATATGAGCATTCCAAAATTTGATAGGTATTGCTAAATTGCTTATAAAAAATGACATGCAATTTAAAGTCTTAAAATATTAAAGGCAGTGGATATGTATGATTCTTATCCATCTTAGAATATTGCCTACATTTTTATTTTTGCCAGTGGTACATGATTGGATATTATTGGATATGAACACCTTTTAAGTATTAAAAAGCCATTTGAAGGTACTTTAACTTCTGGCAGTGGAGGACTAACTTATACACAATAGACTTTAAAGAAGCTAGAAAAAATATATATGTTTAAAGGCATCAGAGATCTACTCGGACCGTTTGCATTCACAGAGCGAAGATACTGAAAAGAAGGCTCATAAAGAGATGTGAGTGAAACTTTTTCAACATGAGACATGGGCCAAAGCAGCATAGAGTCTGAAAAACGAAGTAGACCTATCATCAGTCTCCAGGGCAAGGAAGGAACAATCAATCTCAGGGCGTGCTGTGGTACAAGGGACATGGCAAATGCTCCAGGCTTTCAGATGTGACCAATTACACACCAGGAGTAACGTGCATCAAAACAGACAAACCCTACAACCACTGAAACAGGGCTCTGAGCAAGCTCAATTCCTCATTGTAATGGTCTGAGCTTTCCTCTGGAGAAGGTTAGTAGTCAGAGTCACAAATTACTCCCAGCGTTTTTTTTCTTTTAACATAAAAGGACTGGCATTCAGTAAAAAGGTAACAGTGACACCAGAATGTAAATGTAAATGGTTGAAAACAAAACAAAATAAGAAACAATAGATATGAACCTCCAGGAGAGTTGTATGATAGACGACAAGATGGACACTTGGATTAGAGGAACTGAAATCAAGAAAAAACAGAAATAGAAATTCAGACATTCCTATGCAGCAGTAAAAGTAAACGTGATGGATCCAAACATACTGATTTGGAAAGATCTTATGCATATTACCAAATATATATAAAAGAAAAATTGAATTATATTTATTTCTAATAAAACACTGCATCTTAATTACACAATTGAATTACATAGTTTTTAAATTTGATTTATTTATTTTTTGAGATGGAGTCTTGCTCCATCGCCCAGGATTAAGTGCAGTGGCATGACGTTGGCTCACTGCAACCTCCACCTCCCAAATTCAAACAATTCTCCTGTCTCAGTTTCTGGAGAGCTGGGACTACAGATGCCTGCCACCATGCCTGGCTAATTTTTTTTTAATTTTAGTAGAGATGGGGTTTCACCATGTTGGTCAGGCTCCTGACCCCAGGTGATCCACCCACCTCGGCCTCCTAAAGTGCTGTACAGTAACATACAGTAGTATTTGTTTTTGATCATTAAATCCATTACAAATACAAATGTGTAGAAATAGATCTGTTATTACATGACACAAACCACTAAGTTTGGTAAGTTAGAAGGGGGATTTCAGCAGGTGCTGGTAGCTTTATCTGTATAATCAGATTTGTTTACAAAGTGAAGGCATTTGCTTATTCTTCATGTAATATGAAAAGAATTGTTGTACTAGAGAAATACCTGACTATACGCTCTCTGTACATAAACTCAGTGTCTGCCCTTCCTTAGGGCAGAGACAAATATAATTGAAGTCAGGTGTTGCTCATAGTCTCAACTCTAACATTTGCATAAAGAAAAATCTATGTGGCGGGAAATGTTGAGTTTTCAACCTGTAGTTCTAAGTAAAGTTCTTGTCACAAAGATGATTTCCTGATTTAAATAGAATTAATGAGACTCTAAATATTTACAGAAAATGGCAGCTGCAGGAGACAGGAAAAAGAGCCGTTACATTTTAAATATTTAAATAACTTGCTTGTGATAGAGAATTTTAATATCTGAAAATTACTTAGTGTTCACAGAATCATATCAGTCAAGTTTTAGTCAAGAAGATATTAATGTGTGACAGCAGCATGCAATGGAAAGTAGAAATGATTACAAATATATGTGTATCTGGGTCCTTGACTCGAGTTCCTGGCCTTGGTAAAGAGATGTAACCACTCTGGCCTTTGTTTACTTGTTCATGAAAAGAAAGGTAATGTGCTAATTCAGAAAAAGTGGATTTGGAAATGAGAGGAAGAAATCTGGTAAAGTAATAACAGGTCTATAAATTTTGCCATGTTACTTTGTTATATGTAAGAAAACAGATATATAAGAGTATCTGTCCTACATTTGTTTCCATTAGTAAAATTCATTTATAACTATATGTTATTAGTATTTCGTGATAACAATTTTATAAGACCTGTTAATATGAATAAACTGACGCACAAGATGTAGGTACTCAAGATGAAATGATTTTTCTTGTTTATATTTCTAAAGCTGGCTCTCTATTTTGAGAAGGTGTTGAATTGTGAATTTAGGTGTATCTAGTATTCTAAATAATATTTTTAAATACTAAGTGATAGCAGGATACTCAGATATTAAAAGCATGTTATCTTGCCATTAATAGCCTTGGACAAATATTTACAAATATTTACCATGAGGGTTATTTTTCTTCTCTACAATAAGGTGATAATAGTATGAGTTGCATTAGGTCATTGAGAGACAGCTCATGCAAAGCACTTAGCAGAGTTCCTAACCATAGTCAGTACTTGGTAAATACTTGTTATGATTAGAATTATTTCCAGATAAATGATTGTAAATATTTTACCCATTTTATATTATATATTCCAAATATTATTTCAAATATAAAGTAATGATTTTAACAAAGCTAGTGTCTTCTTTAATATAGTCAACAAAAGAAACACATTTGATCTTTAGGAGCAATCTGTAATGATATGTGTAATTCTAAGATGTTAATATTGGTTAAAGGCCTCTTACACATTAAATTTTCTTGACTTCTTGATGAAAACACTTACAAATGCATAGACAATGAGAAAATTTGCGACTATTAGAGTTTCAAAAGTAATAAAAACATTTGGAGTCATCGCTTTTTTCCTATGTCAAAAACCAATTTTATGAATAACTTACGGCTTCTAGGAGGTTTGAAATTATCAATAGGGAAATAATGAGTAATTAATAAAATCATTTATATACTATATTATTTAATATATTAGTGAATGTATATGTTATTATATATTATATATAACAAAAACTTAGAACCAGCGTAAATACCCAGAAGAGAAGATGGTTAAATACATTTGAGAACAATGATGAAATAAGACATAATCATAAAAGTGATATTTTAGATGATTATTTCATGACATGTAGAAGGAATCAATGGTGAATTTTGTGTAAATAATAAGGGACAGGGGAGTCTCAGGCGTAATTTCTAACTTACGGATTTGCAAACTAAATGCACTAGGGTTGGAGATCATGAGCTCTATTTTGGTCTCACCTGTATAGGTACAGATGAAGAAGTTGTGCAGGAACTAGAGAACAAAACTGGGCTAAGAAGCAAATCACGGCATCAGCATACAGTGATAATTACAACCACAGGCATACCTGAGAAAATGTACGGAGCCAGGCTTTAGCTCTCCATGAGAAAGGAAAAGATCCAAAAGACTTTCAATTTAAAGAAAGGTGAAAGGTGAAATGTGGTTACTCTGATTCACATGGCATGTCACCATTCACAAGGTAATATGCACAATATTGCACTAGTTATTTGTCTGGAGTTACTACAGAGTCACTTTCCTATCCCTGTCTGGCATGAGTGTAATAGTTTGGCTCAAATGGGATGGATAAATGATTGAGATGTGTTGATATATATTTGATCAATACCTTTAACACATGCTTTCCCACCCGTTGCAAAGTCCCACACAGCACATTAAGAGGTAAGTAAATACATGTCAAATTCCAAGGTCACAAATTCTCTACACATGTTATGCTGTGTAAAGTCTCTTGCCTAGGACTAGCTACTCCCGATCTATTGTTTTATACCGTCTTCATCTGTGCTGAGCCTATAGATTAAAGCCTCACTTAAATGTCTGCTTGACTATTGCTGCTGCTTCTGTTTCCCCTAGACACTGATTTTCCAGAATAAATGATCTCATGTCTCCAAAGTGAGCTTCCCTTATGACAAATTTCATATTTTAATCTTCTTAATTTTCTGAAAGTTAAAAAAAAGTAAAAGACAAAGACAATATATAAGTATTTAAAAAACACTTTCGAAGGCAGAGAGAAGAAACAAGGAGAGGGGTCCCCTGTTGATACAAACTGCCCTGGAACCATTCTGTATTCATTCTTCTCCTCACTTAAGATGCAGTCATGGCTTCTCCTGTGAGACTTAATCAAGCTGTGGGCTCCCTCTGGCTGCCGCCTCCCATTTCGTCATGTGCCTCATTCCTCTGAGGAACACAAAAGAATTTTTGCAGCTTTTCCTTCCTTTCTACTTCCTTTCTATTCCATTCTCCAAAGTATCAAACACTCTTGATTTTGCAGGCGTTTTTCTTTTTTCCAGGAATTTTAAAGTAAGGAAGTGGTAAAAAAAAGAAATAAATGGATTAGCACTGGGAAAATGCTGTGAGTTGCAAATGGCAATAGTATTTTGTTTACTTTGTTTTGCTTTCATCCTGCTTATACAGTAATGAATCTCTTGATTTTATTTTGCAAAAATGGTTTATCCATTCATGGTATAGCATTTGCCCTCTGAGCTGATGATGGTTTTGTTTTTTTGTTTTGATTTCTGTTCGTTTTTAATATGTGGGATTCTTCACTCCTCTGTTGGCTTTAGACTTTTTAAAGAGAGATGCAGATACCATCTATATTTGTCAAGTGCTTACTATGTGCTCTATACATAAGACCTTTATGTGTATCAACTAATTTACTTTATAACAAACACATTTTACAGTGAGGAAACTTAGGACCAGAGTGAATTGCTCCCATTCATACAGCTAGCAGTGATAGATAGAATCAGGATTCAATGCCTGACCTCTGACACCTGTGATCTACATATTACCCACCATTCCCTGTAGCAAAAGTAGTTACAAGCAGAAACGTTTGGTAATCAGCTTGAATGACAATCTTATGTGAAGCTAAACTTCATTTCAGAGTAAGTTACAGCCAGTACTTCCAATGTGTTTCTCAAAACATATTCCAGTGAGATATTAACAGGTTTTACAAGGGGAAAGGAGTTGCCCTGTAAAGCAAGTTTGAAAAACTGAGATTAAGAGCTATCAGTTTGCTTTCAAGTCTTTAAAACCTTTAATGTGATAATGCACATGGAACTCTGGATGCTGGATACATAATGCATTGTTTTCTAATCGTATTTGATAAAATATACTTTTGGAAAAACATCAATTTATTAAGAGTTCAAATACCCATTTCAAAAACTCAAATTCAATTGTTTCTCCCTCTCCGACTAGCTAAAGAAGTGCTGTTTCATACTAGAATATCCTTTTAAACCTTTTCCTTGCATCAAAAATTTTTTTATCACAATTTGAGTCTTGCTTTGCTTGAATAAGAATAAAAAACTTATTTTCAACTCTTCCTAATGCATTGTCACAGTACGTACCAAGAGTGTTATTAGTTTGGGTGATACTAGGTACTGTAACACCTAGTCTCTAATACCTTCTTCCCAAGGAAGAAGATGGTCAGAATAGGTTTATAGCATCCCATTATTCTTTCAAATAGCACCTGTGATATTGTGATATAATAAGAAATATATATTTGGTCTTCTTACCCAGTTCCTGGTACAGAGCTCCTAACATTTTTGGACTTTCCCGAGTGATGAAGTAAGAGGATCATCTCATTATTTATAATAAGTCCCTTTCAAATACACCTGAGTTTATGCAAATGAGTTGAATCTTGGAGAATGGGCACTGTTTGCCAACCAACCATGTTATGGGAAGGTTGGAACTTTCAGTCCCACCTCCTGCCCTCTGGGAAGTGGAGAGGCACTGGAGATTGGGTTCAATCACCAATGGCCAATATCTTAATTAATCATGCCTGTGTCATGGAACATCCACAGAAATCCTAAATAATAGGATTCAGAGACCTTCTGGGTCAGTGAGCACATAGAGGCTCTGGAATGACGGTGCATGCGTAAGGAGCATGGACGCTCTAAGCTCACTCTACCTCCTCCCACCCCGCAGACCCTCACAGTCCCATTCATCCCTTTCAATTGGCTGTTCCTAAATTGTGTTCTTTGTAATAAACCAGTAAATATAAGTAGAGTGTTTTCCCTGAGTTCTGGGAGTCAGTCCAGCAAATTTTCAAACCTTTCAAAGAAGAAAGGGGTTGTAGAAACACCAGGTTTGTGGCTGGTTGATTAGAAGTGGGGCGGGGGGGCCTGGGCTTAAAGACTGGCATCTGAAGCGGAGGCAATCTTGAGGGTCTAAGTCATTTTCTTGTGGGATCTATATCAACTGCTGGTAGGCAGTGTCGGAATTAAGACTGAATTGTAGGCCACCAACTAGTATTTGAAGATTTGGAGACGTGCTTAGGATGGAAGAGGCATGCATTTGGTATCAGAAGTGTTATGAGAATACAGAAGAAAGTTTGTTCATTTTTTAAAATTTTTTCAGCAGCTGTAACCCAATCCAGTGTAATTGGCCTTCGTCTCACATTGTCTTTAAGTTAAATAATGGCAGAATCATTTTGTTTTAGTCAAAGTTGTACCTACAGAATCTAACAGATTTTAGCACATAAAACCTGTTTCTTAAATTCTGCCTTGAGGTGAAATTCCTGTCTCAGTTCTTAGATAACTGATTTGGTTTGTTCTATGAAACATGATTTGAATGAGTTCTTTTCTTGATTCCAGACTTGGGACAGAATTCTGACACTAAAACGGCAAAGAGAAAACAGACAAAAATTAAGAAAGATACTAAGAAACTGTTGTGCACAAGAGGAGAGCAATTGTCAGAACTCCTCTTGGGGGCACAGTTCTAGAGTCAGACGGGGCTCAGTTGTGGCTTAATGTTCAGGCCCAAACTGAAGAGCTGATAATGTTGAAATTTTTCCTGATTCCGATCAAAATTGATCATAGAATCTGAAAATGAAACTGAACCTGCATACAGGCATCAAACAGTCTTTATCTGAATTTAAAAACCTTAAATATTAATTGATGCGCATAGACACAGATCATATTAGTCATTTTAAATTATTTTGTTAAGATGTAGTTCCAACTAGTTAAGACATTTTATTTTTAGGCTGTTGTGTGACTTCAGAACACAGTGACTCCCTAGATGGTAATGCTGACCAACATGGTGAAAGTGAATACCAAAAATGTTTAAATCGAGCTAATTAAAGCAAGCTATACATTAGGATTCAAGTCTAAAAAGGAAAAGGAATAAAAATATGAAATTTTAAAATATGGCATGGAAAGTAGATATGAATGCCACTCAGAGGATTTCTACAATATTATTGATCAAGACTACGTCCAGAGAGGATTGATAATTTTGTCATCTTCATGGGTTAGAGACAAGAGTTGCAACAATAGGCCAAATCAGGGTATACAAGCAAAATCACATGCCCTGCACTTCTGTTCCAAAGTAAACTACGCCTCAAAGTTCACTCTCCCAAGACTGTCACAGGTGGTCCTCAACTCACAATGGTTCAACTTAAGGAATTTTCAACTTTATAACTGTGTTTTCCTACAATGAGATTACGTCCAGATAAACCCATCATAAGTTGGAAATATTCTGTTAAAAAATATATTTTTGACTTACAATATTTTCAAAGTACAATAAGTTTATCCAGATGTAACCCCATCATCAATCGAGGAGCATCTGTGTATCGGAAGGGTTAGAAGAGAAGGGGTGTGAGACAGACTGCATCAAAGCTGTTTCTGATATTGGAAACATTATTTACCTTCTCAAAGTTTCCATGAAATAAGGGTTATGGTTATTTTGAAAAAAGACTCTGAATCTGAACAGATTAGAAATCAAACAAATCATTTTGTTACTAATAGAGCCTAGTGAAACACTGCAGAACTAGTTCGTTTTGCCAAGTGAACTTGCTAAAGCTGATGTCCAGGATCAGGTAGAGTTAAACTAGCTGTTGTAGGCAATGCTAGACCAAGAAATAACACTTGCTTCCGGTAGGCATGCAGCTTCCCTTAGCTTTTGGTTGACATTACAGACATTCACATCAAGGTTTTTAAATCTCCTCATTTAGAATCTATAGTGTACGCTGTTATTTTGTCAAATATCAACTGATTTGTGTAGGAATTTTTAATTAACAAAATTATTTCATAGTCATTATCTCTTTGATGGTAGCATAATTGATATTAGTACCCCCCAAAATGCAAATCCACCAATATCATCACATCTAAAACTTTAAATTTTCCTATAAGTTTATTTCATAATTGCACTTTTGTTAATGAAGTATTTGTCATCTCTATTCTTTTTGCCCTTGGCTAATGGAGTTTAAAAGACACTGATACATCATAGCATCATTAGCCTCTAGGTGCTTGCTAGTTCATTTCCTTATTGATGAAATCACCTTAGGATAAGGACTCCATAACTATACCTCATCGGATACGTATAGGATGAGTCTGCCTATTGTTAAATTCTAAGACAGAGCAGACTATTTTATCACATATTTCCTGTGTGTATCTCATTAATGTTACTTGTTCTTTTATAGCAGACCAATTTCACTGTATATTTTTGCTTATGTTGTACCACAGGAATAACTGCTGCCTGGCCAAAACTGGTTATTTTTCACATTTTCACAGTACATTTTGTCTTTTCTTAGGATCTCTTATGTTGAAAGTGAAGTGCTACAAATTTCTCATTGCCTTAGCAATCATGTATTGATCTATTTGTTCTCCTGCTGCTCTTTTTCTGTGAGTCTAAATTGCTTAAGTACTGAAATCTCTCAAGGTAGTGACCTGAAATATTAACAGGTTACATCACCTCATTAAGCAAAAGAAACTGCTCTTATTCAAAGTCTATAGATGCTGACATCGCATTTACAGCAAAAAATTAATGTTTGCATGGAACTGTTATAGGAAAGATACTCTCTACCTCCGGACTGAGCATCCTTTAACTTTTCATTGGTTATAACAATTTCACCCCTTAGTTATTGCCTTTCCTTGAAAAGTAAAGATTAATGATGCTAAAATGATACATTTTAATATAATCAAGTTATACTCTGACTACTTCATATGTTGATGATCTGGCACTTTTTTTCAGAAATAGCACAAGTTCATTTGAAGGAGAAAGACAACCCTTAAATAACAGGCTAATTATTATTTTAATCAATAGGAGTATTATATTTTAAATTAATCTTCAAAAGTCCCTGAAGCTAAAATTTCAAAAGTCATTAATCAATTAAGCAAAATACTACACAGTCTTTCAAAGCAATCTATCTCTTGAAGGTTGAACAACCTGTCTTCTGAGAATGAAAATTTAACGCTTTTTCTTCACTTTGACTGTGTAGTTTTATTTTTCTTACACTAAATAGAATTGTACTAGAACAATTGCCCAATATGTAAAAAATTTAATGCTGTAAATATGAATGATGGCGTAAATTATAGTACATTTAAATGGTTATATTTTATTCACAAAAAATTGTAGCTCTTTAAAAAATGGTATTGTTTAGCAATATCAAGGACAAGGTGCTAAAACAACGTATTTTCTAAAATTATAGACTATCAGAAACTTTACTATTTGAAATAACATCAGAAAGAGTGGAACATGCCCTCTTGTTTGAAGAATCTTAGCCATGTGAGTCATCTGGACATTGAGAAGCAACCCTAAGTTTCTATTCAGGTGCACAGCTTCAGCCAGCCAAGGGCTTTTCAGACATGTTTACAAGTCTCGTTCCCAAGATATGACACACTGAGTCTTCCTCTCAGCCATGATAGCAATCAGACCATGCTATTCCTACCAGAAACTAAAACATTGACACAACAGAAGTCACACGACACTTTACCTTTTGGAAATTTTCTTATCAGTAACTTATCCGTAATTTAGTCTCATCTGATGTTTAAGGGAGAACTAATCCCTGCATTCCAGTAATCATTCTTCACAGTTATTCAGTGTAAGCTTAAATTCTGCTAAAAGAAAAAACCTCTCTCTTCTTACTAAGATAGCCAGTCTATAGTGCCTCATTGTGTGTGCTCTCCCTGGATGCAACAAGTTAATAAATCTTTGTTTCACTAAAGATATGCTGGGATTTGTCAAAATTCCTAAGTTGACATCTTCAGCCTGCAAAACACTCCTAAAATGGAAAATGTCAAATATTTAGAAATAAAGGAGTAATTTAGCTTAAACAAAATGGGAGGAATGTGTGTACGTGATAAATATCTAATTCAATTCCTTATCTTTTAAAAATAATCAAGCATCATCAGTGTAGTCAGTTGCTAAGTGCCAAGATTTTCTGCTTCTGCCAAAGCAATTAACATATAATTGTCCATTTTGCTGTTCCTAAGCTGTGACTAAAGCTATCAGGCCTAAACCTTCGTCTAAACACTTCCCAACCTTCTCAATGTTCAAATGCCTATATTGCTTCATATCTCCAGAATGTTCTTAACACAAACTAATTGAGTTAATGTTTTTAATTTGGAACATTTTAAGTGCCACAGAACAGGCAGTCTGGATCATTCATTATAAATAGGATTTTACCAAGGAGAAATGATGTTATTGCAGAGCTACTCTATGAATAGCATGAAGCTGTCATTTCAGACACAGTTGAGACAATACAAGTTTAAAATACTTCCTCATTTCCCTTGGAAAGAGTAAACATGGAAGCTAGAAATAGCTTGCTACTTGCTATAATACTTGCAGAAATATGGCATGCAAAGAAGTAACTGCTGAGTAAATTGGAGAAAAATATAAAGCATGCAAAGATTTTAAACTTGACTTTAAGGCACAGAATATTCTATTAACATCTGTAATATGGAGGAAGATGTAAACTGATTTATGTTGTTGCAATGAGCAGAAGTAAGACTGATGAATAGCAGTTATTGCTGAATTTCTGGTCAATATAAGAATTATTTTTCTAGTAACTACAGCTATTTAGACAATAAATAGGTAAATTAGATTGAGTGCCTCTTTCTTTCCAGAAGTAACTAGGTACATACTTAATGCCTATGCCTCAGGAATGCCTTAAAAATAATTCCTACTTCCAACAAAAGATGAAAGCTAACTTTAAATTCTATGATCATATCATATTTTCTGTCAGGATTCTAATAAACTAATCAGTATATTAAGATGGACACAATTATGCCACCTTCGCTAAGCAATGCATTATCTTATAAGAGAAGCTTTTAGAGTTACAAAAAATAATGACCATGTAGCTTTGAGAACATTTGGTATGGTGCTATAGCAGCAGGAAAATAGGAGAAAGATTAAACATCAAGGATACTTTTAAAATGTGAGCAGCACTATTTTTACAATAGCAAAGACATGAAATCAACCTAAATGCCCATCAGCAGTAAACTGAATAGAGAAAATGTGGTTCGTATACACCACAGAATATTATACAGCCATGAAAATGAACAAGATCCTGTCCTTTGCATACACTAGAACTGGAGGACGTTATCCTCAGTGAACTCACACAGGAACAGAAAACCAACTACCACATCTTCTCGTTTTTAAGCCGAAGCTGAACGTTGAGTATACATGGACAGAAAGAAAGGAAGAAACAGACACTAGGAGCTAGTGGGGGATGAAGGGTGGGATGAGGGTATCAAAGGCTTCATATCAGTTACTATGATTATTACCTGGATTATGAAACAATCTGCACACAAAACTCCTATGAAACGCAATTTACCCATATAACAAACTTGTAAATGTACCACTGAACCTAAAACAAGTTATGAATAAAATAAAATAAATGTGATGTTGCCCCCTACAAAACATTTCTTCCTTCGCATAATTATAGAATAAGCAAAAATAACGGTAATTATATCAGAAAATTGCATCTATTATATTATAATTTATAACAGATTAGTCTATCATATCATATCATCAGAAGAAAACATTTGAAATGCCTACTAGCACTAGGCTCTCCAAGATATTTTGTACGTATTGCCATAACCAACCGGAAAGGCAAACATTATATTCATTTCACAGGCCACAAAACCGGGCTGAAAAAGACTAGGATGATGACAGAGCGAGTAAGTGACAGGTGAGCACTCTGTCTCCCTGCCCTATGGCAGAATCATCTTAGCGGACAAATCGCTTAATGGTTTAAAAAATGTTACTTAATTTTTCATGCTTTCATATATTTACCAAGTATATTTACTTAGTGAATACTAAGTAAGATGTGTTTCTTGGCCTCTTTTGGTTATCAACAAGAGTTATTTTGTCATTTAATATTCTTTTTTCTAGTTACAAATGGGAAAATTGTGGTATCTACACTCAGTTGCTCAAATGCAAGCTAATACTTCTGTCTGGAAATAAATAGCATAAAGAACACTGGAAAAAGGTAAAAAACAATTAAAATTGAAATATATTATAAAATAATTTTATATTTAACTCAATAGGCCGAAATAACTTTAAAATATGACAAAATTGGAGAAAAGATGTTAAACGTATCTGGCGATGACTCTGTAAGACTTAACAGAATGGCAGCTGCTGTCACTTCCAATATTCTAGGCAGTGTATCTCCCATACTCTGTAGCAGTCATGATTCATACGGTCATGCTGTTCACAGTTCTTTAATATTTGCTACTCCTCTGAAGAACTGGAATTTCTTATAATTCTCCATTTCAGGTACGAAAATGATACATTCTGGTTTCTATTGTAATTTAGCCACTTATACCATTTTTAGTGTGACTAAACAAGACATTTTATAAGAAAAAATTAACAGCAAAATGTAATTGAAGAAACAATGTCGATTCACTGTTATTACAGTCTATTGCACTTGCAGAAATAAGTATTTCAAATGTGTGTGTGTGTGTGTGCGTGTGTGTGTGTGTGTACACACAAAGCAGCATTGTTTTCTGGTTGTGAAATGCTGTCTCTGCTCCGTGAACCAAAGGTGGTTACAAAATATACAGTGTGTATTCATATGCAAGAGTCAAGAAAATAAATGTAAGTATCTTAAAATGTCTTTTGTTTTATATTTTTGTTATATTTTTTATTTCAGTAGCTTCTGGAGTACAACTGAGTTTTGGTGACATGGATGAATTTTGTAGTGGTGAATTCTGAGATTTTAGTGCACCTGTAACCCAAATAGTGTGTGTTATAACAAATTTGTAGTTTTTTATCCCACACTCTCCATTTACCCTCCCCGTTCTGAGTCTCCAAATGCCAGCTTTCATTTTTATAACAGAAAGTTTTATTTAAAAAGCTGTTGTAATGAAATTAATGAGATCAATTTGGAAATTAGTAAACACTTGAAGAAGTTAAATAATTCTAACATACTTTTGTCACCTGAATGTTTAACATAAGAGACAGGTTACTGAGCAGTCAAAATGACCAATGAGGTGGGAAACGGTTTCTAAAGAGCAGTCTATTTAGCATTTCGTATTTGCAAATAATCTTTAACTGTAAAACCTAGGTGCTAGTCAACAAGATGGATAATACTGTTTGCAAAAAGGAAAACAAAGCATGTTTAGATTTTAGACGGAGGTGAGCTAATTAATATAGCCTTAACCAAAAAATAATTTATTATAAAATTAATGCAACTAATTATGCAAACCTTCCACCAAGTGATAGAGAAAGTAAGGTTTTGGGCAGGGTTAAATACAGTCTTATAAGTGATGGCTAGGAGGTAGGAGGAGCAGAAGGAAAGAGTAGGAAATGCAGTGAAATAGGAGTACTTTCTATTCCTGAAGTTGATTCCAAACAGCATTGAGAAAAGAAGTTCTTTCTTCACGCAAGTTATAAAAAGCAAGGCAAGTTGCATGGATTTGGGCAGGCAATTACTAAAGGGATAGAAATACATATTTATATATAGTAGTATAAGAAAGCGAGTGAAAATCAGCTGAGATTTCAACAATTATTTTAGAGAATATTAATACAGGCAATATTCTCTAAAGTCAAATTTGGCTACTTCCCATCTCCTTACAATAATATCCAAAACTCCTTGCTGTCTACCATGGGTAGTGGCTTTGTAATGCATTAACTTGGCTCTACTAAACTACATTCCCCCAAATTCTTTTCTCCACATGTTTTTGGATAGCGTAGTGCTCCAGAGAATTCTTGTGGAGATTTTGGAGGGTTAAAATGGAGCTGCAGCCATTTCGTAGTTCCCACGCATTGCCACTTACCTGCTGGCTCATCTTGTTGTAATGAGGCAGTGACTGGGCCTGCAGCTGCTCCACCTCCCTTTAAATCTTCTTTCAGCTCCTCCAACTCCTGGACCAGGTGTGTGCTGACTCCATGACAGAGCCTCCCATTTAATTCCATCATGAAGGATCAGAAGCACTGGGAGCTAGCATGGGTTCCAGATTGTGCTTGTGGATTCCAGCCTTTTCTTGCTCTCCCTCACTTTACAGCCATCGTACCTTCCTAGCTACTGGCCCTGTGGACTTCTAAATCTCCATCATGAGACATGAAGACAGTTCAGCAGCCAAACAGTCTTACAGAGGCTGTTTAACCAGGTCTTAAAAATGCATGAAATCAGATTCCTATAACTAATCCTGTGTGTGTGTGTGTGTGTGTGTGTGTGTGTGTGAGAGAGAGAGAGAGAGAGAGAGAGAAAGTAAGAGAGAGAGAGAGAGAGAGAGAGAGAGATAGAAATGTATTGTTTGTACTTCTAGTGGCTTACCGTAAGTTTGAAATCAAGGAGTCTGAAATCAGTGTTGGTGTCTTCTGTTGGCTCTAAGGGAGATGCTATTCCATGTCTCTCTCCTGTCTGCTGGTGCTTTGCAAATAATCTTCAGCATTCCTTGGTTAGTAGAGGCATGACCCCTCTTTTGGTGCTGCTTTCATTTCACATGGTATTCTCCTTGTGTGCATGCCTCGGTACCCAAATGTTCCCTTTTTATAAGGACTCCAGTCCTACTGCATTTGGCCCACGCTACTCCAGTATAATCTCATCTTAACAAATTACGTTCGCAACTACCTTATTTCCAAGTACGTTCACATTCTGAGTGCTGGGGATTAGGACCTCAACCAATGTTTTTAATATACGGACAGCTCAACCCATAACAGTCTGTATGAATACGACATACATATACACAAATATACACACACACCACACATACATACACATATATATGCACAAAAACATGCATGTGTACACACACACACCTGGTCTGCTTATTTAAATGAATCCTTGATTAAAGACCATCTATGTTATAAAATTTTACACATTCATACCTTTGTTCAAGATGGAAATATCTTCCTGCCATTTATTTCCTATAGAACACCTACTTTTATTCCAAAACCCACGTCAAATGTTACCTATAGAACATTCCTTCCTTTGTACCAGGTCAACGTTGGGGATAGAATTAATTACTGTGCACAACAACACATAGACAATAGAATAAGAGAATCCTTCAGATTGTGAATGGTATTTTTTACATTTCACAAATTAAGGCAAAAATCCAATATCGTCTCTGACCGTATTGTTGGTTTTTGGAGGATAAAGAACATGATTTATTAATATTGTATTCAAAGCACTTTAGTAGTAGAAATCACAAATACCGTACTTAAAAAATTCTGCGGGATTAAATACAATTTGGTCCAATTGAGTGTTTGTATAACATTGGATTAATTAATTGCAAGCAAATCAGCTAGAATTTAACACATAATCTAGATTTTATCAACCAGATACACTCAGGTAGCAGTGCATAAATGGAAGTAACTTCTACAAGCAAAAAGACTGGATCCTGAGGAAAACATGAGTGATGCAGAAATGCAGTTCCTCCCAATACACTAATGGAGTTCACAGCATCTACTCCCTGCTGTCAGAGGAAGTGAGAAAAAGCAGGGTTTTTGAGGTGGATGCTCTGTTTCTAGTTGTGTAACATTCAAGCTTGGTTCTTTAACAAGAATAATTTCAGAGCTACCTAATCTCTTTCACTAAATCCTACTCTGTTCCAGCTTGTTATAAATAAAAACCCTGAAAGATGATCTATGATAACAACTTTTCATTCTCAATGATCTGAACCAAGGGACACCTCCTTTTCCAGATGATGAATGTTAAGTGTTGCTGTTCAGGAACACTGGATCATATTTAAGATGAGGTTCCAAAGAAGTCGTGCAAGGTAAAGAAAGAAACACAGAGAAATGTAGGCAGAGAGAAAACGTGAGAGAAACTAGTCTCCAAGAGACATAGAGTGAAACATTTGCCTTACTTCTCTATTCCAGTTTCCAAAGAACAAGTTTTATTTAATTATTTGTCTGAAGTTATGCATAAAATGAAAGTATAAAATGCCCTTATTACACTCTTAGCAATCAAATTCTCCCTTTAGTGACCTACAATCTTACAATCTGAAGAAGATGGACTAACCTAGGTTATCATTTACATCATCCTGATTCACTAACAGCTGAAATCTAAAGGAGATTTTCATTATGCTTCTGTTTAACTCTACTATTAAATTGTATTTAACTATTTAACTCTAACATACACATTGTATGTATAAAAACAACTTTACTACTACTAATGATAAGGAGAGAATCAAAGTTCATATGGATTTTATTCTCATTGCACAGGAAAAATAGAAAAACTTTTATAAATATAGAAATGTGTATTTTTTTTTTTACTTTTAAAATGTTTATTTTGTTTAGTTTTGGTAAAAAATGCATAACATAAAATTTACCATCTTTATTGTTAAGCACACGGTTCAGTAGTGTTAAGTACATTTACATTGCTGTGCAACGTATCTGATTATTTTTAATATCTGTAAGGTACCCATTATTTCGATACTAGGTAAACCTAAGTGATGCACTATTGATGGACATTCTCCATGTGTTTTTAAAAACAACAAGGGGACATGGATGAACCTGGAAACCATCATTCTCAGCAAACTGACACAAGAGCAGAAAATCAAACACCGCATGTTCTCACTCATAGGCAGGTGTTGAACAATGAGAACACATGGACACAGGGAGGGGAGCACTACACACTGGGGTCTGTTGGGGGGAAATGGGGGAGGGACAGTGGGGGGTGGGGAGTTGAGGAGAGAGAGCATGGGGAGAAATGACAGATATAGGTGAAGGGGAGGAAGGCAGCAAATCACACTGCCAATGTGTGTACCTATGCAACAATCTTGCATGTTCTTCACAAGTACCCCAAAACCTAAAATGCAATAAAAAAATAAGAATAAATAAATAAATAAAATAAAAATAAATAAATATATGCATTAAATAAAAAAAACAAGGCTAAATAAAAGCTATTCTAGTGGGCAAGGCTCTTTGGGAAGGTAGGGAGAAAGGCATTTTAGTCCTTGGCATTTTTTTTTAATGTTTTATATTCTGTCTTTTATCTCAAGATAATCATGCAATGCCAAAAGTATCTCACAAATTTTAAATGTTTCTTCGTGTTAAAAGAAAAAGTATAGAAATATAGGCAGAACCAAGGCATTGACAGAACAAAGATTAAGTAAATTGTGATATATATTCATAACAAGCTATTATATACAAGCACAAAATGAATAAATTACCAGTATATGCAATAGTATGAATGAACCTCTACAATATAATGTTAACATTATGAAATCATATGGTATTATCAATTTGTATAATGTTTTAAAAATAAGCAAAATTAAACCACATCAATTAGGGGAAACATAGAGAAGAGGCAAAATTATGAAAAAGGAAGTGATTGTTTCTTATAAAAATTAGCATGTACTACTTCCGGCAGAGAAGAAGGGAAAACGACCAACAGGGTCACAGTGGGAGATTCTTATAGTTTTCTATGTCCACCCTAAAAAGGTCTCTGGATACTTACATGGATGTTTGCTTTGGAAGTATTCGTTTGACTGCATATGTATGTTTTGTGCAACTTTCTGTATATAGGTTATATGCTACTTAAAGGGTTTTAAAGTAAAATAACTCCAATTCCTTGATACCAATGATATCTTAGCAATATTACGTCCTACAGTGAGGATTGTGAATGTGAGTTCTTCCAGCCAAAACTTCAACTACAGTTTTTTGTTTGTTTGTTTTTAGCTCTAGATATTTGCTCACCCCATCTTCCTGTCCTCTACCCTGAGGCACAGATTCTCTTCATTTTCACCATTCTCTGCTTTGGGTACAGTCTCTTTGGACACACACTTTCTGTAACATCTGTTATGGTGTCTGTCTCCACTAAGCTTTATCCCATAATCAGTGCCAAGGCTGCCCACAGCTCCTCCTTCCTCCTTCACCCTGCCTTAGGCCCAGGTCAGTTCCCTCTGGTGAGAAGCTGTGTTCCAGATAACAAGGAAGGAGTCCTATGACATTCTTCCTTCAGCTCCACACAACCCCACTCCAACCTCTCTGGCCGTTGAGCTTGATCTCTTCTTTAATATTACTCACTTATCCTGTGTGTAGGATCAGCAGATAGGACCGTGAGGGCTGAAAATCTCAGTTCTGATACATGACACATAACCCTTCCAAAATTCAGAAGAGGTATGTGTCGGTTCTTGGCATTGTCTCTCATTTAGTATGAAAATCATATTTGGCAACTACTTTTTTCAAAATATGTGATGAAGCTTTAAAGTAATTTCCTCATTTCACTGGAAATTGTATCTCTCTCTCTCGTTCTCTCTCTCTCTCTCCCCCACCCCCCCATCTGTTCGTTGTTCTAGTCATTTTTGTTACAGTTCAAAGGATGGAAAGGAGTAAAAATACTTTTATGGCAACAAATTTAACTGAAAATTTAACTAAAACCCTGAAATAGGATCATTATTCTCCTTTAATTCGTGATGAAACAGATGCTAAAGTTTAAGTAACTTAATTAACATTGGAGCCAGTAAGTGGTAGAATTAGAGTTCAAAACCCAAGTTCATCTCTCTTCACAGCTTGTGCTTTTTACTACTATACAGAATGCCCACCAGGGACTGAATTAGCACGTTAGAAGATGAGAATTTATATTCATCTTCATCAGCATTACTGGCACATAAAAAGCTTTTTTTGGTCACTGCTATATTCCTAGTGCTTATAGTGGTAAAGGCTTAGTTGTGATTTGTAGAATAAAGAAAGAATAGGACATCTCAATCTAGGTGACCAAAGTGGTGTTTAAATAACCCAGGAAACTTAAAAGAACAGACAATGAACATGGCAATACTACATAAGTAGAGATTTGGGTTAATTAGAAACCTGGAGTCATCCGGTCTTTGCTTGTTCCTTCCCTCTCTACAGCCCATCTACCAAGTTGCATTAGTACCGTTGGCTCAAATCTCTCCTAAGTGCTTTGATTCACTCAATCTCCGTACACACCTCTGTAATCCAGGTGCCCTCCACCTCCTGCCTTAATTCTCACAACTGCCTATTGGATCTTCCTTTGGGTTTTGTGGGATTTTTTTTTCTCTCTCTTACCAACTCAGTCTCCACATGGTACCCAGATGAATCTTCCTAAAACACAGAAAATTCCTGTGTCCCTTCCTTACTTAACATCTGTAGCTAGATGCCCATTTGCCCAAAAGAAACTATTCAAATGCACCTATGGCTGGTAAGAATCTTCATCATCTGGCCATGATTTAACTCTTCCACTTGACATTTCTATTTCACTACTTCCTCTCCAGTTTCCGGAGGTGTGGTGCTCCATTTCACTTTCTGAAATGAGCCATGCACAGTCTGACCTCCTGGTCTTGCCACATGCTATTTCTAAGACAGGAAAACTTTATGTCTCTCTCAGAGCTCCAATGCTCTCTAATACAATGGTTATAAACTATGTCTCTGTCAGGGGTCTACTCTGCTTTAATGTTTTTTATCCCTATTACAGCCAAAATGCCTTGAACAAAGTACACACTGAGTGGATATATGGATTAAAACAAAGAAAATTTTGTATGTATTTAAAAAATAATATATTATTATATTCTTAAAGTCAATAAGTGACTCCATTACACAGGTAATGATTTAAAAATATTACTATATATTGTCATTTTACAGATTAATAATTTTATTAATGTTTATGTTGAATATGCCTATGTTCAAAGAAGCTGAACACCTCTTATTTAAATAACCCAAATGCTGATAATTTTGAAAAATGTGATCTTATATATAAATAAAATATCAAAATGACAACTAAGTTTTACAAACAGGGCTTTAGATCTAAATCATTCATTACCACTGAGTTTAAAAAAAATCCAAAAAGGAAATAATTTTATGACTTCTTATTTTTATAAAGCTACAAAAAAAGCATGATAATCCTATACACATGAGGTACATTTGCAAACAATAAGAATACTTGAAATAGTAGTAATAAAGAGAATAGCTAGGAACCTCTTTACTTTACTATAGTCATGGTACGTGAATGACGAGCTATCAGATTGTTAGTGAAACTGTGCACGCATAACCTAATGATCTTTCCCTTCCACTGCAGTCCAGATAAGAAAATTCCTGTCTTTACAATCGTTCCTAAGTTACAAGTTTCTCTGCCATCTTTTAGTGATATTCAAAGCCTCCACAATACCTGGGAGACCAATTGCTCATACTCACAGTTAGGCAGCATCAGCACTAAAGAGACTAGTGCTCATCTCAGAATTCAGGGGTCATTGTTGCCCACTGCATTTTCCCACCTTCAGTCCTATCAGTCACTGAATTCTTTTGATCCTGGCTACAATGTTTCCTGATTCTGAACATTTCTCTCCGTCTCCACTGCTACAACCATCTCCAGCCTGGGATTTCTCTCCGTCTCCACTGCTACAACCATCTCCAGCCTGGGATTTCTATCCGTCTCCACTGTGACAGTCATCTCCAGCCTGGGATTTCTCTCCGTCTACACTGCTACAGTCATCTCCAGCCTGGGATTTCTCTCCGTCTCCACTGCTACAGTCATCTCCAGCCTGGGATTTCTCTCCGTCTCCACTGCTACAACCATCTCCAGCCTGGGATTTCTCTTCATCTCCACTGCTACAGTCATCTCCAGCCTGGGATTTCTCTTCATCTCCACTGCTACAACCATCTTCAGCCTGGGATTTCTCTCCGTCTACACTGCTACAGTCATCTCCAGCCTGGGATTTCTCTCCGTCTCCACTGCTACAACCATCTCCAGCCTGGGATTTCTATCCATCTCCACTGTGACAGTCATCTCCAGCCTGGGATTTCTCTCCGTCTACACTGCTACAGTCATCTCCAGCCTGGGATTTCTCTTCATCTCCACTGCTACAACCATCTCCAGCCTGGGATTTCTCTCCGTCTCCACTGCTACAACCATCTCTAGCCTGGGATTTCTCTCCGTCTCCACTGCTACAACCATCTCCAGCCTGGGCATCTTCAATGGCCTCTGTAGTGGCTCTTCTTTACTCCTAAAATGCTCTTATCCGTGATCAGGAGTGAAAGGATAGTTAACTTTTGGAAATACAAATATTATCTACTTGATTGTTCTCTTACAACCTTAGATGTATTTATTTTCTTTGATGCTGCATCAAGTACATCATATTTTCCAGCTTTCACTGACATAGCTATATGTTCAATTCTTCCAAGGTTGATATGTACTATATCCATGACATAGATTTTACATTATTCAGCTATTTATTAAATAATATTTAGAAAATAGTAATATTTGACCTAACCATAACATTAGGGATACAATCATTTATCATTCACACATAACTTATAATACATATATAATGTGACATAGGTGAATCAGTAGAAAAAGAATTAGTATTTAATGTTTGAGGAACATATGAAGTGGTTATGTAAGATAAGCCTGTTATACACTTTGGCACTTAATTTTTATCATAATTGCAAATCTATTTTAACAAATGTGGCTTGTTGCAATTACTTATCCCTCATTAATTTAATTAGAGATATATTATATGTCTGTAAATACCTGAGCTCATGCCGTTTCTTCTTGTGGTCACAACTATTGATTTAAAGGTTTGTATTTTCTTTAACAGATTGCTCTGAGCTCCTCCTGGTTCACAGCATCGTGTCAATCATACAATAGCTATAAAAAGACCTTCTTCCCATCAGGATCATCAAACATTTACTAGGCTCTTGTATGTGGCTTTGCCCATAAACTACTTAAGATATTTTACTTCAATATTGTTTACTATTTTTACTTGATAGAGTAACATACTAACGCAATGTACTGTCTCATGTTTTTGAATAATTAGCAATACACCATTACACTTGGAGTCTTATATACATATATTTCTTTATTCTACTTTAAATTCTGGGGTACATGCACAGATCTTGCAGGATTGTTGCATAGGTATACACATGCCATGGTCCTCTTTTTGCTGTCTCCATCCCCCATCACCTACACCAGGCATTTCTCACAATTTTATCCCTCCCCATACTCCCCACCCACCGCTGTCCCTCCCCTAGCCCCTCAGTCCCCAACAGACCCCAGTATGTGATGCTCCCCTCCCTGTGCGCACATGTTATCGTTGTTCATCACCTGCCTATGAGTGAGAATATGCAGTGCTTGATTTTCTGTTCTTGTGTCAGTTTGCTGAAAATGATGGTTTCCAGATTCATCCAAGTCCCTACAAAGGACACAAACTCATCCCTTTTTATGGCTGCACAGTATTCCATGGTGTATATGTGCCACATTTTCTTTGTCCAGTCTATCATTGATGGACATCTGGGTTAGTTCCAGGTCTTTGCTATTGTAAACAGTGCCTCAATGAACATATGTGTGCATGTGTCTTTATAATATAATGATTTATAATCTTTTGGGTATATACCCAGTAACGGTATTGCTGGGTCAAATGGAATTTCTATTTCTAGATCCTTAAGGAATTGTCACACTATCTTCCACAATGATTGAACTAATTTACACTCCCACAAACAGTGTGAAAGTGTTCCTATTTCTCCACATCCTCTTCAACATCTGTTGTCTCCAGATTTTTTAATAATCGCCATTCTAACTGGTGTGAGATGATATCTCAATGTGGTTTTGATTTACATTTCTCTAATGACCAGTGATGATGAGCATTTTTTCATGTTTCTTGGCCTCATAAATGTCCTCTTTTTAAAACTGTCTGTTCATATACTTTGCCCACTTTTGAATGGGTTGGTTTTTTTCTCATAAATCTGCTTTAGTTATTTGTAAATTCTGGATATTAGCCCTTTGTCAGATGGGTGGATTGCAAAAATGTTTTTCCATTCTGTTGGTTGCCAGTTCACGCTGGTGATTGTTTCTTTTGCTGTACAGAAGCTCTGGAGTTTAATTAGATCCCATTTGTCTATTTTGGCCTTTGTTGCCATTGCTTTTGGTGTTTTAGACATGAAGTCCTTGCCTATACCTATGTCCTGAATGGTTTTGCCTAGGTTTTCTTCTACATTTTTTATGGTATGAGGTCTTACATTTAAGTCTCTAATATATCTGGAGTTAATTTTAGTGCAAGGTGTAAGGAAGGGGTCCAGTTTCAGCTTTCTGCACATGGCTAGCCAGTTTTCTCGACACCATTTATTAAGTATGGAATCTTTTCCCCATTGCTTGTTTTTGTCAGGTTTGCCAAAGATCAGATGGTTGTAGATGTGTGGCATTACTTCTAAGACCTCTGTTCTGTTCTGTTAGTCTATATCTCTGTTTTGGTACAGTTGCATGCTGTTTTGATTACTGTAGCCTTGAAGTATAGTTTGAAGTCAGGTAGCATGATGCCTCCAACTTTGTTCTTTTGCTTAGAATTGTCTTGACTATGCAGGCTCTTTTTTGGTTACATATAAAGTTTAAAGTGGTTTTTTTCCAGTTCTGTGAAGAAAGTGAATGGTAGCTTGATGGGGATAGCACTGAATCTATAAATTACTTTGGGCAGTGTGGCCATTTTCATGATATTGATTCTTCCTAACCAGGAACAGGGAATGTTTTTCCATCTGTTTGTGTCTTATTTCCTTGAGCAGTGGTTTGTAGTTCTCCTTCAAGAGGTCCTTCACAGTATTGGAAGTCTAGCCAGAGCAATCAGGCAAGAAAAAAATATAAAGAGTATTCAATTAGGAAAACAGGAAGTCAAATTGTCTGTATTTGCAGATGACATGATTGTATACTTTGAAGATCCCATCATCTCAGCCCAAAATCTTCTTAAGCTGATAAGCAACTTCAGCAAAGTCTCAGGATACATCAATGTGCAGAAATCACAAGCATTCCTATACACCAATAACAGACTAACAGACAGCCAAATCAAAAGTGAACTCCCATCCACAATTGCTACAAAGAGAATAATATACCTAGGAATACAACCACATTTGGAGTCTTTTCTATCTCCTACTGAGTTCTTGGCAATGAGCACTTCCTAAGGAGATTTGGGAGGTATCCTTTACAAATTTAAATTCTAATGTCTTTTTACCATTTCTGTTAGGATAATATAAGCATCTTAAGAGGCAGGATGGATTGTTTAGAATACAGATTTTGAAACCAAGATCCCAAGGCAATCTCTTATAAGACACAAACTATTTTCAATTCAATATTTTGTTTACTTAATTTTATAAAAAAATGTAAGTCTTTTTTTTATATATACAAAAAGTGTGTCATAATTTCATTGTGAGTCCCAGCAACCACCCAAGTACATGGTTGGGTTTTTTTGTTTTTCGTTTTGCTTCTGACCCATATGAGATCTGCACAGCTGCCACACATGAAGGTGGAAGCTGCATCCTCTAGTTCCTGCCCCTCCTTTGCACTGGGTCATGCTGGCCTGAAGCCTAGATGCTCTTTCATAGTTTCCACAGTGCAGGTGCAGTTTCATTTCACAAACACGTCAACATAACATTTCCATTAATTTTAGCTATATTGTTTCCAAGCAAACAATGCTGTAGGACTCTGAGGTCATGCTAGAAAGAACTTCATCAGCCCTGGCCTGCCTAGAAGTTAATTATTTACTCACAATGTATTATTTTATTTTGAAAAGAAACTCTGGTTAAAATAGAAACTATCTTCTTGTATTAAGTGGTGTAGATCTTCACATTAAGTTAAAAATCTAGTCTTAAATGTATACAAGTGAGCAAATTTCTATATTGACTTTTCTAATGATTCACTAGACAAAATTTGCTGCTCCAGAAATTTTTTCTGCTTCTCAAATTCTAATGGCTGTAATATATGTTCATTAGAAGTATATAATTAGGCTATACTGACCTATGTTAGTATATGAATGGTTCAAGAAAGGAACACATTAACATTTCATCACCAATCAACAGCATCTGATTTTATGTTTTATGATATGAATATACAAATAACATACTTCCAACTAAAGAGCTGTGAGCAAACTAAATGGCTCATAAGTCAAAAAAACTTTTGATGGGGGTGGTTCCTGTTATCTAATACTGCACAACAAACTATCCCAAATTTTAGTGGATTGAAACAATTATTATCTTATTGTATTGCATAAATTTATACATGTGGAATTCAAACTATGCTGCGCTTGGATAATGCTTCTAATCCATGCGGAATTGGTGGAGGTCAGTGGTAGTATCCAAATTGCAGAGTATCGGAGACAGCTTCTTGGCAAAGATGGCTGGAAGACTGTTGTCATTAGGGTATTATTAGAATTTTATGAAAAATAATACATAAACTTTATTTTTACTCAAACTTATTACATGAATAAGGAGCATTTATGTAAAATACTCCCTTTCAACAGTCAATGCTCCCATAGTAATATCTTCACAAACAATATTTGAAATGTCATGGTCTTTTATATCCTAAGCTAGGAACACACAGAGAATCTTTTCTGCCACACTCTACCAGGTGAGGTACTCAGTTCCACCCACATTTACAGGGAGAATATTCAGGCTCCTTCACAATGAGAAAAATGTCAAAGAATTTTTGTCTGTTTTAAAGTAGTAACAGGGAATTGTGAAGAAATGGCTAGCATGTACAACTATTTGGGACAGTATGCTTGAGTGAGGTGTCACTAGGCAAGAAAGAAAAGCATAAGGCATGCGTTGGTATACAGACCTGCCTTCTAGAAGGTAGAAAAGTATGACTGACAAATTGCCTATTTAAACTTCCAGTAGTCATTAAACTTACACCCAACAGAAATGTTTATGAATATTAATAAAACAAAAGGCTAATTCCAGAACTGGACTGATAAGAAATTTTAAAAAGTAGTAAGCAGATGATTCAAATAATTGAATATTTTTAAACTCACGTATCTAAAAGAAGGATTAAATTTTGTTGAGCTGCTTGTTTTGAGATTTCATATATTTCCTCAAATTTAAGTGCTTCATGAAATGTAGCTTAAGCTCCATCACCAAAGATACCATAATGAATCTAAACATTTGTGGATGCCAGCGATTTGCTATTTTTCTATAAACGCATTTTACTTCTGTTAATGGCAAGTCTTTTGCAAGCAATCTTATAAAATATGGTTTTATAAAGACACAAAGACTATATTTTAAAAATTGAGAGTGCGTTTCAAGAACAATGAAGGACAAGGATAGATCCCAAAATGGAGGGGAGAATACTCTGTGGACCTATCAATTTATCCACAAGTTAATTAAATAGTTTCCTTTCAGTGATACCCATAGCTAATAATATTCACAGCAGTAATATAATTTGCAAACTCTCAAAAATTTTTAAGTCCTCAAAGTGAAGAACTGATAATAGCACAAAATGATTAGGAAAAAAATCATGTTGAAATGTAAAATATCTAACTTCTTTGATGTAAGTTTATATTATAGAAGTATATATATATAAATTTAATTTTAATAAGTATGCAATTATATATTTATAATATTCTATACAGGTTGTGTATCCCTTACCAAAAATCCTTAGGACCAGATTGTTTTGGATTTTGAATTTTTTCAGATTTTGAAATATTTGCATATACATAATAAAATATCTTGGGAATGGAGCCCAAGTCTAAACATGGAATTTATATCTGTTCAGACACATAGTCTGAATGTAATTTTATAGAACATTTGTAGTAATTTTGCGCATGAAACAATGTTTTGACTTTATTTCAACTGCAACCCATCTCATGAGGTCAGGTGTACAATTTTCCACTTGTGATGCCACTCAAAAGTTTTGGATTTGAGAGCATTTTGGATTTTGAATTTTGCAATTAGGGATGCTCAGCTTGTATTTATTCTCACTAAAATATACAGTTCATAGAATCAGGAATTTCTTCTGTTTCTCTACTATATCTTAGTTACTAAAAGAGTGTTTAGCACATGGTTGCGTGCAACATGCATTTATTAAATTACAACAGATTCTACCACTATAATGTCTTCATAAACATAAACCATAAACAATGGTTTGCTTGCCCTCCAGGAAACTCATTATTTTAATCAACATGTGTGTCTATGTCCATACATACACAGCTTTCCTTTTCCCTAGCCATTTACCTCCTTTTCAAGTATCATCTTTTCTTCTTTTGTTAATACTCAATCATACTAAATAAGGATTAATTATCATTCTCCTACTTTCATTGTAGCTATGCTAGAAGTTATATATCTCAATATTATGAAATACTTTTAAACTTTTCTAACCCATTTACATTTACCAGTTCATTCAATTGTATAAATATAAAGCAAATGCAATTTTCTGGATTAATAAAAAAGGATCAATTGAACTTTGCAAGACATTTTTGGGATGAGGATAGACATCGATAGAAAAAAACAAGTTAAAAGACATCACATAAGCTACAACCAACCACTCAGTTATTAGCTTGGTAGTCTCATGCCATTAAACCACTTAATTAAGCAGATTTTTACTGAATAGCCATGATATCTTCAACATCACTTTAATCACTATGGCAAATAAAAACAAAGAGTACAACTTTGAAGACTACATTCTGAGGCACTTAACTAGCAGAAAGCAGTGTAAGACAAGGCATTCATATCTGACTGCAGGAGTTCTGAGAATGGGGAGAACGATAAAGACTAGGGCATCAAAAAGATTTCAGAAAAGAAAATCCAGGACCTCACTTGTGTAGAAAAGAGGCAAAGAAGATAATAAATGGATGTTTCTTTAAAATTTTATCTCATTTACCATTTTCTTTTCATGGGAGTTTCTGTAAACATTAAAGCAATTACATATATTTTAAAAAGTCTTTGCCAGTCACAGTGGCTCATGCCTGCAATCCCAGCACTTTGGGAGGCCAAGGTGGGAGGATAACTTGAGCCCAGGAGCTCAAGACCATCCTGGGAAATGAGGGAGACCTCGTCTGCATTAAAAAAAAAAAACTAGCCTGGCGTGGTGGCACATGCCTGTGGTCCCAGTTACTCAGCAGGCTAAGGTGGGAGGATCGCTTGAGTCCAAGAGGTCGCACCCCCACTGATTTCATGATTCCACCACTTAACTCCAGCCTGTGCTACAGGATGAGACCAATTCTCAAAAAAAAAAAAAAAAAAAAAAAAAAAAAAAAAAAAGTTCTTATTTCAAATATTAAGCAAAATCCAATTAAGTCTACAAGCCCTCCGCTGTCAACAAGCACATATCAAGCCTCTCTTGTTGCTGTCTCCGGTGATATTCCCATCGGTCTTCAGAGGCTTATTATGCTTCACTCTACTGCTATTGGTCTCTCCTGAACCTGTTCCACTAGGCCATTGCCCACATTCCTTGCCCAAAATACTCCCCAGTAGCCTAGGTCTTTACAGAATATTCATTTACCTGCCAGGTAATCTTCACATAGAGAAGTTCTAAACACCAGGAGGTAAGAGAAAGTAGACCAGAAGTCCTCTCTCCCTAACCACCCCCTCTCACAGACCATGGGACTGTGGAAAAACCACTGCTATGTTTACTAACGTCATCTGGCCATTCCACATGCCACGTCTCCTCACAGCATCATACATACCACATCCCTGTCTTAGTGTTTCTCTTGATCTGATTTCTCCATAACAACAACATCCCATCATTCATACGGCTAAGACAAAAGAGAAACATACCAACTTTCCAGTTTCACTCCCAGCTGACCATCATTTGTATAATCACAAAACCACCTGGGACTGCTCTGAAATCCGTATTTTATTTTCTCACCACGATTACGTACTTTATCCACTCCTTTACCTCCTCACATCTCAATATACGCCTGCTGCCATGATTGCAATCTTTTCCGTATTAGCGAACTTTGAACCAAACTCCTGTTCAGACATTAAAACGGTTCGAATGCTCACTTCCATGAATTCTTCTTTGCTACTCTTGATTGGTCTAGAGTCAGAGACTTTCTTCTCTGTGATTATATAGAATTTGCTGAAAATTCACAGTAATTTATTTCCTTGTGTCACTCCTTGATAGGCAGGTGAACACGAGGGGCTGCCCAGACTGTAAACTTTCAGTTTCACTGGTAAATAACAGTGACTCAACATGTTTTACGAAAGCTTGATCATGGATTCAATATACACAATTGTTTTATTTCTGCCGATTTTGACATTGCCGCTGCAAAAATAAGTAATTGCAACAGTTGATATTGTTTTCTAAGTATTGAGTTGATATGGCCTGATAATAATCTTTGTACCAATTGTAATACTCAGGTTCTTCCTAGGTATCGGTGTAGATTTTCTTCAAAGATAAACAATATATGGGAATACAATTCCATGTTCCCTTGCTTGTTAATACCCTTGTTAGGAACTGTTAAAATCATCTCTTTTACTTAAAACTCTTCTTGGCAGCTGTCAGAGGAATACAGAATAAAAATTCCATCAAATTTATAATTACTGTATTTTGATCTTTCTTTACTTTTCCCTTTTCTATGGGGATGCATCAACCTCTCTATCTCAAACAGATGTTTCATACAGGCTTGTGAAGCCAAATTCCCATAGGTCTCCTCCTGGGTTCTATTCCCTAACGTCTCAGGCAAAATAATTTTTCCAATAGCTCAACAAGAATAAGATGGAAGATGAAGAATTATCAAAAATTTCATTTGTCTACATTTTAGGCCTCTATTCCTTTCCTTTATTTTCTATTTCTGAATTTTCAAATTTCCAGTAGATGGCTGTATATATTACAAATAAAAGAATACCACATTTTTTAAACATAATGTATAAAGATTTAAAATTTCTTAGTACCAACATTGGACACTGCATAGGCATTGGGTATAAAAAGGTATACTGATGGACTCATGCATATTGCTGTATTTTCTACCAAAAGAACTATGGAAAGATTGCCTAACAATGAGACTTAAATATTACATCAATTGTGTCACATTAAATCTGTGGCTACATATAAGATCACAGTTTCTCCATCTTAATTCTAGTTTCTTAAATACAAAATATTATTCTGTGGATGAGAGATAAAAACTTTTTATTCTAAAAAGCACTGAATGTTTTATATTTCTTAATTTCTGTGACAGGAAGAAACTATTTCTCTGCTATATAATACAATCTTATTGACCTATCGTTTTCTTACCCCTTGGCAAGTCAAGAAAATTAAATTGCCAAGTGTTTTTTGAAATTTCTGTTCGGTGACATTAAAACTTCCTCCAGGAATACACCCTACACGTTTTCTATTCAGAAAGGAGTCAGGGCCAGTGTAATCAGTATTCTGTTTTATTTTTGCAGAGATCATCTACTTATGGATACTCATTAAAGCATGATGAGTCAGATATGTTCTAGGGTATATTTTAAGTTAATTATATTCTGAACTCTTACCTTTGCTGCCTTGGGTATAAATTTTTAAAGTATAAAGTAGGGTTTTTTTTTATTTTTTAGAAAACTTTCTTAAGCTCCATTTAAAAGATATTTCTAGAGGAAATGCATCTGACTCAGGATCTGAATATAAAAGAGAAATATTACATCTTGCAAACTCTCTACCAGGGGTAAAAAATAAACATTATTTTATTATGTCAAAGGGTACATTTCAGGGTCACTGCTTTGCTTTGCTTTTGAAGCTTGTTTAGCTGCTAGGAGAATACACAAAGATTCAAATGCTGCCGTCTTTTAAGTGACACAGGGTATAAAAGTATTTGATCAGAGAGAGAAGTACAGACTCAATAAGGAAGCCATGCAATCTGAATTTGTAATGCTTGACAACAAAACATTTTACTGTAGTGTAAATAATATTATGTGTGCAGACTTTTCATTTTAATGTCAGAGACCATGTTTTCTATTTAAGAAAGACATGCCCATCTACATTGAAATTTGAACTTCTTTTTCTATTTAGGAAACGCAAAGATTTGTTTTCCTGTAAGACACTAAGTTCCTAACCCCAGATAGTGAGGTTCAATAAATTCAATGGTTTAATCTCTAGTCAGATGTATGGGAAGCCTGCTGCCTCAATACTAATTTAATTGCATTCAGATATCATACCAAAATAAACAAAATCATTAACACTGAAATGCCACATTTCGGCCATTTACTAACCCAAATAAGGACACTATTTGAAGCATTTGGTAGTATCTCTTAGAAAAGAAGAAATGAATAAACTAATGATACACCCTTCTCATATTTGGTGAAAGCAGGGCAAGTAGTTTTCTATGTTGTGTGATTTTGAAGACTGTTTTAGTCAAAAATATCTTCTTTTCCAACCTTTCAAACAATCATGGTACCTACAATCTCCATAGAAAACTCTTTGGACTTAGAAATTTAATGACTGACTAAGAGCTTTAAATGTAACTGACTGAATGGCCAATGAACTGGTAATTGAGACCCAGATTGTTGTCTTGTCACCAAGCAATCTTCGGAAAGCCACTCTGAACCTCGTTATCTCCATGTGATTAGACAATATCTAAGAAAATATTTATCTGTCTAGGTTTAAAATTCTGCGAGTCTATGATAAACACAACAGTATCTAGGATTGTTAATTCATACCTAAAAATTGCATTAATCATTAGCATCATGGCTTAAATTATTTGATTAGATTAGCTGAAGGTAGTTACCTGGCAAAGTAATGGGGGAATGCATTAGTGACAGCTCATACTACAGGACAGTTCGGATGAATGGCAGGGATAGCAATTAGATTCACAAAAGGACCACATGCCTTTTATCCTGAGTCACCAAATAACATAAAAGATACAGAAATTATCATAGAGTTCCATAATTTATAAATCTCTCTCTCTACACACATATATATGTTCATAATTATACATATATATATTTGTAATCATATATATGTGTGTACGTATATGTGTATATGTGTATATAAATAAATACTGTTCTTATAATTACAAACATATATACGTGTGTGCGTACATATATATGTGTATATGTGTATATATACAGTTATACATACATATATATGTATGTATATAGATATACATAAATATATATATGTACGCACACACATATATATGTTTGTAATTATAAGAACAGTATTTATTTATTTTCCTCCCTATGGTATATTCTGGATCAAAATATGTTTCTTAAATGAATGACTAATGAGATTACTCAGTAAATTAATGTGAAAACTTGGATGCACAGATATGCCTGAATGAGAAGAAGCCTGATAGGCAAAGCTGTTGGCCTTTTCATTGCTCAGTTCTTAAGACAGCCTGACTTTCAAACCGGGACTTTGTGAGAACACTGGACAATCTCAAAAAAGAGAAGTGATTCAGGAAAACATCTGGGATTGATTGCAAGCTAGAGAGCAAGTGAATTACACAATTCTCTAAAAGTGAATGATGCTATTCTCCAAAGAGAATAGTCAGAGATGAAGTAAGACTGGCAACTAAATCAACTCTAATTAAAAGTGTGATGAGCATGAAATTTGTCCCTGGGCCTCTCCCTCCCACCTCTTTCTCTTCTTTCTGTGCTGTGCTTTTTACTCAGTTTTTGTGGAGTCTTCTGTAAATTACCAGGTATCCCTCTCAGGTTGTATACAACTAAAGTCCTAGCTGTCTATTAAAGAATTAAACAATGTTTCTAATGAGTCGAGGGACATGGAGACTTCTTAAAGACTTATAAATTGTCAACTCTAGAAACAATGACTCTAATCTTAGGGCCTGCAGGAGAAGCATTGATGGTGCAATGAAGCCCTCATTGATCCTCAAAACCACTATGTGCAATAAGTGTACACTAACTTGTACTGAACTCAGGGTTATTAATGATAATATTACTGGTTTCTAATTCCATGACAGAAATATCATATATATCTTTGTTGACATGAACAGTACCTAGCACATGAGAGCAATTTGATGTTTTTATTGATTCAGCTTAATTTTAGTGTCCATGGAACAATACACCAGAGACAGCACAGCCTGAGGGATAGCTGGGAATCTAAGTTCTATTTCATGTATAGTGACTAAGTAATTTTGAAGCCTTGGGACGCTGCTTACCTATTATTTTTCTTCATTAAAAGTGTTTATTAGAGTATATTTTTAAAAATAAGATATTCTTATCAAAATGATTTCATAAATATAAAAACATTAGCACTAGAAATAGCTTTATTTAAAATGTCCCAAATAATAATTTGAGAACAAAGTTAAATTATCAAGCAGTATGGTTCATCACAGTATTTTTTGTAATACATTGCATGTTGTTTAAAATAAAACAAATACTATGTACCCACCATAAGAGCTAAGATATAATGGAAGGGAAAGCAAAAGTTATGAGAAAACACTGAAAAAGATAAAAGGGAAAAGAGAAGAGAAACGGAAAAGGAGGCAGTAAGTGGAGGGCAATTATATGGAAGAGTGAAAGACTATCTGTTATAATTGACTTATTCCTCTTAAGATTTTTAAGCTTCCCTGGCATAGCAAACACCTGGACCACAGAAGAGTCATAAGACGTAAGTGCAATTAACAGGTCTCCATCACCCAAATGCACTGCTTAAAAGAGAAAGGCTTTTCCTTTCTTTCTTCAAAAGGCACATCAACTATGTCAAAAATTACTTACTTTATTTTAGTCCATAGCAACATTGTATGGAAAAATGCTTTGGCAGTATATAAAAATAATGCAATCAGTGATTCTTTACATATGTCTGATTCTATTGGGAAAAAAAATGAAGTTTGAAGAGTTTCAGGAGTTTGCCTTAGTTTCTCAATGCTGTTTAATATTTGATGAAAACAGAAAGTTTAATGCAAAGATGTTTTTCGTCAATACTGTATTTGTTTGCATAAAGATATCACTGTTGTAATATATTGAGAATATTGTACTGTGGTTACAAAAGAATAGCCTAGGCATTGGAACATAATGTCTGGAATCCAATTGCACTGATTTTTGATGGAGCCATTTGTTCACTGTGTAATCTTGAGCAATTTTTTAACCTCTTTTTGTGCTTTACATTCCTCGTTTTTAACATGAAGGTTAAAATAGCATTGTGATATTTATTATTAGTCAATGTTTACAAAATATTTAGATTGTGTAAATGTTTAATAAATGTTAGCTTTAGTTCTGAATGTATTTATAGCTAGAATTTACAAAAGGAAGTTAGGGTTGAATTTACTTTGATACTGTAAGTGATATTTAAATATATTCTACCTCTCAAATAGAACTTACAAATGTGAAATATCAAAAACTATAGTAATTACTATTTAGTATACAAAATTTTAATAAAGATATTAAAAGAAATAATTCTTACATTGTTTATTGATATTTTTATTTATGTGAATTTAAAGAGCACAGCTTTTAAGCTGAGCTCCTTCAGCTGTGTCTTTATAGCTTCTTCCACATCTAGTAACCTGAATTACCTGATAGAATTAATAGTCAAACTTCTTGACTCCTTTAATTTACTTCTCTTTTTGTGTTCAACTACAATTACTCAATTTTTAAAAAATGTTCAGTTCTTATTAGTGTTAAATGAAAATCACTATCATTCCATTTGATTTCATTTGCAGCAGAATTTTAATGTAAAAACGTAACAACTTCTTAAAATAGATGCCCACGAAGTATTTCCTTTACGTATTTTATGTATAAAATCACAAGCTGATTTAACGTATATTGATGGCTAATGAGAAAATTTAATGTCAATGTATCCAGATAAATCCTTTCTTAGACTATGTAAAAATAGTCAAAGTACCAAAACTCACAAAAGCATAAATTCAAAATAAATGCAAAATGCAAAACTTTTTCCTAATAAGTTATAAAAGACACAAGGAAAGGAAGCTTGTTTACCATGTACTACTTTCCATTGATTAAATCACAAGGAAGCAATATTCTTAGGGGTTCATTAAGGATTTCAGATTAAAGAAGCACTGATTACAGATACGTATGCAAGTCATAATTGATTTCTGAAATGAACTCTCTTTCCTGATGAAACAAAAGCTACTGATTTCCTTCTGTTTAGTAACCGTTCTTTTGCTCTTTTGCTATTTCTGCATCTTCAATTATTCTATCGTACTACCAACCTATAATCAAAAGAAAGTAAAATACAAGTACTTTTCAAATAAAGGCTTTAGAAAACATACCTGAACAATGTGAAAGAAAAATTAGAAACAAGTCCTAAAGGTTGTTTAAACAACATAATTTTTTTTTTGCTCTTTGCCACCCCCTCAATACTCAAAAAAATTTGTCCAATTATCAAATTCAGATCTTACGGAATGCAACAACTAAGAAAAGAAGGAAACAGAGCATAGAGTTAGTTTTGTCAAAATGTTCTTCCCCAGCTGGTATCAAAAGTTCCAAAGTGACTGTGGAAATTATCTTATTGATTATGGCTACTATTACAACTTGATCAATTCAATCAATGTCATTAGACTTCATGTTTTGCTGTCTTTACCCTGCTCTTAAACTCTAAATAGACTGCACACAAACATACTTTGCTCTGCTGTAGCTGCAACCCAGAACAAAATTATTGCTTACCTTTCATTAAACATTGTACAGTTACTTGCTTGAGCAATGATGGAGAACTAGACTCCAAATCATCCAGAAGATTTTAAAATGAGTTTCTAATTGCCATCCCAATGCATTTGCTCACTTCAACACATGTAAGTAAGGTTATATAGAAAATACAAAAGTAAATGGATTCAATCTCTATATTTCAGCAATATCTTCCAAGTTCTAGCTTCTCTGAACAAGACTGTCAGGGTATGTTCTACGTAACAGCGCCTGGCCAACGGGACAGAAGCAAGGGCTGAATGCAGCCTCCGCCTTCCTTGGCAATGCTGTTCCCTGACTGATGTGGCTACATCTATTAGAAGAGAGCTCTTCTTCTCATTGATATACCCAGAGCAGGTACCTTTTGCAATTCTTCAAAGAAAGGTCACTTTTTGTTCTTTAATTTGTGTATAGGCCCCAACTGTAGTTGCTGAGAGTCTGCAAAAATTACCAGTTAAAAACCAAAAGAGTTTATTTCTTTTTAATGAGCAACAGCTAGCCTAGTAGTGCCTGTAATAAGTAACACTTTAAAAAGTCAATAGACGATGAAATGAACCAATAAATAAAACTTTACCTTTAATGTCATAAGAATGAATGAAGGAAGGACTGAATAGAAATATTACTCTCTAAACTTGGCTTTTTATCCTAGCTCTGAACATCCTTGGCAAAATGATTTCTAACAGGACATCTATTATTACTCTTATTCCATTGAAATATTTTGTCTTGCTTTTTATAATTTTCTACCTAATTATCTATAATCATTGCATAAAATACTTTTGCATTGAATTTCACAGATTAATTAAATTGTTTTAAGTTTGGCTAGTAACAATTTTGCTAAGATAAATGTATTCTAATTATTTCTTTAAGTAGCAAGTAGGAGACGTTCTTATGTATGGATTTTTGAGTCTAGAAATACATGAAATTTAAGGTTTTAAAAATTCTGGTAATTTTTTTGACAAAGGTAATATTAGAAATTATTAATATTTTAAAATGTTTTCTCAATTTTAAATGCTATTTTAACTTACATTCATTAACTTACCTATAAATTTATGCATCATTATGCTAATTTGTATGTATACTCTTTAAACATTTCCGTGTTTATTAAATTATTCATATTTTTCAAATGCATTTTTATATGGCCTTCCCACAATCCTTGAAATTCTGCAAGAAAACTAGGTTGATGCCAGTCAGAGCTTTATTTAGCAACTAACAAAACAGTAGTAACTCTTGGAAGAAAGAGACAGTGGGTCACAGTGTTAGAGGTAGCAGTCCTGCCAGTATGGTGATGTGAAATGAGATTTTATTCAGATTTAGCTAATTCTTGGACTAGCTTGTAAGTATAGAAAGGCAAAAGCAAAATAAATTAAACTGAAATCAAATGTAAACTGCAATGAACTGCAACTCTCTTTCTGTCCTTAAGGAAGGAACAGTGTGAAGTCAGGATAGAATGGAAATTCCCATTTTGTTTAATATACTCCTTTGAGCATCCTCCAATTTTGAGACAAAGCCAGATGAGAGACAGAAAGAAACTGTTTCAACATTTGACACATTTTCTGATGCCCCATTTTCATGTGGCAATGTAAAAACTCAAAGCACAAAAGCACCCCAGTGATTCTCATAGCGCATGCGGCAAATTTAGCTGCATTATAAACCAGTCTGAGTCACCAGGGGCCATCCACTTTTTGTTTTATTTGTCAAACGTAAATGAATAAAGACACACAGTTGCTAACAAAACCATCCATTTTCTTAAAAATACTCAGTTGACATAAATGTTCATTCTTATTATTTTAGCAACCTTTTAGTTTTCCTCTCCACATTTAAAGAAAGGGATATGATTTACTAATATTTTTATTCAAAAACAAGTCTCTTTTAAAATATGAAGATCTAAGTACCTGGGGGGCATGTCTTTTATTAATATATAAATTATAAAAGCTTTCTATTTTCTACTTTATTTCCATAGTATTCCATATGGAAATACTGGAAAATGAAGTTCTTATTCTTACCACTGTGTTTTATCTGTTTCAGAAATGTTCTTTGAATTATTTACTTTGTATTCTCTATTTATAGATTGCTGCGCCACCTTTTGAAGCATGTAGTTAAGGCCATATTTTTCCTGGAGTTTTGCATACTGAGCATATATCTTCTGGTAAGTTGCACCTTTGTTCTTTTTTATGACTTTTATGCATTGCTATTCCATTAGTACAAGGCTAGCTATTGCTGCAAATGTCCCACAGACAGAATATTTCAGTGACTTTCATGACAATGGTGAAAAGTCTTTGTTGAACATTCATTCTGCCTCCTAATTCAATGCTTTTAATGTCACTGTCTGTGTTCCAGCCTAATTCACGTTGGGTTATTCTTATTCTTTCAGTTTCTAATCACTAGCTCTTGTATCTTTCAATTATACAAATCCGAGCACAGCTTCAGTTTGGACTTGCACAAGCTTCATCTGTAACTTGAGCTCAGATGCAAAATAATTTTTGATTTTTGCTACAACCATTACCTTATTGTCAGCCCCAGATAAAGCCGTCAGAAATCTGCTGCATAATTCTGAAAGGATTTTACTTAGAAAAAAAAAAAAAAACAAATTTTGCTCAGAATATACCTGCAGGAAAAGATGATACTTAAAAAATAAATTTGGTAGTTATGGGGTTTAGAACATGCTATCCCAAAATATAGCATGTTAGCATTAAGAGAACAGCAGAAGGAGAAAGGTCACTGTCACCCTTCTCTCTCTTTTCTTCCCAAAGTAGGTTGTAAAACCTAGAAAGATCACCCTTTGTCTTTCTCTCCATTTTTCCCTTGAAGCAGTTCAGAAGACTCCCATTCTAGAGGTGCCCTCCCTGTACCCCAAGGGAAAAAAAAACGTTTATCTCTGAAGACACAAGAACACAGAGAAGAATCCGAACTAGCAAGACTTCCTGAATTCCCCTCAGTTTCTTATCATTAGATCATACAACTCCATCCTCTAATCGTATTTCTCGACAACTGTACACTCTTCAACAAACCTAGACACAAAAATACACATTACAATTTTCCCTCGGGTCTTGAGTTCTTAAGACTCCTGTCACATAAGCTTATATTAATTAAATAAATTCATTGCTATTCTTTTGTTAATCTGTCTTTTGTTACAGAGTCCTCGGTCATGAAACTAACATGGGAAGAAAATATATTTTCCCTCTACAATAGAAAGTAAAAGTATTAAAATGTCTACCTATCAATAAAATTATTTAAGTGTAGTGGATATTTATTGCGCATTAATCTGCAATTTATGAAAATATACATTACAATGTTTCTATAATTTTGTAAGGTAAATAATAACACCAGACTGTTAATAAAACCTTCTTCCTATAGAAAACCTCTTTGAGGCTTAGCAAAGCACATCAGGCAATGGGGAAAAAGAGAACTACTGTTAGAAAACCATTTGTTTGTTTTCCCTAGAACTTCAAAAATATTCCCCATTGTGTCCTGACTGTACAATTTTTTTACAACGTGTCTGTGAATTCTCATCTTTGTTCCTTCCCATGGAAGTCATTTACTTCTGGCTACTTTAAATATTAAATCTTTTAAATATTAAAAATATTATCCTTAGTCAGGCACAGTGGCTCACACCTGTAATCTCAGCACTTTGAGAGTCTAAGACGGTGGAATCACTTGGGCCCAGGAGTTTGAGACCAGCCAAGGCGATATAGTGAGAGCTTGTCACTACAAAAATATTTTTTTTAATTATCTGGGCCGGGTGCAGTGGCTCACTCCTGTAATTCCAACACTCTGGGAGGCTGACGCGGATGCATTGCTTGAGGTCAGCAGTTTGAGACCAGCCTGGCCAACATGGCAAAACCCCATCTCTACCAAAAACACGAAAAATTAGCCTGGCAATGGTGGCATGTGCCTGTAATTCCAGCTACTTGGGAGGCTGAGGCAGGAGAATTGTTTGAACCTGGGAGGCAGAGGTTGGAGTGAGCTGAGACTGTGCCACAGCATTCCAGCCTGGGTGACAGAGTGAGAATCTGTCTAAAAAAAAAAAAAAAAAATTATCGGAGTGTGGTGGTGTACACCTGTAGTCTCAACTCCTTGGCAAGATGAGGTAGGAGGTTCTCTGGAGTCAGAAAGGTGGAGGTTGTAGCATGCCAGGATCCTCCCACTGCACTCCAGCCTGGGCAACAGGGAGAGACCTGCCTCAAATAAAAAAGAAAAAAATATTCTCTCTGACACTAGTTGTTTTCAGTTTCATTACAATGTTCTCAGGAGTGGTTTACTTTGTGTTTATCCTACTTGCTTTTCTTTAAGGTTTCTTCTTTGGTATCTATAGGCTTATAATTTTTATTAAAATTAAAAAGTTTTCTGCCATTATCTCTTCAGTTTGTTTTTCCCATGTCTGGCTGTTTCTACCTCTCTCTTCCATCCACATGGTACAAATTCAGTATGTTAGACGAACTGGATATTGTCCTAAACAGCAATGAGACTCTGTTACTATTTTCAGTCTTTTTCCTCTCTTAGCTTCATTGTGCATAGTTACCATTGCTATGCTCTCAAGTTCAATCACATTTTTTCTCCATTATGTAATCTATAATTAATCCCATCTGGTGAATTTTTATTTCAGGCATTGCAGATTTTATTTCCCTTTAATTGTTTTATATTTTACTTTTCTATCATTATGTTCAAATTTTACTTTAAAGCTTTGAGCATATTTTAAGATTTATTTGTCCATAAATTCCATCATCTTTTTAATTTTGCATGTCTTTTTATTCAGTCATTTACTTCTGATTTTTCGTCTTCAAATGTTGCTACTTCACATGCGTAGTATTTTATTATTATTATTATTATTATTATTATTATTGAATGCCACACACAGACACTTCTTGCCACTTTATCATCCTATTTCCTTCATGAGAGTCTAATATGTCATTTCTAGAAATTCCAGACCTCAGTGGCTTTAAACTAATGCACATTAGTCTATTGGCTGAATTATAAAACCATCCCTTTGCTGAGGGACCACCTAACACAAATCACTTCATAGTGGAGTTACATACAAAAGAGGGCATATTATAAAAATTGGTTTATAGGTTGTGAAATTATATAAAATAAAAATGTGTGAGAATATTAAGGTTTAATTAACTTTCTGTTTTTAATTATTCTGGCTTTTTAAACACAAATGTATCACTTCACCACCACTACAATTCCTCGCCAAGCTGGAAATATGAATAAATATAAACAATGTAGTACATAATGAAAACGTACTTTAGAATCTGTTCGTTTAGTATAGAAATATTGAGCACCCACTTTTTGCTAAAAGTGGTTTTTGCTTAAAAATAATGTCATATCACAAAATTAGTATTTCTGATATCCCTCTAAAATTATCAGTACTATAACTTTCAAGTGCATTTTATTCATTAGTTTATAGAACATGACACTATATATAGCCTGTCATTTTCTTCACAGTGACAAGAGAGAACTGTTTATTAACAAAAATAAAGTTTTTGATATGTATGAAATTCTCAAAGTGTTTAAATCATATTCTCTAAAACATGACCCATAAAATAGAACTGTGATATTATACATTTAACATTATATTCTTAAAATCAGACATATAGTAATATCATTACAAAATATAGGCCACTTTACCAAAACATGCAAAACTGTTCTACAATCTTGATTTTTAACATGGACTGATTATTTTATGTTCATTTTACATAAAAATAGATTTCAAAATAGGAAGATGAACTTAGAAAACAATGACTTGCTATAGGCTAAGAGAAAAATAAGCCCTTTGAAAATCTAAATACTTTGACAATAAATACTGTTTGTTACAATCCCTAATACCTTAATTATTTTCTCTACATATTCAATGTCGTTGTAAAGTATTATTTTTCTTTATAATCAAATAACACATATTTCTAAATCTCATTGAGGAAGACTTATTCATTAAGAAGATGATCAACATCCTTAACATTTATCATATATAATAATAACATTTATTCATAAGACCCTGAATATTTCTTCACGAACTCTGACTTGAATGTTTTAAATGACTCTTAATCTAAGTCTCCTAAATTGTCATAAAAATTAGGCTGATTCACTGTCCCTTTGAGACTGCGATATAAAAGCCCATCCATCACGATGTATCTAATTAAGAAACTAAGTTAAGAGGTGTTTGAACAAGATATTTGAAAATCTCAGGGGACCAGACAATTGAATTGGTATTTCAGACATATCAAATTAGTTAATGATTTGGGGAATCTTTATTCTGCAAGAGTATGTAAATTTAAAAAGGATAATGAAATTCATTAAAGCTAGGTATCAGGGAGAAAGGAAGACCCTGTGCACCATTGCATGTAATTGTAAGTACCTGCTTCATTCAGATAGAAGGACAGGAGGCTGGGGAAACAATAAAAGCAATTTGGACAGATTAATTTTCATATTAAACACAGATAATTATAATTATTTTTCTTTATATTTTGGGGGTATCTTGCTCATAATTGACAAATCCATATTTGGTAATCGGGCTTGTTTTCCATTTTCACTTCACCATATGAGCTTGTAAGATAAATGTCTTGCCATTCGAAATGACAATAGATATTGAATTTTTTCTTGAAATTTAACAAAGTATTTTATTTATTTTGTCAGCCTACTTTGATACTGAAAGAGGTGGAAGAATAAAACTATACTGTTTTATCCAAAAGCATGGAATGAATAGAAAATTAAATCTCACCCAATAAAGAGCTAGACTGGGATATGTATTCAAAACGTAAACAAAACCTTTTCTTATTTTCAAAAGAAGTATACTGATATTTCTTTTGAAACATATAAAATAAGATTGCAACCAACGATACTATTTTATTAAATAAAATAGTTTGTTCCATTTTAAAATCATTTCTGGAATGAGTTTCATCAAAACCTTCCATTTTTTAATGTACTGTTTTAAAAGCTTACGTTCTGATGAATTACAAAAATGTACTTTTAAAACTAGGATGCTGCAGAACATGCCCCATTATAAAAATAATATACATTTTTTAGACTTCTATGTAGAAAAACACTGTAGAAATATCAAAGCCAACTGCTGATTTGAACCACTGACATGATATTTAAAGATAAACTATTTTAGAAGACTACAGAACATTATCAGATATCCTCTTGACGCCCCCTCTGCCTTTCACCTCACTTTACAGTCCCTCAAATCCAATATATTCTATGGTAAATGTTTGACATTTATGAAATTTATGCCGTTATTTTTTAATGTCGGAAGTAAGAAAATTGTAAGCTTTTATAGAATAGCATCTATCATATCCAAGAGTTGAATGTTGGAATAGTCAAATTGCTATAGATCAAAATCAGAAGGGACAAAAATAGGGTAGCTGGAGTATTCATGTCTCAATTGGATTCTCATTAAGATGCAAAGTGTTCAATGTCACACATTAAAGTAAAACTGGAAAAATGGATTTCTAAAATAGAAATGGTATTTCTAAAGAAAAACAGATCCTAAAATAATACATAATCCAGGATGTGAACAAAGGTTAATCAGTAAGGTTGTTCACTGTGGCGAGAATGATGACTAGACAATAGGAAGAATGGTTAAATATACAATGGTAAAACCATTACCTGCAATATGCACCAATTAAATAGGATTTGGAAGAATATTTAATGACAATCAATGTAGAATTCTTATGATTTAATATTATGTGTGAAAAAATTATAATTTGAGAAAAATACATACCATATGATTCCAAATTCATTTTTCAAATTTTATAATTATATTTATACATAGAAAAAAGACTAAAAAATACCATACATTGTTAAACTGAACTCTGAGTATGGTTTAATTGTGATATTAATTTTGTTCTTTGCTGATTCTCATTTTTCCATTTTCTATTAACTTATATTAGTTTATTGGAAAAATCAAAAATAAAATGTAGTCCTTGAAAATTGTTTTTCCTTGTGATAAAGTATGCTTTCCAAATAACAGAAAATTGTCTGTTAACAATGCTGGCTATTAAAAGCATCATGTTATAACAAATTTATTTTTCCCAATATGTAAGGAGGATACATTCTATTCTATAATCAAATGCACGTGCGCACGCGCACATGCGCGCACGTACACACACACACATTCAATTTTAGTTTGTAATATTCAGTAAAAAATAAGCATTATTTACATTTCACAAAGAACTTCTGTCACACCACTTATGCAGTTTTATCACCTTCATTGTAGATATTGTGATTATCTTCAAGTTCCATTTTATCTAATCAAATTTTGACCCTATTGCAGGCTCTTTGGTGATCTAAGCCAGTCAAGGTAATGCCATTCACTTGGCTAGCGTTATTATGTCAAAAAGCAACCTCCAATTTACATTACTGAATTCTTGGAATTCTTCTATCCAGCATGATTACTTCAGTGGTGTCTACATAGGCTAAATTGGCTCAATAAGAGCAAGGATTAGGCAAAAGTTCCTATTTAGAAGACCTTAGAGAACAGTAGGTATGACAGTCTCCCATCACCTGACTCATGCCTGAAACTCGGGTTACCACTACATGAACCCCAGGGTATTTCAACTTCCTGAGACATTAATAAAACTTTATTGTTTAAGGCAATTTAACTTTGATTTTTCTGTTATATATGATTATGTGCATGACGACTGAAACAATACCACACATTCATTGTTATAGCAAAGTTTTTAAACTTTGTTTCTAATTATATCAAACTATGAGTCTGATCATGTTCTAAAACCTTTAAAATTATAGGATTTATTTTTAAATTATAGCACAGAAAACTAGTAATATGGGTATGACCATCTCCTACCACACGAGAGATGTAAATTCTGCCACATTTGAGGCGCAATACAGCTAGTAACGTTTTTCAGCATTGTTATGGTTATGTTTTCCAGTCAGCATTCTATTTTATGTGTAAAACAACATTATTCAGTTGGAATAACATATGTAATGCACAGGTTGTTAATTTCAAAGGCAATAGTTTATTTTGAAGAGAATATTTACATGCTTAACTCTATAAATTTTAGTAGTAGACCACTAATAAACTTTTCAACAAAGCCATTTTTATTTTCTTTTCATTGCAATGTTGTGTTTCTAGTATCATATAGCTTAGGGGTAAGGATATTTGACTACATGGAATTAAAATTCTCTTTGTTAGAAAAAAAAACCTATGAATAAAACTTACAAGGGATGTGAAGGGTCTCTTCAAGGAGAACTACAAGCCACTGCTCAAAGAAATAAGAGAGGACACAAACAGATGGAAAAACATTCCATGCTCATGGATAGGAAGAACCAATATTGTGAATTTATAGAATAAATTATAGATTCAGTGCTAATTTATAGATTCAGTGCTATCCCCATCAAGCTACCATTGACATTCTTCACCGAATTTTTAAAAAAAAATTGTTTTAATTTCATATGGAACCCAAAATAGCCCTTATAGCCAAGACAATCCCTACCAAAAAGAACAAAGCCGAAGGTATCATGCTACCTGGCTTTAAACTATACTATAAGACTACAGTAACCAAAACAGCATGGTAGTGGTACCAAAACAACATGGTAGTGGTACCAAAACAGATACATACACCAATGAAACAGAACAGAGGCCTCTGAAATAACACCACACATCTGCAACCATCTGATCGTTGACAAATCTGACAAAAACAAGCAATGGGGAAAGGATTCCCTATTTAATAAGTGGTGGTGGGAAAAGTGGCTAGCCATATGCAGAAAACTGAAACTGGACCCCTTCCTTATACCTTATACAAAAACTAACTAAAGATGGAATAAAGACTTAAATGTAAGATCTAAAACCATAAAAACCCTAGAAGAAAACCTAGGCAATACTATTCAAGACATAGGCACGGACAAAGGCTACATGACTAAAACACCCAAAGCAACAGCAACAAAAGCCAAAATTGACAAATGGGATCTAATTAATCTAAAGAGTTTCTGCCAAGCAAAAGAAACTATCATCAGAGTGAACAGGCAACCTATAGAATGGGAGAAGCTTTTTGCAAAATACCCATCTGACAAAACCAAAACTGCACGTTCTCACTGATAAGTGGGAGTTGAACAATGTGAACACATGGACACAGGGAGGGCTGACATCACACATCAGGGCCTATTGGGGCATGGGAGGCTAGAGGAGAGATAGCATTAGGAGAAATACCTAATGTAGATGACAGGTTGAGGGGTGCAGCAAACCACCATGGCACATGTACACCTATGTAGCAAACCTGCACATTCTGCACATGTATCTCAGAACTTAAAGTATAAAAAAAAATTCTCTTTGCATCTAAAGCCGGGTGAAAAGGCATTTTTGAAAATGGAATGCCATGTACCACTGGCACATGTCTTAATAGTTTCTGAAGTGTATCGTGCAAAAATTTTGTAGTGAAGCACTCATGGTAATATTCTCACTAAATGTGTTTGCACTTTTTAATGACTTTTAGAAGTGACTCTAAAATCTTAGATCAAAATCAATTAAATAATACACAATTTTAAAATGTTTGCTATTTTGAATCTGATTATCTTATAAATAAATTACATTAATTAAACTAACAAAAAGAGTGGGAATAATTCTGAAGGGCAGAACTAAATGTGCATAATATATCAGCAGTGCTAAGCATTGTTCTGCCAGAAAGAATAAGAAAGAACAGTAGCCATTACCTGATTCTACCTGGGAGTAACCTCCAAGTGAAGCGATGTTACATGTGAAACACTGTACTTGTTAAACCCAACTTTGTGATTTCCCTTTATTTCCATCTGTTTCATGGAAAATTCACTGGTCTGCTATGTGGATATAGTAAAACATACCTTTCATATTATTATCAACTTTTTTATGAGAATTTCATATAAGTTTCAAGTGCAAATAGATTTTACTTCAGAAATAAATGATGTTTTCATGATTAAAAAAAAAAAACAAGTAAGCACAAATTTTAAAAACTAAAATTCTTCATGAGTTTATTTCCTGATGGTATTCACCACGGATATGCTTATCAAAATGAAAAGAGAATCACATGGAATACTAAATAATCACTATAACTTCATTTTAAATATGTGGTATGAGGCCTGAAATTAAAAGTTGATATTAAGTGCTTCCTTGATACCTGGGGAAACCAGGAAAGCTTCCAATCCCTCCTGCATCCACCCCCTGATAAGATCCCCTAGCCAAAGATACTTCTTTTCACAGGGAAAAGCACAGTGCTTTCTTATCCCTGAGTAGTGAACTTGAAGTATTTGACACCCAGAAGAATTATTCAAATAAGTCTGTGGTAGTCAAGGTTATCTCATCCTCTTGTTACTACAAAGCCTGCCTCCCACAGCCCCTGTTCACTCTGTTCCTGAGTTCTAACCCTATGTGGCACTGTACGGACGGCAGTGCCCTCCTCTCCTAGGATGCAAGTGACTCTTTCTTCTGTATGGTGTCAGGAGTGTGTTCTAGTCCATCATGTACTATTTGTGTGAGGATGCTTCCCTCACCTATGGGGTGAAGAGTTGGGTTTCAGAACAAAAGATTCAGAATATTAAAATGCTAGCCATCATTCAAACCATGAGGCTGCTTCCACGTGTTTTAAAAAGCACCACCACAACATTGTTGTTTCTTAGATTAAATTTGATTTTATGATCTGTTCACATCACAACCTAGAATTTTCTTGTTTTCATGTTCTTCAAACCTCCTTACTGTAACCCACACTCCATGGCATTGTTAATTTGGAATGCCTGACACTCCAGTTACAGAGTTGGAGGGAAATCTGTGCCATTCGATCTTTACAACAAGTAAATATTCTTGTTCTGATTGGGTTGATTATTCTGCACTTTACATTCAATGAAATGTATGCACTTATGTATTGTGTATGACAGTAGAATAATGGTGTGACAGCATAAGATGCCTGCTGCATTGCTCATGTTACCCTGAAAACACTGGAATACATATTTACCCTTCAAGGATATTATTTTCTTTGCATTTCTCTGAGCAGGTGATATTTCTTTTCAAAGAGTGCAATGCCACCATGAGATGAGCTAATACGATAAACCTTTGTAAGAAGAATCCCTTTATTGGATAAGGTTAGCAAACTAAGGCTGTCAGAGATTGTATTACACTATCCCTTGTGTGTGCTTGCAGTGAGATTGTTAGAAAAGATCATTTTAGAAAAGTAAAGAATAAATCGCTGTATTCTCTCTCCAAAATCCTTTTCAAATAGATTTGACAGTTGAGTGATTACATCTCTAATACAGACTGTGCTAGAATATGTGAGATTAAAAACTCAGGAGCTTCAACCACAGGCTCTGAACAAAAGAGGTTAACAGAAACACAAAGCCCCCCCAGATCAAAAAGAGATAACTAATCAACTTAACTCTGCCCTCAATACATAGAGGTTAATATCTGTACCTTCCACAGATTTTGTTGTTCAGGCTTTAAAACCCTATAGTTTTTTCTCCTATAAAGATCCTATCAATTTCTTCAGGAATGAAAAAAAAAATCAATAATATCTGAATGTAGGAAGATCTACTTGTAGAAATAAAACCTGCCAATTCCCTTTACATTTCTTAAAGAGCTGTTAAAGGGAAGTGTGTGAGAAATAGTGTTTGTCTTATTATTATTTAATTAGACTTTAGGGTTTAGAACCTCAGGGAAGATAGCTAAAGAAAGAAATGATGAAATAGCAAAACAAATATGTTCTCTTAAAAGTCATACATGCATGGGCTCCTCCCCACATTTTGCTTTATAGAACGATTTGCATTCAAAATAACAGAAAGCACACACCCACTTGATTAAATAATACAAATTAAAAATCAATTGTCTTCTGAAAAGATAACTCAAAAAATCTGCCTCACATCGAAAGTTTTAGCCTTCAGCTAATTACCTGCTTTGCAAAGGAATATGATTAAGAAAGAGAATTTGCTAAAGAAAAACAGATGTAGAGCACACTTCTGTAACTCAAAAGTGATATGGCGCTACTGCAATCTGTTCACTGTCATCAGAATTCAGATCATTTTATTGTTATTTTATTATTTTGATTGCCAGAATACTGAAGAAGTAGAACTGGAATTCTTTCTGACCATTGCTTTCAACCTTGCATTGTTTACCCCCAACTTATACGCAGAATTTCTTCTTAGATTACAACTGAGACAAGCACGCTTCTTACTCTCTTTCTTGTCATTCATTGCAGGCCATTGGTCAAATATGGAATATTAGTCCTCCCACTCTTATCTCCATACAAAGATGTCTTCTCTTCCATCAGAACAGTATTTTTAAACAAAGAATTTTCGTTGGGATCACATGAAACATTGATTCATATGTTTATAAATTATAGATGCCCAAATACTAACTCAGACATACTAAATCAGTACACTGGATAGAGTAGGACCCAGCATGTATATTTTTCAACAATTCTTGGTTTAAAAAGCATGCTCTAGAGAGCAGAGATAATTGTATGCTCTTGGCAGCTGGAGTCCTCCTGTTGGGACTGTCTCTGTTGTTACTTGTTCTACAGCCTGAGCACCTCTTTAGATAGCAGATGTGGTAGGCCCACTGCCTGCAAAAGTACAGACTAATGCCAGAATCCTGCAGCTAGGGTCTTTATGGATGCTGTTACTCTCTTCACACCATTAATTCTGGCCCGAGGCCAAAGAAGGAATCCTGTTTAAAAGGGGATAATTTTCAAAATCAAAATTATCAAACTCTTATAAAGTCTGAATTCACAAAGAATAAAACTCCATAACACACTTATTGTTAGCTGCTTGTTTGTACTGTTTGCTTGTACTGGGGTAATACATTGGGTTTACTCAAAGAAAACAGGAAAAATAGATAAGCTTCCAGCAATAAGGCAATACACAGTGAATGCTGAAGCCAGCAGTCATGACAGCAGTCAACAGGGCAAGTCTGTGGTTAGACGCTGCCGTAGAAGGGCAGCAAAAGCAAAGGTGAATAAAAACAAAAGTGGGTAAACATGAGTGAGGTTTGTAGTAACTGGTTACTGTCATTGACATCTGTCATCTAAATGATGGCCTATTGACTACTATTTCCATAACTGGTGAAACTTCCATGAGTCCTGTCTCTCACAAATATTAGAAAGAAGAATCTGAGTTCTCAGACACCTTAGCAAATAAAAGATGGGTATGCGACCTACATGCCTATCAGGCGCACAGAAATGTGGCTCATGGCAGGTAACTGGTGGCGGAGACTTTGTGTAGCAACTCCTGTGTTGCTAGCGTAGTTGGCAACAGAATCTGAAGAACATCAGGAGTCATGTGAGTTTCTTGTTGAGGCAGAAGTGAAATTGGTGCAGCAATGGTATAGAAAGTGATTTTATAAATGTAAAGACATTTCATTTTGTGCTTGATGGTGGGAAAGGCAACACTAGCTATTTTCTCAACAGGCCAATTCTCTGGCTGGACTTGGGGTAGTGTTTCTGGAGGAAAAGACTGTGTTTCTATGCATGAACTTCTACCCAGTATTTAACAAATCCTAGCTTTCAGTAAGTAAGACACAGTAAATATTCTTGCTACCACTAAGGTGATAAAGCATACACAAGTGGGAATGTAAGAGGTTTCAAGCAACAGAACTTTAATTAAATTGGTGGTTATCTGGTAAGGTCAGTCTCGAAGATAGTAAGAATACAGCTCACATGGGTGCATGCATGAGACCTTAACACAGGACATACAGTGGAAAATAAATAAATGCATTTCTTGTAAGTACTTTGAATAAAATAGTTGTTGAAAGCAAGGCTATGAAGAGATCAAGAGGTTATTCAATTAACACTACATTAAACTTTCTTATGTAAAAACATAATTGGTTTGTGTTTTTAATTGTGTAGGAAGGCTTATAGAAAAGAAACTACACAGTCAAAGTTTTAAACTCTCAGATCAAGGCATAGCCTGAGAACAATAAAATTTGTATAAGTATCCTAAAGAATCTCCTGATATTGACTGCCAGGGCATTAACATAGCCAAAAATTAAACTCGATTGATTCTGTAAATTGTTGGATATTCATTTTTTTTTTATCTAAACCCTTACTGAATTCCTTAAGGAAACTGAGGACATTACTGAGGAAGAATATAACTCTATGGACTTTATTGAACAGAAGGAAGACATACATGATAGGGTTTGGATTTGTGTCCCCACCCAAATCTCATGTCAAATTTTCATTCTCAATGTTGGAAGAGGGGCCTAGTGGGAGGAGGCTGAATCATGAGGGCAGACTTTCCCCTTGCTGTTCCATGCTAGTCAATGAATTTTCATGAGATATGGTTGTTTAAAAGTATGTAGCACATCATCCTTCACTCTTCCTCCTGCTCCAGAGGTGTAGGACATTCCCTTTAACTTCTGCCATGATTTTAAGTTTCCTGAGGTGTCCTCAGCCATGCTTCTTGCACAGCCTGTGGAGAGCCAATTACACCACTTTTCTTTATAAATTATCCAGTCTTAGGGAGTTCTTTATAGCAATGTGAGAACAAATTAATACAAGAAGATTCAGAACCCTCAAATTTCCCTGAATCCACAAATTTCACTAAGCCTCATTAACCTCCTCCTCTGTAAAATGAGGCTATTCTTGCCTTGCTTTAAGATCCTGTGAAAAACCTTCCTAAGACAGCTACCTGGCAAGGGAAATCCAGTTCTTCTTACGTCCTATTCAACTTGCCACCTTGCTGATCTCATAAATAGAGTCTAATACCAGCATGTGTCTGGTGCCAGGAAGGAAACACTGAGAAAATCATGAAAAGGTTTGCACAGCAATGTATGCAATTACAAATTTTCCAATAAGTTAGTTGAAAAATGGTGGAAAACATGAGTCAGTAGATTCTGAAGATGCTAGACTCAAAAGGAAGAAATAGAATTTCAGATGTGATTAAATGTATTGATATAGATGCAAATACTAGAGAAATAAGTCAACGTGTTAACAGAAAGATCTAAAGTAATTGACTTATAGTTACCTAAGAACTGTATTCATTGGTGACTTTACTAACTAAACCTAGAATGCAATAAATTTCCTGATTCCTGTGAGTTGAAGAGTGAGAACTATTAGAACAGATGTATTATACGTAGCTTTCTCCACCAACCCTTAACTATAACCTGTAGGGAGCCACTGAAAACATTTTAATCAAAAAGACATTGAGAAAGACATCAAAGAAGAAAAGACCGGTTTCTCAGCAAAGTACTTTAGTGACTGTTCTGCTTAAGCAAAGAAAGTAGATGTAAGATGAGATTTCCACTGAAGAGGATTTCTGAGAACAAGTAACAAATTTTAACTTTATAGGCAAAATGTGGTCAGTCACAGTTAAAAAGCAGCAGGAATCTTTCCAACTGCCTGCTGGATCATGGAATCTCCAGGACAAAGATAAACGGCCAGAAACTGAACTATTCATCTTCATCCCTCACCTATAATAAAAGAAAAAAATCTCTAGAAAATGAAAATCTTACTCAAACCATGAAAATGGCCATAGTTTTAAACTCAATTTCCCAATATAAATTTAAATAATAAAAATTCAATGAGTAAGAACTCTGGTTTCAGCTCAGACATGTAAAAAGCTTGGAAGTTGTCACTCCCATTCTTACAACCAGAAAAAAGCTCAGCAACCTAAAAATCAATAACTTGTTTTAGACCTGTCAGAAAATTGAGGTCACAGGGCAACTGCCACTGTGAAATCTGGAGAGATGGGTGAATACAGAGAATCACAGCCAAGGTCAGATTACAGCTCACTTGGAGCAGAGGCTGCTGGATCTGTAAACTGGTAGGAACAATTAAAAAGTAATTTTGATTAATTGCTGGAGGCTGAGTTTAGATTAGCTTGAGAGAGAAATTCCTGTGGGTCCTCTTTTAGGTGAAGCCTCAACATCTTCATGAATTTTATTTCTTTGAGACACAACATATTCTCAGGGTGAAGATCCTAGACAGGAGAAAAGTTATTATTTTGAAAGTACTCAGAGTATTTTCCATAACAGAGGCCTACATTCAAAGATAAATTATACTAAACCCTACCTGGCCTGGGGTAGGGTATTTAACAAACTTTAAACCCATCTAGCTTTCCAGTTTCAGCAAAAGAAAAAAATATAGCTGAGAAACATTTCCATAGCCCAGAGGTTCGGGCTGCAAAGAAAATAATATTTTATCATAAGACTATGGAAAACTTCCCTGACTCACTTTACTACCACATTAAAAGGAGTCCAGTATAATAACATTAGATTATAACTGAGAGTTGCAAAATAAATTGAAAAAGTAATCTTAGGGAAACGGAAGACAAAAGGAGAAAAAATAAAATACTGGAGAAAACTGAAATCTCTTGACACTACATCTATAAGAAATATTAATCGCAGCCCAGATCCTAGCCAGATTCATATAAACTTCATAATCAAAGGCCCAGTTACCTCAATTTCTACTGCCAAATATATCATGTGTGGCTTTCAACAAAACATTACAAGATATACTAAAAGGCAAGAAACAAATACACTCTAAAGAGACAAAGCAAGAATCAGAACCAGACTTAGATATGACACAGATGTTGAAATTATTTGGCAGGGAATTTAAATATATTAAGGGCTCTGATAGAATTAATAGGTAACATTGAGGATCAGATGAATAATGTAAAGAGATGGAAATTCTGAGATTGACAATGAGAAATACTAGAAATCAAAAATCTGTAACAGAAATGAAGAAAACCTTTGATGGGCTCATTAGCAAATTAAATACAATTGAGCAAATAATCAGTGCACTTGAATGTATGTCAATATAAACTTTACAAACTAAAATGCAAAAAGCAATGAAAATTAGAAAAATATTACAGAATTTCCAAGAACTATGAGACAATTTAAAAATATATAGAACACACATGCATTATTGGAATATTCTAGAAGAAGAAAGGATCAAAAGAAATATTCAAAATAATGACGTTCAAGAACTTTCCAAAATTAACAACAGACACCAAACCAGAGATCCAGGAAGCTCAGAGAATATAAACCAGAGAAAAAAATCAAATAAATATACACCTAAGCCTATAAAATATTAAAAGCAGAAAACAAAACATAGAAAGACAATCTTCAAAGAAGCTGAAGCAGGGGTGGAGAAGCTAAGCGGGAGGGGAATGGTGGATACCATACCTATAGAGAAACAAGGATTAAGAATTACATCACCTTCTCCTCAGAAGCCATGCAAGTGAAGACAGTGGCTTGAAATAGTTAAAGAACAAGGACTATTATCAGAAATAACAGAAGATATTTAGTGATTATAATCAAATCCATATTTGGCTGCTTGCCATTTGTGAAACCAAATGAACAAGGACAAGATGCAATGAAAGGAAACTGACTTTATTCCAAAAACTAGGAGTTGGAGAAATGGCCAGGCTCAAGCTGTAAAGGAATCATTTCAAATTTGGGGCTGAGGGGAAGTGTTTAAAAAGGGAAACTTGGTATGAGGGGCATGCAGGAATGGCAAGAGGTGTTCTTCTATGTGACTTGTTCCAGAGATTATTTTATCATCCCATCTGTTGTATGAGCAGGAGCCATCTTGGTTACAGCTAGGTTGTAAATTAACTGAAGCCTTGAGGTAACCTCTAGGTGGGGGATAATTATACAGTTGCTTGGATTGTTCCAAGAATTAGCCCTCCGGCCTTCTAAGTCATCACATAATTAAACAAGAAAAACATTGTGCAAGGGAAAGCCTGGCAGCAAAAGGAGAGCAAAGGTTATTATATTATTAAAAGTGAAGCAAATAAAAAAGAGACAACTTTAAATGAGGCCTTCAGTTATGTGATAAATCAATTCTTCAAGAAAATATAACAATTCTTAACATATATGTTACTAACAACAGAGGGTCAAAATGCATGAGGCAGAAACTGATATAATAACAAAGAGAAATATAAGACAAACCCGTGCGTATACCTGGATACTTTCACAGCCCTTTATCAGCAATTGACACATTCAAAAGAAAGAAAATAGGTAAGGATATGGTTGAATTGAGCAGCACTATCAACCAACTTGAGCTAATTGACTTCTATAAGATGTTTTAAAGATGTTTTAGCCAACAATGGAATACACGATCTTCTCACACTTATATAAACCTTATTTATAGGCCAGGAAACACAGCTTAACAATATTAAAAGATCATAAAGAGTATGTTCTCAGAGTGTATGATAGATTAAACGAGAAATCAAAACAAGAAAGACAGAACAAAGATCTTAGACATTAAAGAATAACACTCCTAAGTGAAACATGAGCCAAAAAAACACATCTTAAGAGAAATTTAAAATATCTTGAACTGAATGAAAAGGCAACTTAACAAAATGTGTGGGATGCAGGAAAAGCGCTGTTTAGAGAGAAGTTTATAACCCTGAATGCATGTATTTGTGTAGAGGCCCAGGGCTCTCTGAAGGCTTGCTGACAAATCAACTCGAAAAAGTCAGATTAATTGGAGAAAAGGCACACATATTTATTTAATGTGTACACATAAGAGCCTTCAGAATGAAGACCCAAAAATACAGGGGAAAGTTTTCATTTCTATGCTTATGTTCACTGATCTCAACTTGTCTGCACCTGGGAAGGCAAACTCGTAATCAACAGCATCAATATAGAATTGAACAGAGTCTAGTTTTAGGAGCTAGACACAGTCAGTCTAAAGTTACAACTGGTATGTCCTTGTTTATGGGAGAGCAGCGAAGTATTTACTGATCTGTAGGAGCAATCCTAATAGATGCCTGAGGCCTTTTATATTTCTGTGATGATCAGGCTAATGCATAAAGCAAGTAACAGCTATTCATTTGGAAGAGGGTATTGCATGGCTCAGTCTCCAAGCTTAACCTTCCCTTTTGCATAAAGAGTTTGGAGGTCGTGGGATTTTTTGTATTTTCCTTCACAATTCAATGTTTAATAATTTCCAAAAGAGAAAACACAAACTGTAGATGGTTTTACTGGCACATTTTTCCAATGATAATAATTTTAAGGGATAATGAATGCCTGACCACATCCATTCCTATCTGGCCTAGAACAATTAATTGGCTGTAAGTCTTATGGACTCTAATTCCCTGAGTCATAGGCAGTCCCTCCAAGGGACAGGATGGACCCAGGACAGGCTACCATGCTACCTCAGCAATGCTATGGGAGGAAATTAAAATGTAATGGATGTTGATATTGCCTCTGGTAAATCTTGGCCAAAATAGGGTGAATGTAACCAAAAATTAAGTTCAAAGGCCCTCTGTAACCACATGAATAGACTCCCTCCTCAGCCTGGCAGAGGTGGGAAAGTAGAAACAGAGGGCCCTAGCCAGCCAGCGGCAGGAGAACTAGAGAATTCCTGCACTGCCAACAATGCTCCAGGCCGACCCAGGGAGGTTCATTTCACACAGCCCCTCAGGTCCCCCTTTGAACAGGAAAGTCCAACTGCTGTTGGGGCCGGGCTGTTAATCGCTTTAACTACTTTTTGCTGAACAGGGGCATAGAAGGGGCCCAGCAGCTGAGGTTTTTTATAGAGGAGAATTTTCTAGGGTCACAGGTTGATTTAGTGGTTTACAATAGAAATTATGAGCCAAGGACATTCGGGGCTTTATTTGCAGGACCATTTGTGGCCTTATGACCTTAATTTTGGAAGAAACGAACTTGACAGGAAAGTTAAAGATGATAGGTCCAAAGGTCAGCAGTAATAGGATGGTTATCAAGGGGCCTAGAAGAGGGAGAGCCCGGGTAGCCAGTTGTTAAACAAGCTTACTGATTTGACTTTTGGGAGGGTTTTTTGCCCTGGGCTTTATTTGGTTCCTGAGTTTTTTAACCCTGTTTAGGACAATATCTGATTAGTTTACGAAGTAACAGCTTTTTTTTTTTTTTTTTTTTTTTTTTTTTTTTTTTAAAAAAATATAATGTTTTTTTTTTTTTCCCTTAAAATGACCTGAGTCGGTGTTTTTTTGAAAGCAAAGAGGGTGAAAAGGAA
>NW_022436965.1:3398634-3467412 GCF_009761245.1 Sapajus apella
TTTTTTTGTTTCTTTTTTTTTTTACCCTTTTAAGAAAATTTTTTTTTTTTTTACGAAATTATTTTTTTTTTTTTTTTTTTTTTTTTTTTTTTTTTTCTAAAAAGAGACAAGTTTTTTCTTTTTTGCCATTAATAGATCCAGGTCCCTTTTATTTTGAAGAGCAACAGCAGCTAAAGAGCTAAGCTACTTTTGTAGAGTTACGAGAGAATTAGCAACTTTTTAATGTTATTATTTAACTCCTGAGATGGCTTACAGTAAAACTGTACAGAGGTAGTAATTTTTTTAAATGCTGGCACTAAGCCCACCTATTATTTTGGCCCCGACTATGAATGGAAGAAGTGGGGTTTGAGTGTGGCGGGCAAAAGAAAACTTTGCAATTGAGAGCTGATGTAAATGGTTATGGGGTCACTAGGAAGGAGAGGAGGCATATTTTCCCCGGGTGTTGTTTCAGCAGTAAGCTGAAGAATAAGCCTAGTGCCAGGCAGCTGAGGCCCGGGGTAAGGCAACCAAAGTAAGCCAGTGTTGACACAGAGCAGCATTGGCGTTGTTAGTAAACTTTACACAAGCGCAGTCTGAGGAAGGTGGAATGTGCAGACCGGTGACCAAGGGACCCATCAGCCCCGTATGATTTCAGGGTGGGTTAGTTATGATTTATGTGTATCGCACTGGAACCCGGATACACGGTTTGAAACACAGTGGAAGGCACATTTAACACGGAGTTGGGTTGCTGCAGGAGGCCTACGCATTCCTGTGAGGGTGGTGGTAAATACGCTGAGCGTGCGGGAGCATGTGCGAAGGGTCTTGTGTAACGTAGAAAAGTCCAGGCTCTGTGGTTTGCTTAGGCTAGAGATTACTTTCTGAGGATGCCGTTTCTGCGCCTGATTTTGCACTCCACCCCCATTTGAAATTCTGACACGGGTAAAATAGGTTTAGCAGGTGGTGGTTCTCTTGGCAGCTGGACAATTAGGCCTAGTTTTTGTTTCCGTTTAGTATGCGTGTGAATTGCATGTGCACAGGGAAGCAGACGTATAGCAAACTTTGTGCATGTAAAGTATAGGACATAAAGGAGGCCGGCCAACCTAATTCCCAAGACCAACCAGAGAGTGGATTTGTTTCTCATTTAATACTGTGCCAGTCGTGACCCCTTTGGGCGCATTGGCGGGTGGGATGGGAGTAAAGCAGGGGACAGGCAGCAAAGAGGATAACGAGAGCCACAAGGGAGGTTATAGTAAGAGTGATAATACCAGAGGGAGAAGAGGAGAGCTATTGGAAGTACAATGAGGCAGAAAGCCACGGAAAAGGAGTTTATGAGACACAGACCAATCCTTAGGGGCGACCACATAGACTTTGGTTGCAAATAGCAAAGTGAAGAGTGATATTTCTGTTAACGCCAGGATGTAAGTTAGACTTATGAGTAGTTACTTTCCTGGGGATTTTGTTGAAAGAGCAAAGGTAGATTCTTCAAAGGCTTGCAGGTGTACAAAGGGTAACCTTCTGGAACGTTAGGCTGTGGAGCAGAGGGCCTATGATTTTTCTACCGAGTGTGAGGAATTTATGGGTTAATTCCTACCTTCCCTGCCGTTGGGCTAGACAGAATAACTGAAAATCGTTCTTCCCAAGATGGGCCTAGGGAGGGAGAGTTTGAGGGGAGAGATTTGACAAGTACTAAATCTTTAGGGCAGAGTAACTTTTTTCTTTGTTTCCTAGGGTGTTCTTCAGGTAAGGTTTTAAAAGCCTGTTGGTACTTGGCCAAGGAGGATATTTTTTTTATTCGATTTGCTGTTTTTTTGTAGAATATGAGATTATTAGTAAGAAAGAGTAGTCCATAAAGCATTTTACAGGGGCTGAGTCCTATTTTCTGAGGAGAGTTTTGAGCCCTTAAGAGTGCTATTGGTAACAGGGAGGGCCACGGGAGGTGGGTTTTCTGTGCCAGTTTTTTTAAGTGTTTTTAAAGAATTATTTTTTCCACTTTTCCTGAGGACTGAGGCCTCCAAGCACAGTGTAGATGATATTATATTTCTAATGCTTTGGAAATTCCTTGGGTTACTGCAGCTTTGAAGGTGGGGCCGTTATTATTTTGAAGACAGCGAGGAAGTTTGACTTTAGAGATTATTTTATTAATTAGGACTTTTCTTACCTCTTGGGCTTTTTTGTTTTGTTTTGTTTTACAGGGGAAAGCCTTGACCCAGTTTGTGTAGGTATCTACACATACTAACAGATGTTGATATTCCTGAGGCTTAGGCAGCTAAACAAGAATTTATATAATAAAGGTCCTTTAATAAATTCTTGTTTAGCTGCCCTTTTTGCCTCTAGGTCAACTTGGCGATTGCCCTTTGCTTCCTTTTTATCTTCTTTTTGGTGACCTTGGCAGTGTAAGACTGCTACCTCTCTGGGTTGTTGGACAGCTTGTAATAAGTTTAAAATTTCTTTATGATATTTAAGGGGAGTCCTGGCCAAGGTTAAGAACTTTCCTTCCACATTACAGCATGTGCTTGGAGAACCAGGTAAGTGTGTTTGGAATTTGGGAATATGTTTATTCTTTTTCCTTTTCTTAATCTTAGAGCTTGAGTGAGGGCTACTGGTTCTGCCAGTTGAGCACTAGTTCCTGGAGGAAGGGGATTACTTTTGAGCACCATTTGATTACTGCCTACTGCATATTCTGCCTTTCAAACTTCATTTTCTATAAATGAACTTCCATTAGTGTATAGGTGACGGTCAGGATTGGCCAGACAAGTTTTTAAGAGATCCTCTTGGGCCACATAGTTTTGGGCTAGGACCTGCTGACAGTTTGATTTCTGTCCGCCCCTTCCTTGGGAAGAAAAGTAGCTGGATTGAGGGCTGCACATGTGCACAGCTGAAGTGCAGGCCCTTGGAGCACTAGGGTCTGATATTTGAGTAAGCAGTTGGTAGACAGCCACAGCATTCTTTAGAGGCCAGAATTCCAGCTACATTTTGTGGAGTCCATGCAGTTAGACCTTTTTCCTGCACTATTTTAACAGCTTCTGAGATCAATATAAACACCGCGGCTACTACCCGCAGGCAGTGTGGCCAGCCCTTTGCGACTGCATTAACTTCCTTACTTAGGTATGCCACTGGTTGTGGCGTGGCTCCCCGAGTTTGGGTGAGAACCCCCTGTGCCACTCCTGACTTTTCTGGAACATACAAGGAAAAGGTGCTCTCTGCAGGAAGGCTTAGAGCTGGAGCCTGCAGCAGTGCCTGCTTCAGGGTCTGAAAGGCTGCCTTGGCCATAGGGTCCTATTGTATTAGATGGGTGTTCGCTTTCTTGGGTTTCCTTAATTAGCGTGTATGGGGTTTTGGAATTCACAATTGGCAGAAACTGGTTATTTCTAAAAATGTCTGCAGCTGTTTTAAGGTTTTTGGATGGGGGAAGGCTAATTTCCATTAAGGGCCTAAGTGCCCTTAGATAAGACAAGTTCTAGGTATTTTACCTGTTGCTTACAAAGTTGGGCTTTTGATTTGGAAACCTTATATTCACAGGTTGCCAGAAAGTTTAGGAAGTTCTAGGTGGCCTGCTGACACTGAGTTTTTCACATCCGGGCACAAGGGTCCTTCAATAAATAAATAACCTACTTTTAACTGCTAAAGGTAGGTTGTTTATTTATTGAAGGACCGTTGTGCCCGAATGTGAAAAATGACTAAGGTTCTGAGCTAAAGCCTGGCCAAACAAGTGAGGGCTATTTTGAAAGCCCTGGGGTAACACCGTTTAGGTGAGCTGAGAAGTATGGTTTAAAGTGTCTTTAAAGGTGAACAGAAACTGGGAGTTAGGATGTAATGGAACACAGATAAAGAGCAATCTTAAGGTCCAGGACTATAAACCATTGTGCCTCTCCTGGTGTTTGAGAGAGCAAGGTGTATGTGTTGGGTAAAGCTGGCTACAACGGGATTAGAGCTTTACTGATAAGCCTGAGATTTTGCAAGAGCCTTTACTATTTATTAGGTTTCTGTACTTCTACAATTGGAGTATTACAAGTGCTGTTACAGTACTTTATTAGACCCTGAACTTTTAAGTTTTTAAAAATATTCTGTAGCCCCTTTTTTGCTTCTGGTTTTAAAAGGTACTATTTTTGGTAAGGAAAAGAAGTGGGATCCTTTGGATTTATTTGAATTGGGCAGGCATTCTTTGTTAGTCCAAATGTCCCTCCATTGCCCAAACCTTGGGGCTATTTTTTTTTTTTTTTTTTTTTTTAGGGAAGAGGGGGGGGGGATATTTTTTTTTTTTTTACGTATATATATATATATAGATAATGATGTTTTACTTTAGCAAACAGGTTTCACCTTGGTAGGGAAGTGGGACTTTTTGGCATGGGAAAGCATGGGAGAAGAGCACATTTCCCCGGTTTCAGCTTAGGAGCTGGGAGAAATATCGGAAGACTGCTTGTCCTAGGACTCCTTGGGTAGTTTCAGACTTGTAGGACAACTGTCCAGGACAGGAAAGCAGAACCAACAAGGCCACACCAGTGTCCAGGAGAAGACTGACCTTCTAGCCCTTTATGGTTAGCTTTACCCAGGGCTTGGCGAGGGTGAGAGCCGGTGCTGGCGCTTGCCCCGGGCACCCTCAGTCTTGCTGTCGGGTTATTTGGTTAGCCACCTTGGACCCTTTGTTCCCTGGGACAGTGTGCCTTCCAGTGATGCCTTTGGCACAGTGGGCAAGGGTGAGGAGGTCCTTTTGGGACAATTTTTCTGAAAGTGCTCTGGTAGGCTGCAGTGGTGGCAAGCTCTGCCAGGCTGGCAGCTAACCCAAGCCTTTTCCTTTTCTGAGCCACTTAGGTTTGGCTGCCTGACGGCCATCACTAGCGCCAACGCTTTTTTAGTTTTTGTCCCTCCTGTTTCTTTTAGCCTGTTTCTCCTGCTTTTGATTATAGAACACAGAGATGGCTAGATTTAGTAACGACTCTAGACTCTGTTCTGGCCCGGGGCCAGCTTTTGGAGCTTCCTTCTAATGTTTGCTGCTGATTGCATAATAAATTTGTTTTTTAGTATTAGCTGACCCTCGATGGAATTTGGTGACAGGGGAGTGTATTTTTTTAGGGTCTCCTGTAACCGCTTAAGGAAGGCTGTTGGGTTTTCTTCCTTTTCCTGAGTTATGATGGATAACATTGCATAGTTTATGGGCTTCTTTCTTGTCAATTTTCTCCCTCAAGTATGCAGGTTAATAGGTGCCTATGACTCCAGTCCCCATATTCTGAGTTAGGATTCTAGAGAGAGTTCACACTAGGGGCTGCCTGTTGACCTTTGGGGAATTTATCCTTTTTCTCTGGCGTTATTTTGTAATTTACCTGACTAAGATACCAGGTGTTCCCAAACTTTTGAGCTGCTGTTAGAGTAGCCTCTCTCTCGTTGCTCATTAAGATCTGACTAAGCAGTAACATGATCTCTTTCCAATCTAGTTTAAAGGACTGACCTAGGCCCTGCAGAACATTTATGCCCTTGTCCAGGTTATTTGAAAATTTTCCTAAGTCCTCCATGATTTGCTTTAAGTTAGAAAGTGAAAGGGGAGCATGTACTTTGGTTGGGCCAAATTTTCCTCCTACAGCCTGCAGAGGGCAGATTTGGGGCATCCCAGTAGCCTGAAGTGCCTTGGTTGTTGTGGCTTTCTCTGACTTCTCTTGGATTATAGGAGCGGGGGAGAGCTGGTTAGTATTGATGGAGGGAGGAGCCACAGGGAGTCCTGGGTATGGGGGTAGGCCTGGTGAGCAGCCAGTAGGGCATACGTTACAAGCCTTACATAGCTGAGGATTATGCCTTAGAGAAAAGAAAACTGGCACATAGGGGACCTCAATCCATACACCTTCTCTCCTAAAGAAAACGTTTACTTGTAGAAAGGTATTATAATTTCTACTTCCATCAGGTGGCCAGGATTTGACACTCTGCAGGGGGTATTGTGCCCATGCCATGTTGCGGACAAAAATAGCTGTTTTTTTGTTGTTGTTGTTGTTGTTTTTTTAAAGATTGTGGGTTAAATTGATTCCAATTATCCAGGATACACTTTAAGGGTGATTTTGCCTTGAGAAGAGAAGCACCCATTTGAAATTGAACACAGGGATGCTCGCATCCCTGGTTATTTCCTGCCAGCCCTGGGGCATTCCCAGCTGTACAGCACTTTGTAGTTTTCCTTGCACCCTAGATGCATGATTATCTTATGGACCTTCACTATTTGCTGGGTTTCATTATGCTTACTGACGTTATGGGCATGTTCTTACTGTTAAATGTTTTTTTTTTGTTTTTTTTTTTTTGTCACCTTAAAGAACATGGGGACTCCTGGGTTCAGTGGCCCTCTACCAGCGTGTTCTTGAAGAACTAGGCCAGTGAGGGTGACATCTATAATCCCTAGCAGGGCCCAATTAACATAAGTCTGACCATAAAACTGCCCCAGGTGGATAAATCCCTTGAGAAGGGTCTTTAAGCACAACAATCTTAAAGAAGGTAATGGCTAGCCACAGGCCACGGCCGGGACAACACCCTCCGGACCAGAGCCTTCTCTCCCCACTTTCCGTCATAGAAGTATGCTCTAGGGTTGTGGAACCTGTGATTAACTATTTGAGTCTTGGACCAGGTTTGACTATGGTGCTCAAGATGGAGAAGTTTTGCCGTACAGAGAGCTGATCCTAAGCAGGACAGCCTCCAGTACCTCACTGATAGACCCTGGCTGTGTTAGGACATAGCCTAGCCCAGTGGACTAAGGGAACCGGTCCTATGTATTTGTACTGTAGGAGGTCCTTATAGGAATAGGCCTGAGGGCACCATGGGCAATGGCCCATGGACTGCCACCCCAAGAGCCTCAAGGTCCTAGCAAGAAGGGTAATGGCCTCATGTGTAGGAAATATATAAGAAAAAGAGCCTAGAAGAAGTTTGCCTCGCAGATATCTGGACCCAGGAGGTCACGATTTAAAAGGCTGGGCAGAGCTCCCATAGGCGCTGTCCCTAGCTGACCCTCAGTTTGGCCCAGAGAAAGAAAGCAGAGAAAGAACTGGTTCCAGACAGACAACGTTCCCATTCAGAAGAGGCAGGGGTTGTTAGAGAGCCCTTTCCCAGCAAGCCTGACGCTGGTGTCTTGCAGTCTGATGGCCGTGCTAATCACTTTTAACTGGCCGACAGGCTCCCGGGGATTCACCTCCTTAACAAATTTAGAAGAAGAGAAAGGACAGATTAGCAAGCAAAAGGGTCCCAATTTAACTCACCACTCTGAAATACAACATCTCTTGGCTGGCTCATCAACAGCTGTAACCAAAGTAACCGCAGCTAGGCTCATTGGTTCTTTACACCAGGAGCTGAGCCCTGGGCTGCTTCGGTGAAAATCAGAAGTTTTAACCCCTAGGCTACTACACAAGTGGAGTGGCTACAGTTGGAATTTAGGCTTTTGGCCTTTTTAACCCTGAAGAATGGGGAGAGGCCTTTTTGACAGTGTGGTGAGTTTTGCAGCTTAAATAGAACTTGTGGACTTAAAGAGTGTGTGATAATGCAGTTTATTAGGCAGAGTGAAAGAACAGCTTCCACGCTTTTGTGGAAGGGGATCTGGAGAGGATTTTGGCCCCTTCTGAGGCAGCTATTCCCTTGAGTTATTCCCTCCCCATTCATGTTTTTGTCCAATGAGGTTCTTTTAAACTTCCTCTGGATTGACTGATCTTTGACTCCAGTACTGGATTGGCTACTGTTTTATAACCCTGAGTCACAGAGCCCCCACCTCTAAGAGCCAGAGGTAGCAAAACAGAAACAAAGATCCCACCTGGCCTGCCAGAGGTGGGAAAGTAGAAACAAAAATCCCTAGCCGTCCAGAGGCAGGAAAACAGAAACAAAGAGCCCTAGCCAGCCAGAGGCAGGGAAACCTGGCAATTCCTGCACTACAAATAATGTCCCAGCTGACCCTGGGAAGTCCCTTTAATGCAATCCCTTACTAGGGAAAAAAAAGGTGCCCTGCTCACGAGTATCTCCTCTTTGTATCCTCAGGTTGCAAAATCCAATGTAAACCATTTTTATTTTATCATGGAACCATGTTAGGTTCTATTGTTATAGGACAGGGGTCCTGATCCAGACCCCAAGAGAGGGTTCTTGGATCTCTCTTGCAAGAAAGAATTCAGGGTGAGTCCGCAGTGCAAAGCAAAAGCAAGTTTATAAGAAATTAAAGTGGTAAAAGGACAGCTACTTCACAGACAGAGTAAGACATTCCCAAAAGTAAGAGAAGGAATGCATCCACCCTAGGTACAATTCTTGTATGTATGGGGAGATGTGCTCTGCTACCAGGGTTTGTGATAACGGATTAATTTTCTTAACTACTATATTTTGCAAGATTCAATATTATGATCTTTAAAACAAAATTAGGAATGCCTTTGTTTTCCAGATACCAGGATATCTGGACACTCCCAAGTTTGAGTCTGTTTAGTAAACATTATTAATTTGTTCTCTTAACCATAAACATCTAGAGGCTAGGAATGCCTAACTTTCTGAGATTGCAGCCCAGCAAGTCCCAGCCTCATTTTCCTAGCCCTCTCAAAATGGAGTCGCTCTGGTTCAAATGTCTCTGACACTATCATTTCCGTTAGCAAAGGCAGATACAATAACGTCTCACAGCAAGGCTATAAATGCCCAAGTGGAAATTCTCTAGTCCAGTAGTTGTTATTGGGAAGTACTCACTCCAGTCTTTTGCCATAAACCCCAATAAATGCTCCACAAAGGCTTATGAAGTAGAGGATTTTCCCGACTAGCACTGTAGCTTCTACCCTATATTTTGTGGGCCCAAGACATCTTACTAGTTCCCCATTAATGTATCCAATTAACATTTCGCCAAGAGTGGATTTACATGCCTTCAGTTTTATGGTACTAGATAGGGAAATATCCCCCAGTTAGATAAAATACTTATTTATATAAGTCATTCAAGTAAAGAATAACAACTACCTTACCTATAGTCTGTTTAAACATCTCAAATATCAAAATTATATTAACCTGTACATTTTTAATGTTCTGGTCCCAGGAGCTTTTCTTTTCTACCTACAGACCATTTTACTTTTTTGGGTTAAAAAAAAAAAAAAAAAGGGTTTGTGTTTCAAGCAGGAATTTTAGCCAAGGGAATCAGGATCTTTTGTCAATTTTTATCTTAATTTGCCTCATCATTGCTGTAGGCAATGTCAGCTTTCTCATGATAATTTTCCCTTCTGATTTGTTAGGGTTTTTTTTCTGTTTTTGTTTTTGTTTGTTTTTATTTTCCAGTCTGGAGGAAATAGTGAATAATCATCCAAAATTTTTTTATCATTCTTCTGGGGTGAGTTTTTTGACTTCCTTTTTCCTTTTCATTTTATTTTGTTGTTGTTGTTCATTATCCCAATATTTTATTAAGCAAAAATATTTTATAAGACCCATGAGTGACAGCAAATTTGATAAGGAGTCAGTGGGAAAGGTGCCCATGTAAAAGGGCCCCCCCATTAACCCTCAAATAGTATGACCTGGGTCATAGGCATATTTGGTAGGAGAATATCCTGGTCATTAGAAAAGCCAGTCCCACGTGGCTTACATACGAAGCATGTTAACTGCTTTATCTGGAGTGCTCCACGCGGTATTTTATAGGAAGAGTTGGGCAATCCCCTTCTCAGGATCAAAAGACCCTACAGTGTTGTTTATCCAGTACACTAGGCTGGTGGTTCTCTCAGGAATAACTTCCTATGCATCTGGATCACATATACTCATCAGTGATTCTTTGATAATGAGCTATGGGACCTGCATCAGTCCAAATAAGCTCTTTCATTCTGTAGCATTTAAAATAAAGGATTTTGTCCTTAAAGGAATTATTTTTATAATCCATTATAGGAAAGGTTTCCCAAGAAGCTGATGTTACCAATCTACAAAGTAGAGCAATTCCTTTACATTTTTACCCTCTGATTTTAATAGTTACTTGGTCTTTCCTTCCCCCACATTGACTTTCTTCTTGGTAACCACAGGTCTCAGAAGTAGCTTTTCTTGCCCTAGCTTAATTTTTATTTTTATTCATTTAGTTTTATTTATACTATTTCCTTTAATTTAAAATTACTCATAGGTAGTCTCAACTAGGAAAAAAATAATTACAGTTTCTTTAGCAAAAACCACATCCTTGTGTTTTATAAACTTCATCAAAAACACCTTTTGTGCTCCTACCATTTTAATACTTAGTAATCCAAATTCCCAGTGGGGTGGAGGAAAATTTACTTAATTTAACATAAGATGATGTATTAATCCATTCTCATACTACTATAAAGAACTACCTGAGAGACTGGGTAATTTATGAAGAAAATAAGTTTAATTGACTCACAGTTCCACAGGCTTACCAGAAAGCAGGACTGGGGGGCCTTAGGAAATTTACAATTATGGCAGAAGGTGAAGGGGAAGCTGACACATCTTACCATGACAGAGCAGGAGGGAGCAAAGGAGGAGGTGCCACACACTTTTAAATTATCAGATCTCATGAGAACTCACTCGCTATCATGAGAACATCAAGGGAGAAGTCCATCCCCATGATTTAATCACCTCCCACCAGGTCCCTTCTCCAACACATGGTTATTATAATTAGTAATGAGATTTCAGTGGAGACACAGAGCCAAACCATATCAGATAACATTAAAATTTTAAAATATTGCAGAGAATTTTAAGATTAAATTTACCAAATTAATCTTACAAAAGATTGCCAAAGTCATGTGAATTAAAAGGCACCTGAGCTAGCTTCTAACAATCTAATAAGTCCTTACTTTTCTTTAGTCAAATGATTGAAACTCTTTCATACACTTTAATAGTGAAATATCACTTCTACATAACACATACATAGATATAACAGACATGCAGACAGAAGCAGATCCAAAAGATTTTCATGTGCTTGTTTTAAAAAATGTTCTCCTTTACTTTGTATTATTAATAAATAACATGTTACAACAAAAGTTGAAAGAGAGAGTTAGCATCTTAGGTCTTCTCAAAAGAGAGAAGGAGCTGAAGCAGTAGGGTTCAGTTTCTGAAATATCAATCCAAATAATTTAAAAAATAAAAAACAGATTATAGAATTTAAACCTTAAAACTTTCTTGCATTAAGAGTAACTCAATATTTTTTAATGATATATTGTTGTAACCAGTTCTTCAGTTTTGCATGACAGCATTTTTAATAGTAAAGTCCAATTTTTCAGAAAAAAACTATTTAATTTCCTTTAGTTATAGCCAATTAATCACATGTTTATAAATTCCTTTTTAACTAACCTTATTACAACTTAGACCATTCACAATATACTTGGACTTTCTGGTTTATCCTAAATATCCCTTTTTCTTGAACAACCCAATCATTTTATTTTAGGACAAAAATTCACAGTACAAGAATCTTTCTCATATAAATTACATTTCTTTTATGTTTTCTTACCAAAAATATGGCTTAATTTGTAACTTTTCTTACATCCCTCATATTTCCTGATTCCTTTTACCTTGTTTTACACATAACCTTTAAATAAGCTTTGAATTAGACAAAAATCATTCACCTTTTAATAAGAACACACTATTTTTAGAAAGCAGGGTTTTCTACAATATAATTGTTTAAATGGGAAAATACCCAGACATTTGATAAAATATTTATTATTTAATTTCATTTAACTTTAGTTTCTAAATTATGACATTTGTCTACAAGTATTTATCTCATTTAATTTACTCTATTGTTTTAATAGTTTACCTGATTATTTGTGAAAACTGTGACTGTCATCATTTAAAGCTATTTCCTTGCCAAGGATTTTATAGCATGTGAATTATAGGTGTTTACCTAAGTAACAGACTTAAGACTAAGTATATGATTATTTTACCAAATAATTTAAGATTTCACTGTTTTCATTAAATCAGTATTAATATCTTATTTATCAAAAAACTACATGATCAAAAATCATTCTGTTTTGGCCCAGTTTTATACTTTAATAACCTTTATGGCAAATTTGGACAACTTACAGTATTTGGCAGGGATAACTATGAAGACTCTTGATCAATGAATACAAACAAAAATGTATGCTGATAATTCTTAAGACGCTTCTAAAATTATTACACAAACAATTTTAAAGCTAGCTTATTAAAGATTTTACTTAAGTCATGTGAACTTGAAAAGTATTTGGGATTATTATTCAGTTTATGAGTACTCTTTAAGCCAAATTTGGCAACTTCTGGCCAAAAACACATAACAAAATACATGTATGTACATATAAACACACATATACACACTCATACAAAGATCCTATAGCTTTTACTTTAGAAATCTAACCATGAGACACTAATACAAATTCATTGATTTGCAAAAACAATAACAAAACGAAATGATTGAATGCAAACTGATTTATCTCAGTAAAAAAGTTAACAGCAGATTTTAAGCAGGCAGAAAAGAAAGCAAAGAGATAGAGAACTGAGGAACTTTAGACTTGCAGGTCAGCCTCTTGCAACTGAATTTTCCTTGACATAATTGTGCACAAAAAGACCATGATATGATCATTTTACACAAACACTTGCAACAAGAGGAACCATAAAACCAATGGAATGCCTGAAAGGGATTCAGGCATTCCTGAATAAGGATCGTTCTCCTTATTTTTCCTCATTCTTAGATTATTTGTTTCCTTTTTTTTTTTTTGGAGGACCTGAGCTGTGGCCTATGGTTTAGTGGAGTAAGTGTGCTGGTGAGGGCAGGACTCCACAGTGTGTCACTGCTGAGTTGTTTCCACCCTCTTACGTGTCACACTGCAGGGAAGGCTCAAAGTGCAGAGTGACCAGCTCCTGTATCCATTTCCTGGATGAGCGTTTTTAAGCTAATTTTTTGGGGCACTCGCTGTTGGGTTGCTGCACATTGTGGGGGATCAACCCCCAAGACACTCCCCCTTGGCCACCAGTCACCCTCAGGTGCCACCTTTAGACTGAGAACAAAATGTCCTATCCCTTCAGAGCTGAGAAAACTCAGACTTTGATTCATCTAGGAAAAGGACAGTTCAGTTCCTCAAGCAAATGCATAGACAAGCTAATCAAGATTAATTTTGAGAGGAAAGGCAATAGAGAATGCTCTTTAGAATGCCCCTCTGAATTACAATTCGGATCCTAAAAAACAACTTCCTAGGAGGAAAAACAGTGGCTAAGACCACTACCTGTAAACTGTCTTAGGCCACTTTTAATTTTGTACCTCTCATCTGCCATTACACACACCAAGGTCAAATCCTCTCACAATGCAAGGTAATCTCTGGTACTCCCCAAAGCCAAAGAATAATGTAATACAAAAAAGTACAGCTTTAGACATAATCTGCCCATGACTCTTGAAGCTTTAAAAGAAAACAAAATACCCCCAAATGAGGTGAGTGGCACCTTTGTTATGAGTTCTTAAAGGGGTTGAGGTCATGAGAAGCCTTCCTTAGATTTTTCTTGGTACAGAAGATGGTGAACTAGGAAGGAGAAATAGGGTGGAAGAAAGGTAAATGAAAGGACAATTGTTTGTTTAAGACAAGAAGCAAAGCCAGAAACCAAGCACATTTTTTTCTTTTTGTTTGTTTGTTTATGTCTTTCTTCCCTTTTGTGATTGTGAAGGATTTTAGCCAATTCCGAGAGGACTTATTCCCCATAATTTGAAAACCTCATGTGGATTTGACTAAGTCAGGTAGAGTTGGTCAAATCTGATGTGAGAAAGACTGGAAAAATACAAAACAAAACAAAGCAAATAACCCAACAGTATGATTACTGAGTGCTCTAATAAAAGAAATAAAAACCAGCTGATTGCTAATTCTAACTTTAGCCAAGACAAAACTCCAGTTCAGCTACTCACCTACGAATGGGTCTCAGGGTGAAGACTTCTCTCTACCATCCTAGAAGAAAGAAAAAACTCAAACTTGTCTTCCCTGTTGGAAGTGAGCTCAAACTCCAGAAAGTAATTACCTGCCTTCCATCATCATGGAAGGCTGGAAACTTACCTCCCTTCTTGGAAGCAAGTAAAACTTCAGAAAAGGAGTTGTACGGCAAAATAAACATTATATCTCAACCAAACTTGGGGAGATGAGGAATTCTCTGGATGGAGGGGAGCTCCCAGGCCTCAGTAAATTGTCCTATTGGTTTGAGGCATAAAGATAGATCAAGCTGGCACAAACACCAACAGGAGACTTGTCAGGGCCACCTCCATTCAGAATCCCTTTGTAGTCACCAATGTATAAATCAATAAATATCTGAGACAAGTCTTAATCAATTTAAAAAATGTATTTTGCTAAGGTTAAGGATGCACCTGCGATGCATGCTCATAGGTCCTGATGAAATGTTCCCAAGGTGGTCTGGGTACAACTTGCTCTTACACATTTTATGGAGACATAATACATCAATCAATAAGTCTTACAAAGTAAGATTTACATTGGTTTAATCTGAAAATACAGGACAACTTGAAGCGGGGGTACTTCCAGATCATAGGTAGCTATATTCGTCAGTTCCCACACTGCTATTAAGAACTATCTAAGCCTGGGTAATTTATAAAGAAAAGATGTTAATTGGCTCAAGATTCTGCAGGCTATGCAGACTTCTGCTTCTGGGGAGGCCTCAGGAGACTTTCAATCATGTCAGAAGGCAAAGGGAAAGCAGGCATGGCTTACACGGCCAGAGCAGAAGGAAGAGAGCCAAGGGGGAGGGGCTACACAGTTTTAAACAACCAGATCTCTTAAGAACTCTGTCACTATCATGAGAACAACAAAGGAGAACTCTTCCCCGAAATCCAGTCACCTCCACCAGGCCCCTACGCCAACATCAGGGAATACAATTCAATATTGGATTTGGGTGGGGACACAAATCCAAACCGTATCAGTAGACTTAAATGTTTCTGATTGACAACTGGTTGAGAGTTATGATCTATAAAAACTAATTTCTGGGTTATGATAAAGGGTCGTGGAAACCTAGGTTTTTTCATACAGATGAAACTTCCAAGTAGCAGGCTTTACAGAGAATAGACTGTAAATGTTTCTTATCAGACTTAAGGTCTGTGTTAATGTCAATGCTGGAGGAGCCTAATGAGCCCTGTTCAACTCCCACTTTCTGTCATGGTATGAACCAATCTTTCAGGATAAATTTTAGGGTGCTCCGGGTGAGGAGGGAGTCCATTTAAATGGCTGTGGTGGGCTTGCAAATTTTATTTTTGGTTTACAAAATCAAATATGACAATGTATGAAAAGAATTATATACACAAGTTGAATTTGTTTACGATATACAATGCTGACTCAGTATTCTAAAATCAATTGATATAATCCATTACATCATCAGGCTAAAGAAAAAATGATCATATCAATTGTAAATTTTATACCCAAAAATTATTGTATAAAATTCAATACCAATTTATGATAAGAACATTCGGCAAACTACAAATAGGAGAGAAGTTTCTTAATTTGATAAAGAACATCTACAAAACACCTACCTAACCTAACCTTACATAATCCATTAAAGAAAATATTGTTACACTGAATCTAGTAAAATGGAATACTACTCTGCAAAGATACTGACACAAGAATAAAAAGATAAGCCAACGAATAAGAGTGAATATTTCCAAAACATATATCTAAATAAGGACTGATATTTTATTCTAAAAATTCAAGTAAATATAAAAAGCAATTAAAAGGTTAGCAGAAGTTGTGAACAGACACCTCATCAAAGAAGATATCTAGCTGGCAAAGACACATAAGAAAAGACATTCAATATCAAATGTCATTAGAGAATTGCAAATTAAAACAACATTGAGACTCCCACTACACATCTATTGGCATAGATAAAATTTTTAAAAACTGACAATACCAAATTCTGGTGAAGATGTTAAACAACAGGAATGTTCATTCATTACTGATGAATGCAAAATAGTACAGTCACTTAGGACAACAACTTGGCAGCTTCTTACCAAACAAATTATAGTATTTTCATATAAGCCAGCAATTGTATGCCTTGGTATTTACCCGACTAAACTGAAAAATTGTGTCATCAGAAAATCCTGCAAATGAATGTTCACAGATTCATAATTCATAATTTTGTTTCTAAGTGCCAAAAATTGGAAGCAAGCTGCTCAATTGGTGAATGTTGAAACAAACTGTTGTATATCCATACAAAGTGTTATTTACAGATATTTTTTAAATGAGCTATTTAGTCGTGAAAACACAGAGAGAAACCTTAAGCGTGTATTGTTAAATGAAATAAGAAAATGTGAAAAGGGCACATTCTGTATGATTCCAAATAAATGACCTCATGTCAAAGGTAAAACTATAAGAACAGAAAAAAATCAGTAGGTGCCAGGAGTTCAGCAGAAGAGTAGAAAAAATAAGTGAAGCACAGCGGTTTTTTAGGCAAAATAAACTATTCTGTATGATACTGGAATAGAGGATACATTACATTATGCATTTATCAAGACCCACACAACTACACAACATAAAGACAGGATTGTAATGAAAACCACTGAGTTTAGTAAATCATAATGTTTTAATACTGATTCCTCAGTTGTAACGAATGCACCACATTAATGTGTGCAGGACTTGCTGACCAAAGTCAGAAGAAACACAGAGTGAGTCCAGAGAAACTGAGGTCAAAAAAAATTCGTGTGCATGTGTTGAAAGCCACTAATATAGGAATTGTTTGTTACGCAAATATTGATAACTGTGGCACAGTGAATCATCGCTTAGGTCATAAACCTTGATGCATGAAGTGTGTTCTGACAAAGAAGCCCGTTAATGTAATATGTAATAAAACTAAACTAATGATGTAATCACATTTGAGATGGAAAACAAAACTTTGGCTTGGCGCATTGCTTCATTCCTGTAATCCCAGCACTTTGGAAAGCCAAGGCAGGAGAATCCCTTGAGACCAGGAGATGGAGACCAGCCTGAGCAACATGGCACAACTTGCCTCTATTAAAAATAGAAAAAATATAGGCCGGGCGCGGTGGCTCACACTTGTAATCCCAGCGCTTTGGGAGGCCGAGGCGGGTGGATCATGAGGTCAAGAGATCGAGACCATCCTGGTCAACATAGTGAAACCTCGTCTCTACTAAAAATACAAAAAATCAGCTGGGCATGGTGGCGCGTGCCTGTAATCCCAGCTACTCAGGAGGCTGAGGCAGGAGAATTGCCTGAACCCAGGAGGCCGGAGGTTGCGGTGAGCTGAGATTGCGACATTCCACTCCAGCCTGGGCAACAAGAGCGCAACCCCGTCTCAAAAAAAAAAAAAAGAAAATAGAAAAATTAGCTGTGCGTGGTGACGTGTACCTGTAGTCCCAGCTATGCAATAGACTGAAGTGGAGGATAGCCTGAGCCCAGGGAGGATGAGCCTGCAGTGGGCCATGATCATGCCATTGAGAACAGCCTAGAGAAGAGTGAAACCCTGTGAAAAGGAAAAGAAAAGATAAGACCAGACAAGAAGAGAAAAGGAAAGGAAAAGAAAAGGAAAGAAGGAGGGGAGGAGAGGAGGGGATGGGAGGGAGCTACAACTCCAAATGAAAGAATTTTACAATGTTTGGGTCCGTTTGAATGAGAAAAATCATTGCTAATGACGCTATACTGACAATGGTTTTTGTGCAATGCCTTTAAACATCTTTCAGAAATAGTTTAGGCATCTTCATTCCCAGATATAGTTAGAAAAATGTCAGATATTTGTGGCTGTAGAGAAAAAAGAAATAGCAACAGCCCTCAAGAATCTGAGCATCTAAAAATGAGTTGAACAGATGAATGCATGTGTACAATACAATGTAGTATAACAATATTACACAGAGATAAACCTAGGTAAAACCAGAAGCATTAAAGATTGGCATTTAATCTCACGGTTAGAAAATAGTCTGGTGAACATGGGCAGCATCCCAGATGAAGGGATGTGTGTGCTGGAATTAGGGCTGTTAGACATGACACAAAATTGTCATACAAATGCTTTACCCTGACTCTACCAGGGGAGTCAAGGTGAAGAGGGACAAAGGTAAGGTTGGAGAACAGAAGCCAGTTTATAAAGAGCCTTCCGTGGCATACTAAGGACCTCAGATCTTATCTTGAATTGTCCTGAAAGCTATTGAAGGATTTTAAGTAAGAAGTTACTTCATCAGATTATTTCTTTCAGAAAGATGGCTGTGTATAGTAATGCGAAGGTTGTTATCAGAGCAGGAAAATGAGTTAGAAGATAATTTTGAAATCCAGGCTAGACACCCTCTAAGGCAGGGAGGGTCATGTTTTCTGAAGAATAAGGAAAAGTGGAATAAAATCAGTGAGACAGATTTTAAAAATCAAGCTCATTTAGATGTAAAATATAGGGAGGTAGATGCAAAGAATACAAGGGAAAGCATATAATTTCATTTGATTTTAAGTTTGTTATAAGACACGTTACAGCAGAAGTATCTAAAAGATACTCAAATATAGAACAATATTAGAAAGAATAAGTGAATAAATGAATAGATGTTTAGTAGTTTAGCAGATGATTTCACAGGATGTTCTAGGCTGCAAAAAAATATTGTGGTTGTTATTAAACTATTAGCAGCATTTCAATTAATTGGAATAGGAAAAATTATCAAGCAAGATTATTACATGCTCACTATGTGCCAGGTGTAATTTTAAGTGCATTTAGATGTATTTTCTCATTTAATTCGTTTGACAAATTCCACAGTTTTACACATGAAGAAACTCAACAATGGGGCTGATACTTACACAGACAAAAGTCTTGAAATATTGCTTTGCCTCTTTTCATACCTGAATTAATTTAGCTTTCTGAATCTAATAATTTCATTATAATCATGGGACCTTTGGTGTGAGCTTTAATTCTTGGAGGATTTAGTATCATCTGATGAAACAATCAATTTATAGGAATTGTGAAACTAAAAAAATATTTGGACCTGGCTCTTTAGGTTGAGAAGTGTGTAATTTTTTGTTTTACCATATTTTATTAATAATAAGATTTTAGGCCAAGAGTGGTGGTTCATGCCTATATTCCCAATACTTTGAGAGGCCAAGGTAGGAGGATTGTTGGAGGCCAGCCTGTGCAAAAAATCGAGATCCTATCTCTCAAAAAAGCAAAACCAAAACAATTAGCTGCATGTGGCGACATGTTCCTCTAGTCCCAGCTACTTGGGATGCTGAGGCAGAAAGATTGCTTGAGTCCAGGAGTTGGAGGCTGCAGTGAGCTATGATCATGCCTGCACTCCAGCCTAGACCGACAGAGCAAGACCCTGTCTCAATAATAAAAATAATAATATTTTGCTCACAAATTTTATAAATATATTCTCACTCATAAGATACAGAAACAGAGAGAAATGTTAATAGATTTTAACATGGTGTTACTAGTTGTATTTTCTGTTATTGTTATAACCTCTAAGAGACTAACTATTATAATTACTGTCACCTAACTCCTCTGATTCACAAAACATGTATAATTACAGGATTCCTGGGAAAGAGAAGGGAAAAGCAAGGGCCAAAGATGTCGGAAAACAACTTAGGACAAGTGGATGACACAACTGAGGGGTAAAATGTTAGAAATCAAAGCAAACAATAGCACACTCTACAGCCCCACAGATTCGAGTTTGCTTTCAAAGACAGAATTACCACATGGTAACAGAGAAGAAAATGCTATAGTCCAGTGATTCTCGATCTGGGGTGATGTTACCTGACAGGGGACATTTATCAGTGTCCAGAGGCTGCTCTGATTTTCATGACTGGGGGATTGTCATGTACTACTGATACCTAGTGTGTAGAATCCAGGGATGATGCCAAACATCCTGCAGTGCACAGGACAGCTCACCGCAGCAAAGAATTATCCCATCCAAATGTCACTAATGTTTCTGTTGAGAAACCCTCCTGCAAACCATGGTTCAATTTGGAAACAATTTGAATAAATGTTTGATTCAAAATAAGTGACTGACTGCTGTCAAAAAAAGTCAACCAGAAAACATAGTTACTATTGAAAGTTTAATTATTTATAAATTGTACCACAATTGAAGAGAAAAAATCGTTAAAACCAATAAAATAAACCATTTATTAATGCCCTAAGTAGTGAAAATAGTTTCTGTCTATATCAAAAATTATTTTATTATGTTTTGTAAATCAGATTTTTTTTTTTTTGTCAGACACAGTGGCTCACACCTGCAATCCCAACCATTTGGGAGGTTAGGCAGGAAGATCTTTTGAGGTCAGAAGTTTGAGACCAGCCTTGTGCAACATAAGAAGTCTCTATCTCTATTTAAGAAAAAGGGGGGGAGGAAGTAAATTTTACTTAAAAGTAAATTTGAAGAAGATGAAGTCAGAAATTAATATTTTCTTTTATTAAAAATCAACTAATCACAAATAACTAAAATTCAGTAAGAACACCAGGTGTATAAAGAGTAATTGCAATAAACATAAATTGATAAAGTTATTATATTAAGAACATTTCAGTTTGGTTTTTCTTCCACAGAATCCCTGACAGTTAGAGTCTACCTCCTCTTTCCTCAATCTCATTGACGTCTCCAAGAAACCCACAGTTTGGCAGAAAACCACCATTACTTTTGTTTAAATTGTGTGCTTGTCTGCAGTGTGTTAATGATGGGGAAATGAGCAGAGGTTGTTGGTTTATGCCTCTAGTGATTGGATCATCCTAAGTGGTTGTGAGACTATCCCTAGTATAGAAGCCTTGAACTGAGGGAATGATTCCTGCCTCAAAAGGAGGCCCACAGTAAAGTGTAAGTGTGTGTGGCTCATCAGACAGGTCCGTTGCAGTACAATGCCAAACAGTATAGCTGCCAAGATTAGGAGAGTGGGGGCAGAGGAACAATATCCACAAACAGAGTTAAATTACTTATTTCTTTTTTTTTTTCTTTTTTCTTTCTCTTTTTTTTTGAGACAGTCTCACTCAGCTGCCCAGGCTGGAGTGCAGTGATGCGATCTCAGCTCACTGCAACCTCTGCCCCGCAGGTTCAAGGGATTCTCCTGCCTCAACCTCCCAAGTAGCTGGGACTATATAGCATGTACCACCATGCCCGGTTAATTTTTGTATTTTTAGTAGAGATGGGGTTTCACCATGTTGGCCAGGATGATCTGGATCTCTGGACCTCATGATCTGCTTGCCTCAGCCTCCCAAAGTGCTGGGATTACAGGTGTGAGCTACCACACCCAGCCTTGAATTTCTTATTTCTAATCTTCCATATCCTTTGGATTGAACACAAAACTTCAAAGATTAGCATCTCCTAAACATATTTTTTAAAAGACTGAATTATGATCATATTACAATGTTATGTTCTTATCTATCTACTTATCTATCTTTCATATCTTTTTGTTTTTAACCACACATTTGAGAACCTCTGTAATTACTTCCAGAGTCATTTTTCTATTATGGTAAACAGAAAACATTCTTCCTCTGATGTCTCTGCTTGTTACATTCATTAACTCTTCAATAATGTTGTAAGAGAGAAAGGGAAGTTTACAAGACCAAAGAAACATACAGCCACTTCCACTTTTATGTCACAGTGGGAATAAGATAAACTCAATTTACAATGACTTGGCTAGAAAACGGAATCAAAATATTATAGTCTTTTCAAGTAACGCATTTAGTTTTGTTTTATTTTTTAAGACAGGGTCTTACTCTGTCACCCATGCTGGAGTGTTGTGGTGTCATCATAGCTCACTGCAGCCTCCAACCTCCAGGCTCAAGCAATCCTCCTACCTCAGTCTCCCAAGTAGCTGGGACTACAAGAAGATTGAGATCTCTTGAGGGACTACTTAAGAGATCCTCCTGTCTCAGCCTCCCAAAGTGCTGGGATATAGATGTGAGCTGCCAAACCCAACTCACATCTGTTTTTAATTAAACTTATCCATACTTTCTGGAATAGTGAGACAATAACTAAATACTTCCTTAATGATTAATATCATGCAGTATTCTACATAATCTATTCCAAACATTTTTGTTGCATTTTTAGGTCCTCAAAGTCAAATCATTATTCTTATTACTGTTGGTATAGGGTTGGCTCATAATAAATGAGTTTGAATCTAACAATTAATTGCTTAGCAAAATAAAAAACAGAACAAGGCCAGTAGAAAACAATTCATGTGTTCAGCATCGGTACTTAATTTCACAGTTATGTTCCTAAAGGCATATATTTTAAATGAGAACTCAAGGACTTTGAAGTTTGAAGAAACAAGCATTCACATTATAGTTTGGCTTTGTGGTCAGGCTTTGGGAAATGTTGAATACTCTTCTCACTAGTTCTTCTGGTCTCCTGCAAGGCCAGGGCTATATTCTAGAGCCTGAAGAAACAAAAACTGACCATTGACACACACAAAAAATATTGTCATAACTTGCCTTAGGTAAGTGTAATCATATTTTTCTCCTTCCATAGTAACTAAAATCCTAAAATACAGGCTAAAATTTGAAGAAGCAAAAATAAATGCCTATAATAAATATCTGTGCTATATCCAATCTTATTTATTAAGTTGGATTTTGTTTTTTAAAAATGAGCAGCTTTGGCTAGGTGAGATGACTCATGCCTGTAATCCCAGCACTTTGGGAGGCCGAGGTGGGTGGATCACTTGAGGTCAGGAGTTCCGGACCAGCCTGCCCAACATGGTGAAACCACATCTCTACTAAAACTACAAAAATTAGCTGGGCGTGGTGGTGGACACCTGTAATCCCAGCTACTCGGGAGGCTGAGGCAGGAGAATCACTTGAACCTGGGAGGCAGAGGTTGCAGCTAGCCGAGACCGCACAATTGCACTCCAGCCTGGGTGACGAGAGTGAAAATCCATCAAAAAACAAAATTGAGCAGCTTTGTTGAGCACAGTGAGAAGGTAATTGTTCTGTCAGGGGCCAGTGCTCCAGTATCACCACTGCGTTTCCAGGTAATTGCCCCCATTACCCCTGTTTCTCAGTTTTCCCTCTTGTTTGCTACAATCCTAACAGTAATCGTAGGATCCCGGATATTTAGGCACTGAACTCCTGACCCTGGATGGTCAGGCACTGAACTCCTGGGAGGCAGAATAAAAAGTGGAGAATAATACATGGACTGTAGAGGATTTATTTTAGAAAACATAATAAACAACACAGTTTTAAAATCTTTGAAAATACATCTATATCAATATCTATTTATTTTTCTCCACAGAATTAACTTTTTCCATTATCCCGATTTTCTTGCCGTCAAATTTCTTACAGCTTAAATATTGGAATGACTAATTCAGGTTTTTTTTAGTAGTTTCATTTTTTATGAATCAAATTAAAAGTCAAATTTGTTATGACTATAGAGACCAGCAGACTTACTTGAAACAACAAAGATGTTATTTAGAAAGCTTTGATGTGAATTTTATTCATATAATTATAGCAAAGTCCTTCAGATAACTTATATCTTAGTTCTCTTGTAATGTAATTGCATTACTGTTTGTCTAGGAATTATAGCTCTAACCACAGTTTATTTCTGACTCTATCTATAGAGTTAAAAAGGTCAGTTGTATGTATAATATCTTAACTTCATGATCTACATGAAGTTTTCTAATAAATATATCTGATCATCTTTAACCATCCCATGTCTTCTGTTTGTAAATAACAAATGAACCAAACAGGTTTTTCCAAGGACAAATACTGCCTCAAGAAGAATTTAGCCATCACGAGTCAAAGAGCTAGTTTATGAACTATCTGTAGAATTTCCATTTCCAAAGGTACATTACACAAATCTCCAAGGTTACATGCTCTTCAAGGCACATTAGTAAATATCTGTAAGGTTTCCATTTTCCTGACAGAAACAATTACAAATGCCATGCAAGAATAATTTCACACAGAGAGTTGAGGCAGCTACCAGAATTCTCTTAGGTAACAGTTGCAAATGTTTATGCTAATATTATTTAGCTTTTTCACTTTTAACTTTAAAAATCAGGTCACAGAACTCACTGAATTTCTTTTGTTGTCAGTGTACTTATGAAAAAAAGAACATTAAAAAAGGTGAAAGCAAGCTTATGTTTACTTCAAAACTATATGTTTTAAAACAAAATACTGCAGTCTGTTGTCACCAGGGAATTCTTGTATTCCCTATTTCATTTCAGTAATGAAGAGAAGAGTTGCCATCTGGCTGTTTCAAATGTATAGAGTTTGTGCTTCTATATATAAATGACAGCATATGGAAAGGGAGGCTTGTAATGGAGTACATATTCCTAGAATACTTAGAAAATTCATCCCTCTCAAAAAGTGTGCTATCTGCCTCATCTAGCACATTACTTCTAACTCCAAAAAAAAATTAGGACAAATATGAAGTCATTTATATGTATTAAAAAATCCTCAAGTTCTAGTATCATTTCTAAAAATGAGCTTATTTGACACTTTCTTTTGAAGAGAAGTCAATATGAGTGTATTTTTATTCTTTCCTAAGACCCACTGACATTATATTGGCAACTAAGGAAGTATTTATATAGAAGTATAAACAGAATAGTTGAAGAGAGCATTTAATAGATTTTTAAAAGTCAAAGACATAATAGAGAAGTGGAAAGTGATTTAACACGGCAAGGGAAGCTATAACTAAGATAAGGAAGAAAGTGCGGTGAGACAAAAGACCATCCACCCTGGAGAGACCTAAAAAAAGTGACCATAGAACTGACAAGAGCTTCAGATATAGGTACCTGTGCACAGGCCAGAACATAAAGGTTTATTCTTCAGAGAAATTGATATGGAAGAAAAGGATTTAAAAATCTAAATAGTGAGACCTTGTTTCTTAAATGTAGAATTCATATTCTTCGTAGTCTGTCAATCCAAATCCCTTTCTCCATAAACAAACAAAAACAAAAAAAACGCACTGTCAAACAGATATAAGGAACAGAAGAAAAAAATTTTTAATTAATACCCTCAGTGTAATAATATAAGAATACTTAAAATTATATAAAAATAGCAATGGCAAAATGATGTACAAAAGGACCTATGAGGCTTAGATAAATTAAAAACATGATAGCTGATTTTTAAAACATGTATGTAAAACTGGATTAAAAAATAAAGAAACAGAATCACAGAACTAAATGACAATAGTAACACAATCTATCAAAACCTCTGCAATACAGCAAAGGTGGTTTTAAGAAGAAAGCTTATAGCCCTAAACACCTACATCAAAAAGCCTGAAAGAGCACAAACAGATAATCTAAGGTCCCACCTCAAGGAACTAGAGAAACAAAGACAAACAAAAGCCAAACCCAGCAGAAGAAAGGAAATAACCAAGATCAGAGCAAAATTAAATGAAATAGAAACATAAAAAACAATACAAAAGATAAATGAAACAAAAAACTGGTTCTTTAAAAAGATGAGTAAAACTGATAGACCATTAGCAAGATTAATTAAGAAGAGAGAAAATCCAAATAAGCTTAAGAAATGAAACAGGAAATATTACAACTTACACCACAGAAATACCAAGATCATTCAAGACTACCATGAACATCTTTATGCACATACACTAGAAAACCTAGAGATGGATACATTTCTGGAAAGATAACCCTCCCTAGCTGAATAAGGAAGAATTCGATACCCTCAAAAGACCAGTAACAAGAAGCAAGATTGAAATGTTAATAAAAGAATGACCAAAAAAAAAGTCCAGGACCAGATGGTTTCACAGTGAATTCTACCAGACATTCAGAAAAGATTTGGAACCAATTCTGTTGACACTATTCCACAAGATAGGGAAAGAGGAAACTCTCCCAAAATCATTTTGTGAAGCCAGGATCAGCCTAATACCAAAACCAGGAAAGGACATAACCAAAAAAGAAAACTACAGACCAATATATCCCTGATTAATATAGATGCTAAAATCCTATACAAAATTCTAGCTAACTGAAACCAACATGAAAACACAATATGCCATAATCAAGTGGTTTCACACCAGGGATGCAGGGATGGTTTAACATATGCAAGTCAATAAATGTGATACAACACATAAACAGAATTAAAAACAAAAATCACATGATCATCTCAATAGATGCAGAAAAAAGCATTTGACAAAATCCAGCATACCTTTATGATTAAAACTCTAAGCAAAATTGGTATAGAAGGAACATACGTGAATGTAATAAATGCAATCTATGACAGACCCACAGTCAACGTAATACAGAATGGGAAAAGTTGAAAGCATTTCTTCTGAGAACTGGAACAAGATAAGGATGCCCACTCTCACCACACCTCTTCAACACTGTACTGGAAGTCCCAGCCAGAGCAATCAAACAAGAGAAAGAAATAAAGGGCATCCAAATTTGTATAGAGGAGGTCAAACTGTCATGTTTGCTTATGACATGATTGTTTACCTAGAAAACCTTAAAGATTCCCCCAAAAACCTCCTAGAGCTGATTAAAAAAGATCATCAGTTTCCAGATACAAAATTAACATACACAAATCACTAACCTTTCTATAAACTAACAGCAACCAGGAGGAGAATCAAATGAACTTGACCCCTTTTACAATAGCTGCAAAAAACTAAAATAAAATAAAATTATAATATACAAGGAGGCAAAAGACCTTTGCAAGGAAAACTAGACAACACCAATGAAAAAATCATATCCACCACAAAAAAAAAATGGAAACACCTCTCATGCTCATATACAGGTATAATCAATATTGTGAAAATGACCACAATACCAAAAGCAATCTTCAAATTCAATGCAATTCCCATCAAAATACCACCATCATTCTTCACATATTATTAAAAAAAAAAATTCTAAAATTTTTGTGGAACCAAAAAAGAGCCCACATAGCCAAAACAAGACTAAGCCAAAAAAAAAAAAAGAAAAAGAAAAAAATCCCTTCTAGACATTAGCTTAGGCAAAGATTTCATGACCAAGAAGAACCTAAAAGCAAATGCAATAATAACAAACAGAAATAGCTGGGCCTTAATTAAACTAAAGGGCTTTTGTACAGGAAAGGAAACAGTCAGCAGAGTAAACAGACAACCCACAGATTGGGAGAAAATCTTCACAATCTATACATCTGACAAAGAACCAATATCCAGAATCTACAATGAACTCAAACAAACCAGCAAGAAAAAAACACGCTGTCCATTAAAAATGGGCTAAGGACATGAGTAGACAATTCTCAAAAGAAGATATACAAATGGCCAACAACACATGAAAAAATGCTTAATATCACTGATGATGAGGAAAAGCAAATCAAAACCACAATGCAGTACCACATTACTCTTGCAAAAACGGCCACACTCAAGAAAGCCAAAAACAGTAAATGTCAGCGTGGATGCAGTGGACAGGGGACACTACAACACTGCTGGTGGGAATGTGAACTGGTACAACCACTATGAAAAACAGTGTGGAGATTCCTCAAAGAACTAAAAGTATAAGTACAGTTTGTTTCAGCAGCCCCACTAGTGGGTATCTACACAGAGAAAAATAAGTCTTTATATGAAAAAGATACTTGTGCACACATATTAATAACAGTACAATCCAAAATTGCAAAAAACGTGGAACCAACCTAAATGCCCATCAATCAATGAGAGGATAAAGAAACCGTGGTGTGTGTGTGTGTGTGTGTGTGTGTGTGTGTGTGTGTGTGTGTGTATATATATAAAGCAATACTACTCAGCCACAAAAAGGAATGAATTAATGGCATTCACAGCAACCTGGATGAGATGGGAGACTATTCTCAGTAATGTAAAACCAAACGTTGTATGTTCTCACTTCATAAGTGGGAGCTGAAGTATAAGGATGCAAAGGCATAAGAATGGCACAATGGATTTTGGGGACTCAGACAGAAGGGATGAGAAGGAGGTGAAGGATACAAGACTATAAATAGGGTGCAGCATTAATGACCAGGTGATGAGGACACCAAAACTTCACAAATCACCACTAAAGAACTTACTCATATAACCAAACACCACCACATAATACAAGAATACTTACATTCATTAAAAATAACAATGGCAAAATGATGTACAAAGGGACATGAAATGGCAAGACAAATTAAAAACATGACCGCTGGTTTTTAAAACATGTATATAAAGCTGGGTTAGGAAATACAGAAACAGAAGCATAGGAAAAAACAAAAAATGAAAAGAATTAAAATTATTAGAAAAAAATGCATAAAGGATTAATCTAGAGGATCCATCATTTCTCTGGTAGTAATTGCAGACAGTGAAGACAGTATTTTTTTTAAATTATACATAATTTTGGATTAATCTGAATAAAAGAGTTTCCAGTGTCATACTAGGACAGTGAATGAAAGAAGACCCACAATTATACACTTTTGTGTACTTCAGGACACAATATATAACAGCCTAGATGGAGAAAAACAAAATAAAAACATATGTACACATATACCCATATAGTAATGAGAATCATAATGATAGTAAGTTTTTTTCCCAAGAACACTGGTTAATAGAAGCTACTAGAGAAATACTTTCAAGAAAATGACTTTCAACCTTGAATTCTGTAACTATCCAGACTATTAATCCAGCGTGAAAGCAGAATGAAATGAAAATCCTAAAAAATATTCACTTATGTTTAATCTCTAGGAAATGTACTTGAGAATATCACTCCGGTACTCTGAAATAGTGCTCTGTTGTGGGAAATACTACTTTTCGTTTCTTAGAAAGCTTAGATTCCATGCATTCCCTTTCCCTTTACAGCTCTTTAATGTCTTATTCACTGACACCTTGAGTAAAATGTCTTGACTGCATAGACAGATGGAATTGAGAAAGACTGTGTCCCTAGAATTGCTCAGGAAAGAAATGCCCTTATTAACTGTATCAGTCTGTCCTCACACTGCTATAAAGAAATACCTGAGACTGGGTAATTAATTTTAAAAAAGAGGTTTAATTGATTCACAGTTCCAAAAGCTGTACAGGAAGCATGACTGTGGTGGCCTCAAAAGACAACTATGTCAGAAAGCGAATGGGAAGTAGGCACCTGTTATATGGCCAGAGAAGGAGGCAGAGAGAGAAGGGGGAGGTGCTACAAACTTTTAAACAACCAGATCTCATGAGCACAACAACAGCAAGGGGAAAATTCAGCCACATGATCCAATCACTTCCCCCCAGGCACCTCCTCCAACACTGGGGATTACAAATCAACATGGGCTTTGGGTAGGGACATAAATCCAAACCATTACATTAACAATCAAGAGAAATCCTTTGCCCTAAGTGGGTGCCAGATACATTCACATATACTCAAAATCGATATAGATGCATCAGATTTTAAAAAATATATGGAAGTAGCTAGTAACATCATCAAATTATCTTACCCCGATTCTAGGATCATCAAGAAGTCTCCAGATAAAAATGTGGCTTTCTCTGTGACCTTGCAAAAATAGATATTGTAGTCCGCTTTATAGTGGTATATTCCATTATATTTTAATAAATTGAAATACATGTTTGTTTATAAAAATATGTCTTTAAATTCTTTAAATGGATATTCTAAACTATTGGATCTGTGCTTTTACACCTGCTCTTCATAACCTCCATGGGATGTATCACCACATAACACCATTAATGTGAGTAGTTTTCTTGGGGAGATCTAAATTAGCTTGTTGATCCAAACACATTTATTCTTTCTTAATAATTTATATAGTGAATATTTATTCTACGTGTACAATGGACAAAGCGCTATTTTTAGTGCTTTATGTTGATTACCTAAATTTGATTATACCAGCAACCCTTACTATGTGTCTTTCTTTCTGGACCTCTGATTTGCACAAGTTTTTTCTCAGCCTGAGTAGGGGGGCTCTTACACAATGTTACAGAGTCATACAGTTGGTTAGTTTTACATAAGTAGATTTGCCATCTGATAAGATGATTCATTCTTTCCAACCCCAATTATCATCTGTTAAAGTTATCCTGTTTGCCCAGTGGCAATAGAGTTCTGGGCATCCTGATGATCTAGATAAATGGAAATTGAGTTGCGTGAGTTGGGGATGCATTTGGTTTGCATTTATATACATGAAATATTATTAGCTAGCTAATCCAGAGTAACGATGGTTTCCCAAAATACTACTACTGCCCCCATACCAAGTTATGCAGCAGCGTGACAGAAAGAGCACAAAGCAGGGGTTATAATGTCAGTGTGTCCTGTGACATTGGACACTGGGTGTATGAGGTAGGGGAGGAGAAGCAAGATCAGAAATGTACAAAGCCAGGTGGTGGTTTGTGGAAAATTCTTCCGAATCTTACAGATCATATAAAACATTAACAAGGGTTTCCTATATTTGATAATATCAGTAATTTTCACATTACTAAGTAAAAGTTGTGAATTAAAAAAAATAAATCATTGATAATAAAAAAATTTCTATAAGCCATTTCAGAAGGAAGACTAAATTGCCTTTCTAGTCTCTCTATATAAAATATTACAAATTACTGGTTATATTAGGAACGAATAAATATAATACTGAGGTATGCGAGGCAGTCAATTTTAAAAATTTGGTTACCTTTCTGAGATGTAATAAAATGTCTATTAAGCTTTTAGAATTTATAATTTGATATAATTTATTTTCTCAATTTTATTCTGTAGTTGTATTTTGGTATTCTTTTTCTTAAAAGAGACCACAAAAATACTCTGAAACAATTTAAAAAAACCTCTTTAAGGTAGATATTTTTGTTGTTATTATTAGTTTACAGATGAGAAGACTAAACTCTTAGAACTATAGTAAAATTTTCTCCATTCACAAAGCAAGTGTTAGAAGTAGAACTGAAGCCAACGTCAGTCTGAATATCATGCCTGTATTCTTAGCCATTATACAGCAATACATCTCACTATATTTGTGAGTTAATCAGAATACATCACATCTAGAAATATCCTCCCTACTCCCTTGGTTTCTTTGATATTGCGCAGCAAATTCAATCCAACTTAAAATATTATTGATTATCTGTTATATATCAGACAGAGTACTAGGTTTATAAAACAGGTTAACTAGGTATATAAAATTTTTTTATTCTTTATTTTTCTACAAGCAGACTTTCTTACTGGACAAAGAGAATTATGAGGAGATAATATCCACATAATATTAAAAGTATCTGATAGAGATACAAATTGTATTGGAATATCTTAGAGGTACATTTGACTCAATCTCAAAGGATTATGACAGAGGATTGAAATGAATTTCGTAAAGGATCATGGCAGGAGACTGGGGTGAATTTAGTACAAGATTCACACAATATGTGACATCTGAACTAAATATTAAAAGACAAATAGGGTACAGCAAGATGACGAAGAAAGAACATTGTAAGGAGATGAAGTATCATGTTTAAGGGCACAGAGATATGATATGACACATTATGCTTAAAAATGTAGTTTTTATGGCTAGAGTGTAAATACCATCCAAGAGTAAGTAAGTAGAGGAAATTATTTTTATACATGTAGTTCATATGGCTGGAGTGTAAATACCATCTAAGAGTAAGTAATTAGATGAAATTATGCCACAAAAGTGCCAGCTAATTGAGAATTTTATGTGACTTGGTGAAGACTTGAATTTTACCTTAGAGTTAAGATAAATCTGGAGTTATTAAAAAACATAAAAGAGAAGTATGATTTAGTCTGCATCGTTATTAGCAGCAACATGGTGACACGCATGCTCAAGGTGAGCTTGAGATAGACAGAAGACCCAGACCAAAGAGGAGCCTGAAGCAACTGTCAAGGTGAGACAGAGGGTCTGGACCACACGTGACAGGGTCATGAGGACGGATGAAAGAGTCTGGACTGGACATTAACTATAAGTGGTGGATGAGTGAGAAGTCGTTAAGAGGCCATGATAAAGGTATGGTTTGGTGAATGATTAGATGATGATACTATCGTTTAAGGCAGAGAAATAAGATGAAATCAAACACAAAAGAGAAAAATGATGTTTAGTTTTGAACTTGTTAAATGTGAAGTGATTTCGAGATAATCTATTAGAAGTGTTAAGCAGACAATTTATTATGACTCTTGGATATAGCGATAGCTTTGAGATTCATAAGTGTTCTGGCAGCAGGTTAAACTATAATTACAGGTGAATATACCAAAGCAGCACATAAAACGAGAGAAAATGATCTCTGATAATACAGATCAGTCATGGAATCAAATATAAATGGACATTATGGTTGAAAATCCAGTGACATAGAAAAGATGAACTCAAAAGCAAGGAGTAATCTGTGTCTCACACAAAAGAGAAATCAAGAAAAATCAATTAGAAGGTACATCAGTTAAATCTGGGTTTTGGAGGCCATTGCTGTCTGCAGCTAGGCGGTGTTGAGTGAAGGATGGTGGTGATACCAGATTCGAATGAATGAATGAATGAATGAATGAATGAATGAATGAATGAATCGAAGGTGTAAACTCTTAATCTGAGATTATTTGATGAGGAAGAGGGAAACGTATGATAGTAAACCTATACATATATTTATAGCTCAAGTGTTACTTAACAATAACAAAATATCTACTTTTCATATTCCACCCCATCCACTGTATGTATAACCACATAGTGTAAATAAACTAGCTCACAGAGACACATATACCCATAAAACTGAGATCTGTGTAGACATGTATATCTGTATATAGAATGGATGTATCATTCTTATTTTTTTCCTCCTCTCTCCATCTGTAACATTTTGAAAACATTTTCGAATCCAATTTATTTCCAACCAATACACAGGCATTTCCTCAGTCTCATTCATTTACTCGATAATACTTTTCATATGCTTATTGTAAGTTAGGTGATGGAGTATAGGTTCCTGGAACAATTATTTCAGCAATTATTCATCCCAATCTGCTATACACACAATAGCGTGCTAAACTCAATCTGGATCATGTGAAGCCTTTGATTTGAAAAAAGAGTGAAGACAAAGCCTGAGATAACATCTGTGGTGAATCTTAAAACATCAATTTTTAAAAGTATATCTCTATCTTTGAATCTGTGTTTCTTTTACCCGGAATTTTTTCAAAGAGCAGCAGTCACATCAGCTCATGCTATACTTTTTCCCCTCTGATTTTACCTGAGAACTTTAAGTGCAACTTTTTTCATTTCAATTTTGGTCTTATGCCCAGATGTTAACTTCTGAAAGTTAAGCAAATCAATATGAGTCTTTGCTTGAATAGTCTAACTTGGGGTCATCAGGAAAGAAATAACTAAGGTAAGAGCTGTACCCTTGCCCCATGAAAAACACTTTTTTACAGTTTTACTTCTGTCTTTTCAATGTTTTATGCATTTTGTATAGAATCTTCTTTAAAAGCCTTTCAAAGGCTAAAACTCCTAGATTTCTTTACTTCCAGTTTAAGTCAGTTGGCTCCACTAGACATTAAAATTACTGCTTCTAATTCTCCTCACTCCTCTTTTCTATTTCCCCACCCTAAATGCTTTGACTTTGAATTGACTTTTCAAAACACACCTGTTACAGATTAATAGTACATAAAAAAATAGGTTGAAATGTCATCGCAATTCCTTTATCACAATTGAATTTCATATTATTCTATCAAGAGTTAAATGAAAAAAATAAAATTTCAATGTTCACAGTGAGAAGGATAATAGTTTTATCTTCCAATGGTCTCCTGCAGAACATGTCTAAGTGAATGCATTTGTAATATGAAGTGAAACTTCATCTGTGTTCTGCATAACTGCATCTTGGCTTTAGATGATTGCACTGTGGGACGTGAGAAGCAATTTTGAAATAAGCAGCCTGTTTCCTGCAGATAAATTTATGTATCCTCCTTATCATCATGAAAAGAAGTTAAAATAATAGCTACCCTATAAACAAATTGCAAAATTTCAAATCCTTCCTTGATTCTAATTGCTTTCAGTTCTGGTTCAGGATTATAGCATTGCACTATTCAACTCTGTGTAGCATTAAGCTCAGGAAAATTTCTCAAATGTTTTAAGGATGATTTATAACTTGAAATATGTTTTTAAGATTCTGACATATGGTTATTAATACTTAGTGTGAATGCAGGTATAGCTCTATAGAACTGCCAAAATAATCAAGGCCAAAATATTAAATATGAGAATGTGCATAAAATACATTCTCATCCAGTTTTCCTACTGAACAATGATGTTATGTAGTTTCATTTAACAATGTGGAAGTGTGTGTGTGTGTGTGTGTGTGTGTGTGTGTGTGTGTGTCTGAAAGAGAGAGAGAGAGAGAGAGAGATACCACTCTAGGACAGTTTTGACCTAAGAGAATTTTCTAAAAGAGTCAAAGAGAAGTTATTGGGGCAGGAAATTATAATAATATGGCAGTGTCCTTGACTCTGGTGCGATATGATTAGTTTTCCCTATAGATTCCTTTCTGCTCATTACCATCATTACCATGACTGAATTCCTGTTAGGTCTGATCTTTGAGATCCTGACTTCCTTACTGAGATCTGGCCCCACTATAGTCATGTTCTAGCCCTTAGTTTCCAGATGGGAAAATGACAAGTCATTCTTTTTTACTCCCTTAATGTTTGTTCTGCTGCTGGCCATCTGTACCTTGACCTCTAAGTTTTAGACCTCCTGGACCTTGAGAGATCACAGGTTTTAGAGCCAATTATTTTTTTTTAATTTTTTAAGCCAATTATTTTTTCTAATGTTTGGTAGCAGACATTTCAAATTAATTCAGAAATTTCCTCCATGCCATTCCTAAGCTATAGTCACATCATATCTACTTCAGCACATCTAGTGATTGAGTTCATTATATTTTAAGGTGAATAATTCCTATCTTGAACAGGATTTTTTTTATTATAACAAGGGCAATGATTGGATTTCTAGATGTGTCAGCTACTATATTAAATCATCACATCTTCAGTATTTTCATCCATTGTCAACTTTTATATGCAGCCTAAGAAATACATTGGAATGCACACAAAATCCATCTCTACCAGTCCTCCTTATATGTATGATATATTGCCAGCATTGATACACGCTAGACTTTAGAAGAGAAAAATCAATGTGGCATCATGTTAGATGGCTAGAGGTTGTAAAGGAGTCAGCCTAGATAATCATAGTTGCAGGACCTGAATCATGGTCAAAGTGCATGGTGCTTGGTACAGCATGGGACGGTAGTTAAACTGCTTAGACACAGCCTGTGGAATTGACCATTTACTCCGGTGAAATTAAAATACTGGTGTTACCAAAGACCCATGCAACTATAATGGGAACTCATCTTCCAAAGAACAGGCTTGAAGAAAAGACATTACGTCCTGAACTGGCCAGAGAAAATATTTTGAAGTCCAGGGCAGTGCTACACCCACATACGGGCAACTCAAGTGTAATACTGGACACATAGCTTCTTAGTTAAGATTAAAATAGGACAGGCAGATGTCTTACTAATGTCAGCCACCGAGGTATGTCCTTGCCTCTTATGGGTAACTAAAAGGAGGAGAGCAGCCAACCCAGTGTCCATCAATCCAGGTAGCACTGATGTGGAATTGTGAACAGTGAAAATAAGACAGCCAGCAGAGCAGTGGCAGAAACACTGGAACAATGTGCACGTGTGAATTCCTATCTACCATGCTTCCAATAATTTTTGAAATCTAGGTGAAATAGATAAAAGGGGGAGGGCTGAGGTTTAAGCAAAGGGAAATATGAGTTATGTATTCAGCAGATTTATGTATCAATTGCATGTATCTATTTGGACATGCACACATACCGTGTCACTCCTTTGCCCAAAATCTTGCAACAGCTCCCATTTCGCTTAAGGTAAAAGACAAGGTTCTTAAGCTATCCTGCATGAGCAGATACTAATTATCTCTCTGACTTCATTTCTTATTATTCTTCCCTCATCACTCTGCTCCAGCCCTCCTTCATGTCTTTTCTCAAATGCCTCTTCCTCAACGAAACCTATGCTGACTTCCTCTTTTAAAACTGCAACCATTCCACACCCAGCTCTCCTAATCTCCGTTTGCCTGTTTGCTTTTTATTTTTGCTGTCTCACTTGCCGCTTTCTAAAGTACTTACCATGGGTTCCCGTACTACTCCTAAATTGTTAGCTCCATGAGGGCACAGATCTCAGTACACTGATGTAGCCTAAGGAACTAGAACAGTCTCTGGATAGACTAAGTGTTCAAAAAAGTATTTTATAAGAAATGAATAAATTAGAGATAACACTGGGTGATTTGCCCCACTTGGTGGACACTTGGGATATCATACATTTTATTAAAGTCCTTAAGTTGTGAAGGAACTAGAAACCCTGGGCTTCAGCTATGGTATTGATAACCCTTAAAAAAGAGAGGTCGGTCAGTGGTGTACTACATAGCCATAAAAAGCATGAGATCCTGACCTTTGCAGAAATATAGATGAAGCTGGAGGTCATTTTCCTTAGCAAACTAATATAAGAACAGAAAACCAAATACCATATGTTCTCACTTATAAGTGGGAGCCACATAATGAGAACACAGAGATACAAAGAGAGGAACAACAGACACTGGGATCTGCTAGAGGATAGAGGGTAGGAGGAGGGAGAGGATCCAAAAAAATAACTATCAAGTACTATGCTTAGTATCTGGTTGGTTAAACAATCTGCAACCAGACCTCCATGACACAAGTTCACCCATATAACTAATTTCTATATGTACCCTTGGTGCTAAAATAAAAGTGAAGAAGAAGAAGAAGGACAGGAAGGAAGGAAGGAGAGAAGGAAGGGAGGGAGAGAGGGAGAGAGGGAGGGAGAGAGGGAGGGAGGGAGGGAGGGAGGAGACAGAAATTCCTGGGCAAGTACATGGTTGGCCCCAGGCAGCAGAAGATATGGGAAGCAAAAGTGCTTTAGGAAGAAAAAAGGCATTCAAGGGAATCTGAAAGGGTGACATGGAGTTTGTACAATCCGCATTCAATAAAATGTGTTTGTCTGTTGTGTTTACTGATTGTCTCACTGCCATTAGAATAAAAACTCTACAGAGGTAGGAATTTTTGTCTGTTTTGTTCACTGATACATTCCAACACTGAGAACTTTGGGTACATAGTCAGGGCTCAATACATATTTGCTAAATTACGACAAATACTGCTTTGATCATATATATTATATTCCTGCATATGCTTTAGTTCACATTTGTGAGCATTGTAACCAAAATAAATGATCTCAAATTATAGTCTTGTGTTAGAGAGAATTGTTTTCTCTTCTCTTTTAATATTAGTGGCTTTGTTAAAAAAAAAAAAAAAAAACAGAAAAATTAGCAAAAGTTTCAGGAAGTTCAAACCCTGGATCCATACACAGTAGAATAATGTAGCAAACATGCTAACTATAAGAGCAAGGACTTTAATATTATTTCTTCCAATTACAGAAACTGTTGCATGTAAAGAGGAAAGAATGAAAGGAAATCTGTTCGAGGCCACAGGAAGACAAATAATGAGTATTAAGCAAAAAAGACACCACTTAGACTCTATATGCAACGGGTCACCATGATTCACCACAATACATGAAAGACCCCTTTTTCCTCCTTAAGAAACTCAGGGAAAAAAAATGTTAGCTGTTTAAAAAACATCTGAGTAAAAGCAACATAGATTAGCCCTTAACTGGCTATCATTTTAGAGAAAGTAGGAACATGTACAAAACCTAAAGAAAACCCGCCCCCCCACAACTTGAGTGCCACCTAAGGAAGACAGGGGCTGCTGTTTTAAAATGCCATGGTGAATCTGGCTCTCACAGCTGTAGCACCATGTCAGCTTCAGGCTGAAATTCTCAGCTTCAGTTGACTGGTGAGATGCAGGACAAAGTGAAAGAAAAGGGATAATCGCGATATTAAGTAATGGTGAGAAACAAGAAAATAATTATAAGTAATTACACATCTTTTATTGACCCAGAGACTTCACATATTGGCTATATGTATAAGAAGCTAATTTCTAAAGAAATTATCACTGCCGGGTATGTACATGATATAATGGAGACATTAAGCCAAGAACAAGAAGATACACAAAGGTCCATGGATTGGTATTGGCCAACTGCAATTTATTGAAATATTTTACGCTAAAGACATATGAACATTATTCCCAGTTAAGTTTTGTGGAGTAAAAGTAAGGGTTCACTCTAACACTCTGTTCAACTTCCCTTCCTAAGTCCTTCCCTGCCTGTTTTTTATAAAAGCAGCCACTTGTGTGCTCTTCATAGCCTTCATTTTTTTCTTTATATTACTTTTCACCACCTAAAATACTTAATTACATAAATATGTAGAAAATAAACTATAGAAAGTAAGTACCATGAGGTCTGATATGTTCATTTTTTGTTCAAATCCAAGCATGTAGCAAAATGCTTGATGCATAACAGGTCCTGAATAAATATTTTGCAAAATAAATAATCAGTTTGATCCACAATTTTATAATCTGAATATTTATCATAAATATTTGAATATTAAAATATACAGGTATGTATACATACCTCTTAAATCACAATTCCAACATCATTTGATTCAATTAAACTGTATCTTAGTTTATATTGTTTTTGTATATAAGTGAATTTTAATTATTAAAAATAATACTCATAAAGAAAGTAATCAATGTTTTTCTAACTGATATTGTTTTTACCAAGCTATTACAGGACATTCATTCATGTTTTGAATATTTTCATTGAAGAATGGATTGACACAGACATATCAGAGATCATTATAGATAGAATAAAATTTCCTTTATAAATCTCCTCACCAATTTTTTAAGTTCTTAGAAGAGTTGGGATGTATATTAACATATAACATTTTGCTAAAATATGGTAAGTACTTCTAGTTTTGCCATACCCATTATGAAATAATTAATAATAATGAGCCTAAGTCTTGAGGTAATTCAGAGTGACATTTGCTCATACCTCACAACACTGACACTAAATAATGTATTTGAAAAACCTAAATGTCTGAAATTCAAAGATGATTTTCATCTTATTCTCTCATGTCTTCTGAGTGTTGTATGTCATTGCTTTTATTCTCCCCCATATTCCGAAAAATTGTATCTTAGGTGAACTGCAAATCAGACTTACCTTTGGTTAATTGTACACTGTTAAAAAGCTTTTGCCTATGTTTAATATAATGTTCCGTTGTTTCGATAGAAACCTGCTTGTTATAGTTTCCTGTTATCTACTATAATATTTTGTTGTAATAAACTGCAACCTTCAGATATCTGACCTTTTCCCATCCTATTTATATTTGAGTATATCAATCACTTGACCTGTACCATGTTTAATCGAGATTAAATGAGACACATCAAGTTCTTAAACTTAATATGTAATTAATGGTTGCAACAACTACTTCCCTAAGTGGAAATTATCACCTGCATTTGTAATTAGATAGAACATGTCCAAGGAAGTTTTATAAGCATAAAATTTTATAGAAGTGTTTCTATTTTGGTTTTACATAAGAAAAATAGTGATGATAATAATTATGATTTATGGAGGGCTTTCTGTGTTACACCGTACTCAGTACTTTATTCCCATTTTTTAGATGGTAAAATCAACACTGAAAGTTATATGTCCAGACTCCGGCCAAAGAACATGTTAGAAGACCCTCTATATAAACCCTTTTGGAAACTTTGGCAATATCCCAAAGCCTGAGGTCTTAACCACAACTTACCACTCCAGGGCCTGGCAGGGAAATTAGCTGGCCATAAGCTAACACCTTAAAGATGTTTCAAGGAGAAAAGCAGGAAAGTGAGATGAGTGTCTAAAAATATGTACTTTTATTGATCATTACCAGATATCAAGTAGCTACTGGATATCTTCATCGGGGTGTATGAGTGTAAGCTTCTGGAGTTCACCACACATTGACAAGTATAAACCCTTAGTTCTGTTTAATAATATTTACTAAATGTTAAATGCTTGGGTATCTAGCATTTTAAGCACTTCAACTCTTTGGCTGTATCTTTTGTTTGTATTATGTGTCTTTCTAACTTGGGTCTACAGGCACTGATAAACAGAATTGTTAAATATACTGTAACCTTTCTCTCATGATTCACAATCTATACCACAAACTACTACTAAAAGGGGTTTTCAAGACACTAATAAAGACGGTATTTTAAACATTGACTAGAAATACTATCCTAGTAGCATCAGTATCTCTGGGAGATTGTAAGAAATGCAGCTACTTGGGCTCAATACAAGACCTACCAAATCACTATCTCAATGGATGAGGACTAGGTATGTATATTGCAACTAAGCTTTTTCGGTGATCCTTAGAAAATCTAAAGTTTGAGAAGTACTCAATTTTTATTCCAAACCTGTATATTCATGCACATTTATTAATTTAATTGTGTCTATGATGTCAAGTCATGGCCCTCAGCTTTAAGGTATTATAGATGATAACTTTTCAAAAAGTGTAAGTGCAAAAACATTTTGTTATCTAGGCCCTATCGATACCAAAATGAAGGAACCATTCAAATGTAAGAGAAACATACTCATTTTGCCTAGTTTCTTCATATTGCGAGTGAATAGCACATTTATCATTTCTACATGAGCTTCATCATGTGGCTTAGCATTTATGTTTTTCTCCTGGTAGTTATCCAGATGATTGAATTATGAAGAGAAAAATTAATGCTTTCCCAGAGTTCTCCTATTGCCAAGAATTTATGTATAATCATGCTTCCTTCGTCAATTTTAGTTGCTCCTGTTAGTCATTTGACAACATGATTCGGAAATTAGAAGGCAACATGGACAATTGTTGCCAGCAATATAGCACAAATTATTCTTTAGTTTAATAACACTATACTTTCAACTAAATTCTAGAAAATACAAAGGAAAATTCCTGAAATAATTGTGTTTTGAGACTAAAGATTTTTGCAATGTACATTTATCTTTTACAATGTAAGTAATTTTACCCTTCCTGTCTATCTATCTTATATTAGAAAAAAAAACTTTTAAGTGTCTGTGTGTGTCTGCACATCTCAACACCTGTTTTTTCATAACCCTCAAAACAAAAATAATGTAGAAGACTTCATCAAATGCCAGAAAGAAAGTGATGGTGAAGTAATCATAGAATTGATTTTTGATACTAAAATAGTAAATTTGAAAGTAAATAATGGAATTTATTTAAAAATATTTTTCGATTTACTTCCAATTGGAAGTAAATCACTCCTGAGCAAATGCAAAACAACGGACATCATAACAAACAGTCTCTCAGACCACAGTGCAATCAAATTAGAACTCAGAATTCAAAAACTAACTCAGAACTGCACAACTTCATGGAAACTGAACATCTAGCTCCTGAATGTCAACTGGATAAATAATGAAATGAAGGCAGAAATAAATACGTTCTTCAAAACCAATGAGAACAAAGACACAATGTACCAGAATCTCTGGGACACATTTAAAGCAGTGTCTAGAGGAAAATTTACAGCAATAAATGCCCACCAGTGAAGCGAGGAAAGATCTAAATTCGACACCCTATCATCGAAATTAAAAGAGCTAGGGGAGCAAGATTTAAAAAACTCAAAAGCTAGCAGAAGACAAGAAATAACTAAGATCAGAGAAGAAATGAAGGAGATAGAGACACAAAAAATCCTTCAAAAAATCAATAAATCCAGGAGCTGTTTTTTTGAAAAGATCAACAAAATAGACCACTAGCCTGAATAATAAAAAAGAAAAGGGAGAAAAATCAAATAGATGCAATAAAAAATGATAAAGGGGATATCACTACTGACTCCACAGAAATACAAATTACAATCAGAGATTACTACAAACAACTCTATGCATATAAACCAGTAAACCTGGAAGAAATGGATAAATTCCTGGACACATGCACCCTCCCAAGCCTAAACCACGAAGAAGTTGAAACCTTGAACAGACCAATAACAACAGCTGAAGTTGAGGCAGCAATTAATAGCCTACCAACCAAAAAAAGTCTAGGTGCAGACGGGTTCACAGCTGAATTCTACCAGATGTACAAAGAAGAGCTGGTACCATTGCTTCTGAAACTATTCCAAACAATCCAAAAAGAGGGAATCCTTCCCAAATCATTTTATGAGACCAATATCATCCTGATACCAAAACCCAGCAGAGACTCAACAAAAAAAGAAAACTTCAGGCTAATATCTGTGATGAACACAGATGCAAAAATCTTCAATAAAATACTGGCAAACTGATTGCAACAGCACATCAAAAAGCTTATCCATCATGTTTAAGTATGCTTCATTCCAGGGATGCAAGGCTGGTTCAACATATGCAAATCTATAAACATAATCCACCACACAAACAGAACCAAAGACAAAAACCACATGATTATCTCAATACATGCAGAGAAGGCCTTCAACAAAATTCAACAACCCTTTACGCTAAAAACTCTCAATAAGCTAGGTATTGAAGGAACATATCTCAAAATAATAAAAGCTATTCATGACAAAATTACAGCCAATATCATACTGAATGGGCAAAAAACTGGAAGCATTCCCTTTGAAATCTGGCACTAGACAAGGATGCCCTCTGTCACGACTCCTATTTAATATAGTATTGGAAGTTCTAGCCAGAGAAATTAGGCAAGAAAAAAAAATAAAGGGTATTCAATTAGGAAAAGAGGAAGTCAAATTGTCTCTATTTGCAGACAACATGATTGTATATTGTATATTTAAAAGACCCTATCATCTCAGCCCAAAATCTCCTTAAACTGATAAGCAACTTCAGCAAAGTCTCAGGATACAAAATCAATGTTCAGAAATCACAAGCATTTCTATACACCAATAAAGACTAATAGAGAGCCAAATCATGAGCAAACTCCCATTCACAATTGCTACAAAGAGAATAAAATATCTAGGAATACAACTAACAAAGGATGTAAAGGACCTCTTCAAGGACAACTACAAACCTCTGCTCAAGGAAATAAGAGAGAACACAAACAGATGGAGAAACACTCCATGGTCATGGTTAGAAAGAATCAATATCTTGAAAATGGCCATACTGCCCAAAGTAATTTATAGACTCAATGCTATCCCCAGCAAGCTACCAATGACCTTCTTCACAGAACTGGAAAAAAACCACCTTAAACTTCATATGGAACCAAAAGAGAGCCCACATAGCCAAGGCCATCCTATGCAAAAAGAACAAAGCTGGAGGCATCACGCTACCTGATTTCAAACTATACTACAAAGCTACAGTAATCAAAACAGCATGGTACTGGTACTAAAACAGAGATATAGACCAATGGAATAGAACAGAGGCCTTGGAGGCAACGCCACACATGTACAACCACCTGATCCTTGACAAACCTGACAAAAACAGGCAATGGGGAAAGGATTCCCTGTTTAATAATGGTGTTGGGAAAACTGGTTAGCAGTGTGCAGAAAGCAGAAACTGGACACCTTCCTGACACCTTACACTAAAATTAACTCCAGATGGATTAAAGACTTAAACATAAGACCTAACACCATAAAAACTCTAGAAGAAAACCCAGGCAAAACCTTTCAGGACATAGGCATGGGCAAAGACTTCATGACTAAAACACCAAAAGCATTGACAACAAAAGCCAAAATAGACAAATGGGACCTAATTAAGCTCCAAAGCTTCTGTACAGCAAAGAAACCACCATTAGAGTGAACCAGCAACCAACAGAATGGGGAAAAAAAATTTACAATCTACCCATCTAACAAAGGGCTAATATCCACAATCTACAAAGAACTAAAACAGATTTAAAAGAGAAAAACAACCCATCCAAAAGTGGGAGAAGGATATAAACAGACGCTTTTCAAAAGAAGACATACATGCGGCCAACAAACATATGAAAAAACTGTCATCATCACTGATTATTAGAGAAATGCAAATCCAAACCACATTGAAATATCACCTCATGCCAGTTAGAATGGCGATCATTAAAAAATCTGGAAACAACAGATGCTGGAGAGGATGTGGAGAAATAGGAACGCTTTTACACTGTTGATGTGAGTGTAAATTAGTTCAACAATTGTGGAAGACAGTGTGGCGCTTCCTCAAGGACCTAGAAATAGAAATTCTGTTTGACCCAGCAGTCCTATTACTGAGTATATACCCAAAGGATTATAAATCATTCTACTATAAAGACACATGCACACATATGTTCATAGCGGCACTGTTTACAATAGCAAAGACCTGGAACCAACCCAAATGCCCATTGACAATAGACTGGACAAGGAAAATGTGGCACATATACACCATGGAATACTATGCAGCCATAAAAAATGATGAGTTTGTATCCTTTGTAGGGACATGGATGAAGCTGGTAACAATCATTCTCAGCAAACTGACACAAGAACAGAAAATCAAACACTGTATGTTCTCACTCATAGGTTGGTGTTGAACAATGAGAACACATGGACACAGGAGGGGGGCATCACCCACTGGGGTCTGTTGGTGGGGGGGGCCAAGGGAGGGACAGTGGGAAGGTGGGAGGTTTGGGAGGAATAACATGGAGAGAAATGTCAGATGTAGGTGAAGGGGGATGGAGGCAGCAAACCACATTGCCATGTGTGCGCCTATGCAAAAATTCTGCATGATCTGCCCATGTACCCCAGAACCTAAAGTACAATAAAATATATTTTTTTTTCCAGAGGAAGAAGGACGAATTTCAGTAACTGTTATGTAGAAATAAAGCATACACAATCGTCAACTTGCTCAAAGTTTATTACTAGAGTTCAACATTTATTATAAATTGAACTGTTATCCTGGTTGAAGTACAGTATTATGATTATAGTCCATTGCAGCCTTGAACTCCTACATTCAAGAGATCCTCCTCCCTCAGCCTTCTGAGTAGCTGGGACTACAGGTATGTACTACCATGAGCAGCTTTTTTTTTTTTTTTAATTTTGGGTAGAAATGGAGTCTTGCTATGTTACCCATGCTGGTCTTGAACTCCCAGGCTCAAGCCATTCTTCCACTTCGGCCTCCCAAAGTGCTGGCGTTAAAGGTGTGAGCCAATACACCGAACCCAGAATTTTTAATAGATTTAGAGACCTCATTAGCTACTTAATTCAAACATTCCTACTTCAAGTGTTTCCTCTATCTCTCAGTCCTATCTCATGCATAAAGCTCCTACACAAGTAAAAATATTGTTGTAATTGGAGAAATTGTGTTTCATTGATGACACATCAAAGAAGTCAATCTGTAAACAAATATCTAAATTAAAATCCCAATTGATGAAAGAAATAAAATCATAAATTTTAAAAAATGGAATTCTTCATTAGCAAGGTGTTTTCTGTGTCTATTAATATACTATTTTACCATCTTTTGCAAAAGAAAGCTGTAAAAAAGCTAAATTCTATAATTCTATCTTTTTTATTATTATTATTATACTTTAAGTTCTTGGGTACATGTGCAGAACGTGCAGGTTTGTTACATAGGTATACATGTGTCATGGTGGTTTGCTGCACCCATCAACCCATCACCTACAGTAGGTATTTCTCCTAATGCTATCCCTTCCCTAGGCCCCCACCCCTCGACAGGCCCCGGTGTTTGATGTAAATATATACATTATAATCCTGTTTTTATTGTAAAATAAAAGCTTATGTGATGTTACCCAGATTTCCATAATGTCTTTAACATATTTAATATTGCTTACTATTGTATTTCAGAAAGAACTACTTTAAAATCAAATAAATGACTTCATGTCATCTCTGTTGTGTTTTAAAGAATTTGGATGGCATCTACAGCTCATGTCTGCATGGATAACTGAAAATTAATGCAGTAAACACATCCAAAAAATAATTAAAATTCCCTTAAAGACAATCATGCAGAATCACAAATGTGTGTGTGTGTGTGTATGAGAAACATAAATGTTATAAAATTTAATACCATATGAGAATAATAAGCAGTAACCACAATATCTCTGAGAAAGTCTTTAGAGTAGAATTGAAGGAGTACATAGAAAAGCATCAATTCAAATTAATGCTAATCATGCATATTTTTGTTAAAATCTTTGGTGTCTATTGTCTGATTTTTTATTTTTGGTGTGTATTTCTTTATGATGTTTTAATCTTTAAAGTCTGTCTCATTGCCAATATTTTAATGCTTGATTTACCATATTAGATAAGGAAGTGTGAGATGAAAAAATAGAGATTGGAAGCAAAAACTCTTGACCCTCACATTTCTTCCTACTGTTATTCCGTAAGTCCCATTATCATCTAGTAATTATGAGACTCTCATCAGAGATTTATATTTCTTATGCTGTGTCTCCTGAAAAAATATTTGGTAAAAACATGCAGCATCTGTAAGACTTAATGCACGGAAAGTAAATAATACAGACGAAGCAATTATTGACAGGCTATATAAAAGTTTTATATTTGTGAATCCATTTGTAAATTTCTTCAATGGTAACCACCAGTAGACATGATATTAAAAATTTAAGGTATTAAATTGCCATATAGGTTAGTCAATATACTGAACATCAGTGACTTAAAATGCTCTTCAATAATATAGCACTAAAATTCTCAAAAGCCTGTTTTATTATCTAGTGCATTTTATCAGATAAATGCTTTAAGAATAACATTTTATAAATGCATTTCTTATCAAAGTAATACAGCTGATTCTCAAAAACTCTGTTTTTTAGCACGAGGTTTTTAAATGCAAATTGATTTCTAAATCACATTGTACTTATAAAACATAACAAAAATTTAAACACTACACATGCCTTTTAGAATTATGCTATACAAATTAAACTGAAAGGCATTCCCAGTCTCAACTCTGAGGAAATAACAATAGTAGAAACAAACTAAAATATTTACTGTAATGATAATATAGGAAGATATTACTGGTCTTAATTTTGGTTGTGACAGTTTATAGTTTACTCAATTTAGTAAATAAGGGTTACCTCACATATTTTATCATTTGTAAAGAAAGAAAATAAATACATTCATCTTCTTTTTTCCAGAAACTTGATTACTACTTTAAGTTGTCAAAGAAGAAAATGTAAAAAACTGAAATCAACACAATTTGCCTGAGAAATAGAATGTGCCCAGAATTAAGTCAGACTTTAAGAGTAGTAAATAAGAACAACTAAATATCTGCTACAGCATAATTATGAATAAATTAACTGTTTGTTCTTTTGCAAGGACATTCATCAGCCAACTCACATATAAATTGATTTTATTATTATCATACATGGAATACTTATAAGCTATTGAAACCTAAATGCCAATACAATTTGGCATGCAATGTATAAAAATAATTGATACCAAATATATTATTGTAGGGTAACATATAAAACTCTTAACACAGATGTACAATTCCCATGCATATTGGAAAATAAGTCATAGATTGGTTTGCCATATTGCAAAAATCTGCACTATTATCTAAATTAAAAAATCAGGACAAGTAAATTGCTACATTAACCTTTTGGATTACAATTTAATTATTCTCTACACACCAGTTCACATTTATGCAAGCTTTCTTCTGAATTAATAAGTCGTTTCATTTAATTGCTCAAATGGTGTTCAAAGTTCCAATTTTTACAAGCATACTAATATCAGTTTATTTTGGAAAAAAATGGATACGTTTAATATTCTGGCTTATTAAAAGAGCTACATATAATTTGCCAAAAATCTTTAACAGAGCTAAAGATAATTGAGTTATGGTATTTTATAATTTGTCCTGGACATAAGATACATAATACATTCATGAGGTACCTATGCATACAAATTATGCTCTCCAGTCTTAAAAACTCATGCTATTTTAATTAAAAACTTCAGTAAAATTATTTGTTAAGTAACCTCTTGTAATATTACAGTATATATCACATTCCAAAAGGAGCCTGTTTGAACAGTCTGAATTTTGCCACTCTTTTAGACTTAATCTTATAGTAATTAGTAAAAATGTGTGGCATACCAAGTCCATTTCAACTTGACTATAGTTCCAGTAAGTCCTGGTCTTCAGAAATACTTACTGCTTGATTACTGCCTGACATTTATATTTTCAGTGGTCATGAATCACACACGTACATACATGTACATACAACGATATGGGACTAAAATGCACGATCTTCCTCAAACCCTGATAGCTGCTTCCAGTTTCCTCAGTTAAGATATCCATATAAATTGCAGTGAAAGGAATGTTTTATGTAGATTTAGACTCAGCCAAATCTGAATCCTAATCTGATGACTACTCGCTGAGGGATCTTGGGTAAGTCATTATCATTCCCAAGATTCAATATCTGCATTGTAAGACAAAGATTAGAGTATCCCCTTCAAACAGTCATTGTAAATTTGAGCTTCTTTCACCTGCAGGTTTTTGGCTTTTGAGATGCCTTGTACAGAATGTCCAAGCCTTTATTGTGATTTCTATAAAGGGAAGGGGGCTTTTTTTTTTTTTATGTCAGCCTCAAAGTCCCTGAAATCCCACCTCACGTAAGTTACTCTCTAGTCTTCTTTCTGCCAGATTTTAAGACCAATATATTTTTTCTTCATTATACACAAATGTCATTTGTCAAATATCTTCAAGAAATTTAAAGATAAACTCAGTATGGTATTTGTAATTTGGTAGTTAAACTTGGTCAAATCATTTTAAACCTCTAATCTCACATCAGTAATAAAGATGCAGTTATTATTTTCCCCTGATAAGGCCATAGTTCCTCTAGTGTTTTGGAGCAGAAGTCAGGAAACAACAGATGCTGGAGAGGATGTGGAGAAACAGGAACACTTTTACTCTGTTGTTGGGAGTGTAAATTAGTTCAACCATTGTGGAAGACAGTGTGTCGATTCCTCAAGGACCTAGAACTAGAACTACTGTTTGACCCAGCAATCCTACTACTGGGTACACACCCAAAGAATTAGAAGTCGTTCTACTGTAAAGACCCATGCACACCTGTGTTTACTGCAGCACCGTTCACAACAACAAATACTTGGTACCAACCCAAATGCCCATCAATGATAGACTGGATAAAGAAAATGTGGCACATATACACCATGGAATGCTATGCAGCCATAAAAAGGAAGAGTTTATGTCCTTTGCAGGGACATGGATGAAGCTGGAAACCATCATTCTCAGCAAACTAACACAGGAACAGAGAACCAAACGCTGCATGTTCTCACTCATAATTGGGAGTTGAACAATGAGAACATATGGACACAGGGAAAGGAACATCACACACCGAAGTCTGTCAGGGGGTGAGGGACTAGGGGAGGGATAGCATTAGGAGAAATATCTAATGTAGATGACAAGCTGATGGGTGCAGCAAACCACCATGGCACGTGTATCCCTTTGTAACAAACCTGCACATTCTGCACATGTATCCCAGAACTTAAAGTATAATTTAAAAAAAAAAAAGAAAAGCTTCATGAAGTAAAGTCAGTGTTCTATCTTTAGGATCTACTGCTGCTTCTATAACAAAACACTAACTGGCCGTTGATGCCTTCTGGAAAAAGCTTTGGCTCTGAAACACTTGAAGGTGTATCTATTCCTTCCCTAGCCTAAAAGGTTTACTGTTTGATGTTTGCACAAAAGAAATGTCACACACACACACACACACACACACACACACACACACACAGACACACACACATGCCTCATTAGACAAGAACCTTCAAAACATATACGCATAACAGTTAAACACAGAAAACAACTAAATGCACAATGACAGGTAACGGGTTAAGCCACTTGCCTATTTACACAGTAATTTAATATCAACTCCTTCATAGCAAGTACTTCAGAAGGCCCTGGTGGAGGTCCCCTCAGCACTTTCTTGACGTGAAGAAGTCTTTCACAACAAATGCTACGCTTTCAAAAGTGAAGGGATCATTTTTCTGATGATTCTCTTCTTCCCGTATCTGGGCAGAATGACTAGAGTGATGTCTGGTAGAGTGGAACTAGTACCACCTCCAAGAAAGCACTCAGACAAGGTGCCTGGTGCCCATTTTTGGGTAGCCCCATAGCACCTCCTTTTGTGCATCACTTAACCTAACATTCTCAGTTTTAAGACTCATAGAATTTGAGAACAAAATTCTCTTGAGAATTTATTGACACACACTCACACATACAACAAAAAGAAAGTTATGCAGCGGTTTTCGACCAAGGGTGGCTTGCTGCCACAGGATATTTGGCAATGTTTAGAGATGTTTTTGATTTTCAACACTCACGTGGAGTGTGCTATTGGCATCTATTAGGTAGAGACAAGAGATTTTGCTGAGCTTCCCACCATGCAGAATTCACCTCCCAGAGCAAAGAATTATCTGGTTGAAAATGTCAAAAGTGCTGAGGCTGAGAAACTCTGAGTTATGAGAAATCTCTAAATCCAGACTTTTATAGAGAAATCATAAATTCTGAAAGGTTTAAAACATCACACTCAGAAATATGGCACCTTGTAAGGTCGAACTTCTGTGAAATAAACACGCCATGCACGCGAGCTGTGGTTATTTACAGTGATGGTAGGCATTGTCTTCTCAACCTTCACACATCAGGTCATTTCAATAAGCCCACACAGTTTTCGTGAGAAGTAATTACAACCAAAAATGATAGCAAAAACATATTCTCAAAGGACAGGGTTGTATAGTAACCTAATGATGCAGATAGAATATCATTTAGTGCATTTTAAAAGAATTATGAAGAACACTGCCAATGACATGATGTTATGTCCTTTAACATATAACACAACATTTTCAATATAAAAGAAACATAGTACCTTTAAATGATGCAAAGAGCAGTCTACTTATTTCCAAAATGAATTTGAACCCAGGAAAGGAATGCACTTATTTGTATCATAATTTACATAAGTCCACTTCAGAAAGATATTTTAGTTACATATTTTGACCAGCAACAAATTGTACCTTTTGAAGAGAATACACACGTAATACATACACCTCTGTCTGTACTCATGAGACAAATATTATTCAGTAAACACTGGCTTAGTAAAAAGGATATACATATAGGATTTTTATACTGACAGTTTCAGTAAATGCCACTTGAAATACAAAGCTATTCACTTATTTGACAAATATTTATTGAGCTTAACATTAAATAGGCACTATACTAAGTGTTGAAGGCAAAGCAATGAGAAGGAATATAATGTCCTTGACCATATGGATATAACATACTGCTGTCTACATTAAATGATTTTTATATAGTCTTATTAAATGCTGGGGCAAAACAAGCTACTAACATTAATTTAACTCATATCAAAATTATATTAGGTAGTATTTCTGTATATTTATTGATAAATTTAAAGGATCATGAAGAAAGGCAAATTTTCAAATGTATATATTCATATTCTAAAAATGACCATTTTTTGTTCATTATCTAACTTGAAAATTAAGGATATACATATATATATATATCTATATACACACATATACAGAGAGAGACAACAAAAGAGTGATATTTTAATAAATGAGTTTCATTGCTAATCTTCCATATTTAAAAAGAAAGTTACCTCAGACACGTACATAGGAAGCAGTAGATAAATAAATGAAAGCATGGAGATTTCTGTTAAGGTCATTGTTTGATTTCCATCCTACATGTGAATTGAGTAGATATAGTTACCATCTGTTTACTATTTGTTGGCCAATCTTCAGTGAATTGGTAGTCTCAGACCAGCTCACCTTTCACTGAATCAGGTCATATTTTTAAAAAGTGACTGTCATTAAATTGGAACTAATTGAAACCCATGTGCTCTAAGTATCATATTGAAAAACTGTTGGGCCATGTTGTTAATCAGCAGGGCAGCTTACATGTTACTTTTAAGGTACATTCCATAGAAATGTCACAGAATTTTTGCTTAACATCTTTTTAGAAAATAAAAATGTTTCTTCTGAGAAGAAAAATATGCATGGCAAAAAGATATACAAACATATTCAAAAGCTTTACAGAAGAGGTAACGAGGTGCTTGAAGCACCTTAAAATAGTGCAATTCATCCTAGCATATGAAGTTATTGTATATTTCAATTTATAATGCACAATTCAATGAGGTCATGATGACCAATCCAGAATCTATTTCATCCAAGACTTTGTAAACTGGTAATGGGAATAGATGATTAAATACAGAAAAACTGTGATGCAAAGCTAAATACAAACATAACTGAGAAGACGTAGTATTATATAGCATTTCCTTTGGTCGTGTGCTCAATAAGTTAAGCATTTTGGAATATATCCTATTTATGTCAACACTCACTACCAATGCATTCATAATAACTTTTTAAAAAATATTTTTCAAAAATAACAAAATTATATGTTTTGTGTGTCTGTATAAATTGAAATAAGTACTTACAACTAGAAGTGATAGTGAAATTATGTCTTAAAAAATGACTATTTTCCATATACCCATATGCATTTGTGTATATGTGTCTGTATGAAGCAAATAAATGAAATAACACTGTATATACTTCTCCTCATTCCCTAACCATTCTTACATGTTCTCAGTCAGTGAAGCAGTGTGGAATATTACAGAAGATAAAACTGACCAAGAAGTATTTGGAATAGATGCTGCCATGTGTCACCCAGCACTCACCTTACGACTGAAGGATGTTTGGGAGTGTTGCTGGCAAAAATGCCTCAGTTATCATATCTTTTAAAAATAGGTCACATCCAGTGGCTGCTATGACAAGGGGATATAAATTCCTGAGATCCTCACCCCAACTTAGGACAACTCTGAAAGGCTCTCTCTGCTTCAAAGTACCCAGTGGAGATGGCTGGAGCCTCCATCAAGACTGCATCACATAAGACTTTTCTCTTTGCTTCTTCCCTTTCCTACTTCCTCCCCTCCCTCCCATGTTGATGCCAGAAACTAGAAACTCTGTAATAAGCTGCCTGCAAAGCAATTCCCATCTCAAAGTCTGCTTCCCGGGGAAGCTGCTATAGTGGCAGTGACTTATAAGACCAAGAATCTTCAGTACTTAGTGCTCTGTTACACTCTTCTGCATTGGCTAAGTTCACTATGTTTTTGTTATGGGCTCTTACAAGCCATGTATTTTCGCATTTTTTGAAAAATTGTTTAGATCCATAACAGCCGATAAAAGTTGTTCAACTGATCATCATACAGTCACAGAAGAAAAAAAATATTATTACAGTGGATTTAAAAATAAAGTTTCGTATCTAGGATCCTTCAATAAAATCTCTGGGGAAGTAGTGACTTAAAAAGAATGAAAAAAAAAGAAAAGAAAGAGAAGAGGAAAAAAAGAAAGAGAGAGAAAGAAAGAGAAAAAGAAAGAGAAGGAGGGAGGGAGGGAGAGAGGGAGGGAGGGAGGGAGGAGGAAGGAAGGAAGGAAGGAAGGAAGGAAGAAGGAAGGAAGGAAGGAAGGAAGGAAGGAAAAAACAAAAAAGGAAAGCAGGCAACTAGGCAACTGGGAATTTATGGGAAGCCCTTGGCATTATAAAGATCATTGCAAACAGTGCAGGTAGAAAGGCAGGACCAATACTATCATTATTTACATTAAGGGCTTCAGGCACTTTGAAGAGAATAGAAGAGAGTTCCAAGTGCAACAATGGGGCAGGATCACAAGAGGACTCTGTTATATGAACCTCAGATTGCACTGACTCAGTTAATGCTCCCACATTTCTAGGATTAGATTGCCTGTCTTAAAGAGAACGTCTTTGTGTTTAACAGCAACCAAAAAAGAAGGTTAAAATTCGGGACATGATAATCAATATGACAAGGCAGTTGCCTTCATAAAATTGAATGAGTCCCAAAGAAAGTAATGATCTCATTTCAATACTGACACTTAAGTATTAACTTTTCTTAGAAAGTTATTTCATCTTAAATATGTGCATTCATACTCACATAGTTTCAATGGGGATAAAAATAATTAAATGCATTGAAACTCTTGGTATAACAAAATCTACTCAATTGATGAAGCTCTCTTGCCTAATGATGGAATTACATGACGCCAAGTCACTGAAAATATGTTCTTCAAAAAGCACCATCTGGATTCTTGACAGAGTATTGGCAGCTAGAAACTTAGTTCTTAAATTTAACAGTACTCTTGGGCCTCTAATCTGGTTAGTACATCAAAAGCTATGCTAACTAACAAAAAGAGTCAGTGTCCTTTGGTTATGTAACATTATTATTTTTGTTTTGTTTTGTTTTGTTTTGTTTTTTGAGACGGAGTTTTGCTTGTTACCCAGGCTGGAGTGCAATGGCGCGATCTCGGCTCACCGCAACCTCCGCCTCCTGGGTTCAGGCAATTCTCCTGCCTCAGCCTCCCGAGTAGCTGGGATTACAGGCACGCGCCACCACGCCCAGCTGATTTTTTGTATTTTTAGTAGAGGCGGGTTTCACCGTGTTGACCAGGATGGTCTCGATCTCTTGACCTCGTGATCCACCACCTCGGCCTCCCAAAGTGCTGGGATTACAGGCGTGAGCCACCGCACCCGGCCTATTTTTTGTTTTATTTTTAGAAAGCAATGTTGACTTTAAAATGCAATGCATGAAACTTTCCAATACTGATCATATCCTATTTTAATATTTTTAATTCCTAGTATTTTTATATACAAATCTTAATATATTTAGTATCATTAATTCAATAAACTTATTTTTCAGCTCTCCTAAACCCGTAACATCAGACAGCGACAACTTGATTTTTGCTTGGAATTATACGACCCGCAACTAAGACAGTGCCTGAAACTAAGTATTCTATAAACGCTATTAAATAAGGCGATCCACTGTTGGTACAGACCTTTAAAGAAATCGTTTAACAACAAGAGTTTAGAGGCTGTTCCTCGAGATTAGAAGTTCTACTTATTTTTTCAGTCATCTCACAGTTTATCAAGCTCTTAGAGATGTGTTTGAAATAATTAACCTCAAAAGGGAATTACTGTTCATACAAATCATAATATCAACTAATTACATTTTACTTGATGTTATATATTTTCATTAAACTAAATGTACATATCTACTGTAAAAAGCAAGCTAAATTGCTAATAAAATGTTTAGGCAGTGTGGACAGTTTACCCATTTGCACTCTTCTGCGTAATGACAGACAAAGGATAATTAACTTCCTTTGACTCCTAAAGCAAGGTGTATTTCTCTAGTGGCCATGATTTTGATCTCTTCCCATTTGGCAAGGCAAGGCTGGAAACAGCTTTAAATCCTAGCTCTTTGATTTCTTTTAAAAGCCCCACAACCTATTTACCTCTTCTTTTTAGATATGTTAAAACAATTAATTAAGATTAATTGGGATTAATGCCTTGCTAAAAAGTATTTTTGAACTGTCATAAAGGTTCAGTGCTATAAAGAACTAATTTATTAAATAACTTATTTTTATTGATTTTATTTTTAAGTGCTAAAACTTAGTTTAAAATCTTGAGCTACTTTTAAATTTCTCAGTGTATCTTTGAATATAGTCCTGGCCCGGTAGAGGCTTTTTTATAACTACAAGCTTTTTACAAATACATGGATTCTCATTTAGAAAGATCAGTTTACACTTTTGTTCCCTTTTAAGCTCAAAACATGTTCTAGTTTGGCTTTTTGCCAATTTTGGACTTCCTCTACCATTTCCATTAGATCATTAGTTTCCTGTGGGTAGGAACACTGTTTCGTTACATTATGCTCTGTAGTACTAAGCAGTATGTCCTACTATCTAACCGTATCAACAAAATGTAGAATGGAATTCACTATTTCACCCAAAACATCTGTTGCTTTGATGCATAGAAGAAAAGGGCCTGTGATCTTTTCTAAATTGCATTAATCTAAACCAAACAAAACAAAACAATTGGTCAGCTGCACATATATTATAATTCTATATAAAAAGTAGATTGTTAATAAACAATTTAAAACATTGTGGCATATTGTGCCATCTAATGGTTAGGAGCTATATATGTGACAAAGCCCAAGGACAGCTTCACAAGCTATAGATTGCATTTGATGCTATTACCTGGGATCAATGTTCCATAGTACATACCTTTTTATCATTCAATAATTCTGATCAATTTATTATGTATGTAAACTTTATTCTCATATTTAAATAAATCCATAAACACAGATTCTGAAAAACAGATCAAAAGAAATTTAAAATCTAACTTTGTAAGTGGGATTGTAAGTTTGAGAATTTCTTTTCTGATCGCAGGTACACAAGTGAAAAGAAACCAATTTCTCTTTTCTTGCAGAGGATGAGTAAATTGAAATTCATTACTTGCTGAAAAGAACAAGCACCAGCTCAATGGGATCTCTCCGTAACAGGCAACCAAATAAAAGTCAGTGGGTACAATTAAGGTCAGTGAAATTTCAAGAGAACTGTGTTTATCTTTAAACAAACAAATCAAATAAATGGTGCTTATTTTGTGAGCTTGAGTGGGTTCTGAGTTGAAATGATCTAAAGTACCAGTTGCCTAACTGTATGTTTTAAACCATTTTATTTCTCTAGTTCAAACTGAGCTATAGATCTATATAAAACTTTGTAGTATTCTTGCCAGATGTGGTGGCTCAGGCCTGTAGTCCCAGCACTTTGGGAGGCTGAGGCGAGTGGATCACAAGGTCAGGAGTTTGAGACCATCCTGGGTCAACATGGTGAAATCCCCGTCTCTACTAAAAATATAAAAATTATCCTGTCGTGGTGGCATTCGCCTGTAATCCTAGCTACTCAGGAGGCTGAGGCAGGAGAATCACTTGAACCTGGGAGGTGGAGGTTGCAGTGAGCTGAGTTCACGCCGCTACGCTCCACCTTGAGGACAGAACAAGATTCCATCTCAAAAAACAACAACAAAAAAAAAAACTTTGTAGTATTTTTATAATGAAAACTCAGTATTATAATATATTAACTAGTGAACTTTCAAGAATATCAGTCAAGTTTACATTAAAGCTTACTTTATACTAGAAGCCCCACCAAAACAGAAGAAGCTACTCTATTACAATAACAAAGCCTCAAGCAGGCTTGCACTTTATTTTATTCTGCAACAACCACCAAATAATTCGTCCATAAATGACTTACATTCTCAAAGTACAGATATTACAGTATGCTTCTAACATCTAGTACAATACTATGCTATACTAGGCCTTTGAAAGCACAGCATAAATTAAGCTGAGAGTGCTTCTGGCTTCTACCAATGTTTGGTTTTATTGTTTATAATTACATTGGCATTTAATCTCATGTTTTATTAGATATGCCTATTAAAAAGGATATTTATATATTCAAATACCATTTTAAACATTAAAAATAATATATGTGAGGAAAAAGATTCAGATATAAAGTATTCTTTCAAAAACTTCCATTTTAAAATTAAATAAGATATATTTAGCATCCTTATAAGGCAGATATATTTATAAATGAGGAAGAGTTAACCTTTTGTAACTTAGATAAAAGTCTTTTCTTAACTTCATATTGATTTTCTATAGAGCAAAAGAAAATGGAAGTTTGCAGAAAGAAGCCTATTAAGTGGCTTCCAGTAATACTGAAATTGAAACAACTTCAAATTCGTCTGTTAGTGTGAAATTGTTTGTAGAGACATTTAGATTAAACTCTTGAAATGTTTAGACTGTTAAAAACAACATCAATAAAATAGACACATAAATACGAAGTCAAGTAAGGAAGACGATGTCTATGGTTAAAGTATGTACAAAAATTCAAATACATAAATTAATCTGGAATAATTACTTAAATTATAGATTCCTCATTGTAAAATAGGCTTTATCTGTGTAACATAATGGTATCCTCTTTAAAATTTATATTTTAAAAATTTTAATCATAAAAGAATAATAAATAATCATATACTTGTAATCTAGTATAGATTGTGCAAAGATTAACTATTTGTCTTAGGTATTCATCTATTTTTTCTGTAATCATTTAAAATATGTTACTGATGACATTTCACTCCTAATATTTCAGTGTGCAATTCAAAGAAGAATATTACCTACAGTATAATTTTCAAAACAACAAAGTTAAAAATAGTCCCTTAATGTCATATATAATCCATATTTAAATTTCCCCAATTTTCCTAAAATGCCCTTTACAGATGGTTTGTTCTAGTTGGGATCTAATCAAGGACGATGAATTCAATTTATTGTAATTTTACTTACACAAATTTTAATTTATAACAATTTCCTCCTTTTCCTACCTCAGATACCGCAAAGACCAAGCAAGTTATCCCTTAGAGTATTCCAACTTCTGGATTTGTTATAGACTGTTTCCTCATGCTGTCAGCAAGTTCTTCTCTTCAGTTTTACGTACAGAATTTAGAAGTATAAGACTAATTCAATTCAAGGTAAGCATTTATGAAAAGACCAGTTTATAGCAAAACCAGAAAATAATTGGTTAAAGGAGCAGGAATAGTGAACTGGGGGCTGTGATGGAAGACTCCGTGGTGCAGATTAACAGGAGGGTTTTTTTGCCCCCCGCAACACCCAGATGTTAAAAATGTAACTATTCACTTTGCAAACATTAATCAAAACAGGAGCTTTAAATTTTAAAAAGTGCATTTAAAATTACCTTTTTAGAAAAAAAATAGAATACCACACAGTGATGTGCTTTCATTGCGTCATATCATGATATGCTAATACCTGATTATCTCAATGGCATTAATAAGAATGATCAGATTACATTCAACAATAGTTTATTGTATATTTTAAAATACCAAAAATATGTTACTTGTTTTTAACATGAAGAGAGGTTGAATTTTATGAAAAGCTTTTTCTGCATCTACTGAGAAAATCATGTGGTTTGGTTTTAAGTTCTGTTTACATAATGAATCACATTTATTATTTGTTTCATATGTTTGTTGGCTACTTGTAGGTCATGTTTTGAGAAGTGTCTGTTCAGTCTTTTGCCCACTTTTTAATGAAGTTATTTGCTTGTTTTATTTATTTATTTTTTTTCTTGTTGGGTTGTTTGAGTTTCTTGTAGATTTTTGATATTGGTCTTTTGTCAGATGCAGAGTTTGCAAATATTTTCTGCCATTCTGTAGATTGTCTCTTTACTCTGTTGATTATTTCTTTTTCTGTGTAGAAGGTCTTTAGTTTAAGTCCCATTGATCTATTTTTGTTTTTGTTACACTTGCTTTTGTGGTCTTAGTCATCAATTCTTTTCCTAGGCCAATATGCTAAGTATTTTTCCTAGAAAAATCTTCTAGATTTTTTATAGTTTCAAGTGTTACATTTCAGTATTATAATTTAAAAAATTTTAATACACTTCTAAAAATGTATTTTAGTAATTAGAAATTTGATCCTCTTTTGATGTTTTTGAGACAAAGTCTCACTCTGTTGTCCCCGGCTGGAGTGCAACGGCAGTATCTCTACTCACTGCAACCTCTGCCTCCCAGGTTCAAATGATTCTCCTGCCTCAGCTGCCTGAGTAGCTGGGATTATAGGCACATGTCACCACACCCAGCTAATTTTTTGTATGTGTAGTAGAGACAGGGTTTCACTGTGTTAGCCAGGATAGTCTGGATCTCCCGACCTCGTGATCCACCCACCTGGACCTCCCAAAGTGTCGGGATTACAGGCATAAGTCACCGTGCCCAGCAGAGCATCTTTTTAATATTGCTATCTTTATTTCCATTTGAGATTTGACCAGCCTTTTCAATATAAACACTCATGTATTTGATTATTTTCTTTCTTCATTTTTCTTTATTTTTACTCATTGAAATTCCTATCTGGCTTATGTTCTGACTTTTGAATTTATTCTCCAGCTTTAATTTTTTTTTTCTGATATTTTAGAGATTTTAAAAAGTGTGATTTGGGAATTTTCTCAAGTTTATCTTTCAGTTACCTATTTTGTTTTTTGAGTTATTATTTAACACTTTCACGAACATTTTAAAATTCACATTCATTTATTCAAAAATATTCATATTTGAATACACAGGGGCTGTATTGGGTATAATTAGATAGAATTCATAAAGCTGATTTGTATCCATGCCCTCATGGAGCTTACAGGAATATAAATAAAATACTTAATGCTGTGACAATAGTGATGGCAATTCTGATTGCTCATCTGAGAACAAGGAGCTTTACTCTGATGCAAATGTGCAGCTGCACAGTGATGAAACTATTATGTATTAAAAATACAAAGTACCTGTGTCAGGGTGAATAAAAAGCTAACAAAACAATAGGCATTAGCGTGCATGTGCTTGCTAATTGATAAACCACATTTGTGTCTTATATATGGCACGTTTGCTGAGATGCTCTGCAAAGCTGTAGTTAATTCCTGATAAGAAAAGTAAGAAAACTATAGCAAGGATGCCCAACTCTAATCTACCTGCTTGTATCCTTTCCAGTCAAATAAACCACATTTCTAATGATCTTTGGAAGTGTGATAATGCTATGCCATATTAACTTCACAGATAGAGAAAACAATATGAGTAGAATAAACAAGGAAATGAACTGAAACGGAGAAGTCAAGGATGAAGATAACATGTGCAATAGGGAGCGGTAGAAAAGGCAATTTAAAAGGGAAGGGAGTTCTGGAATTTCACTTATCTTGCCATTATTACCCACTTCCTCTACCGTCATGCCTTCAACTGCAGGAGTGAGAAGGATACTTCAAAGTCTATGTATGACTGCTACAATTGTTTTTATTTTTCCTTGACTTCCATTCCCCATTGGTATAAGGAAAAAAGAGGATCTAGTATTCCAAATGTTACCGACTACCATGAAGCACAGGACAGGAAGAAGACTGGATTTGTAATAAAACATAGATCATGACTGTTGCCATTTAAGGCAGCCTTTGAGTTGCTTCCGATAGTCCTCACCCGCTCAAAATCATGCTTTTGTGTAATCTTCTCTTTACTCCCTTTCCCCACTTGCTCCCATCAATACATACAGCCTCTTCAATGGAATCTGCTTTAAAAACCTGAGGAGTTTTTGCATGGCATCCTAAGTTAATTCCTGATTGTATCAGTCTTCATCAAAAATATAAATGTCACGAGTGACCCTCATCCCTTATCAAATATTTGTTTCCAAAACCCTTTCATTGTGTACTCTGGAACTTATATTTTTAGAAAAATCTAGATCTTCAATTGCTTCTGTGAATTTTCGCTTCTTTCTGAGACCCAGTTCTTCCCCGAGGACAAGGCTCCCACCGCAGTCCTCTTCATCAGAGGCTATTTCCTTTTCTACATCCCTTGTCGTATTGGGCCTGGAAGTCATCCACATGTTTCCTCCACTATTCTGTTTAAAAACCCTAGGTTTGAAACACCGAATGTTCCTCATAAGTGGGAGTTGAACAATGAGAACACATGGACACAGGGAGGGGAACATCACACACCAGGACCTGTCGAGGGGTAGGGGTTAGGGGAGGGATAGCATTAGAAGAAATACCTAATGCAGATGATGGGTTGATGGGTGCAGCAAACCACCATGGCATGTGTATACCTATGTAACAAACCTGCATGTTCTATTCATGTACCCCAGAACTTAAAGTGTAATAAAAAATTCAAAAAATTTAAAGAAAAAAAATAAATAAAAACCCTAGGTCTGACGCTCAGGCCTTTAGATCACGTCACCCACTACACTTCCTTGTTGCAGTCATCTACAGATTTCTGGTTCATTTCTGTTATTCCATCCATACTGTGGATCCTGATTTATTCTACACTGTTACTCTGTCATACTTCCTGGCACATTTGCAGTAATTATATAGGTGATTTTCCCAATATTCTTCCTCCCAACACTTTGATCCACTGCAACAATGACCTTATCACTCATGGTATTTCAACCAGTTACACTCATTGTGATACTACAGCTTTTGTTGGTAATAATAACTGACCCCCCACCCCGTAAACTCAATTTCATGTATTCCACTCTTTACCTCCTAACTTTTCAGCTTACATTCTCACTCTTGACCACTCTGATCCAACAGTTCTTTTACCTTACATTTGCCTGGTTCTTCAACCTGTTTGTGTTATAAATAATTACCTCATTTTCTCTCCTCAAACTTTCATACTATTTTTTTTAACTAACTTCCTCCCATCAGTACACAAATCCGCTTAATTTCCCCTCATGAAAAAACACTCGTTTACCTTACATCATCCTTCACCCTGTATCTATATTTGTTTTGTTTTTGATGACAACTCTGCTCAAAAGTGTTACCTTCACCTTTTCTTTCCACCTACACAAGTCCACCAATTATACAGTCAGGATCACCAGTAACTTCTTTTTGTTCTCAGCCCTCATCTAACTTGACCTATGAGCAGCAGCATTTAACCTAGTCCATCGTTTGAACCTCCTTGATCACTTGTTGTATGGGATAATCTTCACTCTCGGTTTTCCTCCTGCTTGCTGGCTACACACTTTAAGGCTCCATTGAAGTCCCCCTTGTCTGTCTGAGCCTTAATATTAGAGTGGCCAGAGGCAGACCATGGATCTCATCCCTGTTCTGGTTACCGCTAGTTCCTTATTGGACTCAAAAGTTCGCTGGTTTTAAAATCACCTATAAATCCATAATTCTCATATTTTTATTTCCCCTCTATAGTCTACACAAAACACACCAACCTGAGTGGTTCTTTTAAAAGTAAGTCATATCGTGTCACCCTTTTTTCAAAATTTTTAAATAACTTCCCACCTTCTCATCCAAGGCCAAATAGGCCTAAGAATACCCTATAATATCCTACTGGATCCGGCCTGCCCATTACCTCTGTGACAACATCACAGACAGGCGCCTCTTGATTCACTCTGCTGCAGAACCATGGCCTCGGCTGGTTTCTTGTTTAACAAGCACGCTGTCCCTTCAGGATTGCTGCACTGGCTCTTCCCTTTGCCCGGAATGGCCCTCCCTCAGATGATTCAAGGCTTATTCTTCACCTCCTCAATGCTGTTTACAAAAAAGAATCCCAACAGACAACCCCACACTCATCCCCATCGATTGTTATATTGCTCTTCTCTAGAGTAAGTTTCACCCTTTATATGTGTAGGTATATTTTTGTTTTGTAAATTTTTTGCTCCTCCCACTAAAATATTAATTCCCTGAGGTGGGGGGCTTTATTTAATTACATATATTTCACCAGTGCTTAGGTAAATATCTGGCACATGGTATGCACATGACAAATATCCACTGAAATTAATACATGAATGCAAGGAAGACTGAATAAAACCATACAAATCCTCGCTTTTGAGAGGAAGCAATTTTGACTTTATTTAGTTACCAATTGGGAAATCTCACAGATTTTTAACAATATTGACATATTAGAGCACTGCTTTAGAAAAGATGAATCAAGGTGGGATGACAGGTGGAGGAGCTGGAAAAAGAGGAAGCAGAAAATTTTACAATAGTGTTGACTAAGTATAGAGAAATAGACGGTTATTATATTAATATATGCAGGCAGAAAGGTGCTTAGATTCTATTTAAAAACTGTTACTGAGACTTTGGGAGACTATACTAATACGTGGGTCTTAATGGATTTTTAAAAATTGTGTTCTACTTTTGAGGTCAAAATTCAGAACAAATGCTTCCTGAAATTTTTTGTGGAGATTATTATCTCCCTAAATCCCATAGGGTTCAGGAGCTTCAAAGCATTTGATGAAAGTATCTATGGATTAGCTTCTTAACAGATCTGCCAATGCAGCACAAAATCTCTGATTCCTACCAGGCTGTGCCCTGCTCAAACTAGCTCCAGTTGACCCTTTGTCTTCCTCTCACCTTTATGGCCCCCATTTTAATTGGGTTTTCAGCCCTGACAACAGACATCTGGTTCTCAGTCTACCCATTAAACTGAGGACTGCACTCTTTAAACCGAAAAAGTGTAAAGCTCATCAAAGGGCAACATTTAGATGAGCCAACAGAAAATCTTTTATTAAATAAGGACTAGAGGGATCTTATTTTAAAAGACAATAGACCTATCAATTTTCTCAATCAATGATGTACTTTTCCACAAAAATCCAAATGCAAGATATGTTATACTGATAAACCAAAACAAACATATCTTTCAATATATTCTGGTTTTACTCTTTCATTGAATTTTTCTTATTGAACTCTATGTGCCTCCAGGTTCTGCATATTTAACATTTGGGATATTAAACTCATGCTCTTACTGGATGCCATAAATTTAAATAAAACTGAAGTTACAAGAATGCTTATTTTATCCTATAATATTAGCCATAAGTAATATTTAAAAGCTTAATTCCCTTTGTTCCCATATCCAAGTTATCCCTAAGGCAGACTTTTTCAGAACGACAGTGGACACAAATAAAGAAACAAACGGCAATGGGCATTTGCTTTCTACCATGACTTGGGCCTTAAGAAAATACACATAATGCTGGTTCATTGCAAAATTTAACACAATAAAATTTCTCCAAAACCCCACCTTGCCCATCCTATAGCCACTTTTTCATTCAGGCTGTGATCTTTGCACTGCTGGGAAAATGTCACAGTCCATTGCTACCTGTAGCTTTCCTGTGTAGCAAAACCTTCAAAGTATGTCAAACTGAAAGTTCTAAAATACGATCATATGATTATATCATTTTCTAGCTTAAAAATCTCTCAGTGGTTCTCATATAGTTCTAAGAATATGAAAACTCTTTTGTTAAGTACCTGAGTTTCATTCCTAGTCATGTCAGTAAATGCATGGTGAAACCTCTTTGAAAATTTCAAAATGGACCATATACTGTTTTTATACTAACCCACATACTGTTCTCTCTTACCAGAATGCTCCACTTGTTCTAACTTCTTATCATCTTTAAAACAAAGTTGAATGATCAGCTCACTGAGAAAGCTTTCCCTGACCCTTAAGACTAATGTGGGCTTGTTCCACTGTGCCTTGTCAGTTTCCTGGGAAGACCTCCCTCACAGCACCTTTCTTAATTCTACTCTGTTAAAAATGCTGCCTACTATGTCTTTTCCTCAAGTGTGGCTGTTACTTTGTTTCCAGCTCCTACCACAGTAACTCACATAGAGTAACCACTGAATGTGTTTGTTGAGCAATTAAGGGCAGTGAGTTTGTTGACTGAATAAGTAAATAAAAACTATTGATGAAAAGTTGTGACAAAAATACAATTAATTTGATAATATTAGGATGCTTTAAAAATAATGTCTGGCACATATTTTTCATTGTTTTTCCATAAATATGGAATGATTTTCCTTTTAAGTATTTTTATGAATGTCTTTCAGTATTTTCAATAATTTATCCATAAATGCTTTATACATTTTTATTAGATATATTCCTAAATGTTTTACATTTTCATATGTATATTTTTCACTTTAAAAGTATTATTTTATTTATATTCATGTCTGATTAAAAAAAATGGCTGTATTACCATGTTTACATACACACTGGTTTTGGAAGCAGAGTTTGCTAATGAATCACACTTACATTTTATAGGAAACTTAAACATAGTAAAGCATTGGTTATGGATAGTGGAATGAGCTATAATTTGCCTTAATTTGCATTTTAGAGAAAGACCAGCATACTTTGAAAATAATCATATACTTACCCATTCTGTAAAAGAACACAATCAGCCTCTGTACCTGACTGTTCCAGATCTACAGATTCAACCAATCACAAATCAAAAATATTTTGTAAAACCCAACACGACAATAAAAATAAGTCCAAAGAACAACACAGCATAACAACTACTTATATAACATTTACATTATATTAGGTATTGTAACTAATTTAGAGATGAGTACACAGGAGGATGCACATAGATTACATGCAAATACCACATCATTTTTTACAAGAGACATGAGCATCTGTGGATTTTGGTATCTGTGGGGGTTCTGGAGCCAATCCCGTAGGGATATTAAAGGATGATTTTATATATACGAAAGTTTGCGATCATACTGATTTTACTGCTAAGCCATTTGTCTCACATTCAATACATAGAAATAAAATATAATCTGGCAAATCTTAAGCATTCAATAAATCTTAGTTTATGTGTTTGTTCATCGATTCAATAAATTAGGTATTTATTATGTGGGAAGCACTGTTATAAATGCTAAGAATAGAGTTGTGAATAATAGCACAGACAAAAATTTCGCAAAAAAAAGAATCTTAAATTTTAATGATACCAAAGAAAACAAGAGAAATAAGCAAAAAATAAGTAATCTGTTCTATGATGATAAACGCAAAGGACCAAGATGAAGCAGAGGGTGGGTTAAGGAATTGCTCCCTAAAAGGAGTATTCGTTTTGAAAACAATTTTCAAAATTGGTTATAGATACTGAAATGAGCTATATATATGGTTGATATATAGTAACCACTGAATGTGTCTGTTGAACAATTAAGGGCAATGTGTTTGTTTATTGAAGAAACAAATAAAAATTATTGATAAAAAGTTAAATGAGAAGAATTAATTTGAGAATATTATGATGCTTTAAAAATAATATTTGATTAATAAGACATGGTCAGTGGAGAAGACATTTCGGTTGAAGGAGAGCCCTTTAGATACCTGGGAAGGAACAATTCACCTAGAGTAAACAGCGATGGCAAGGCCCTGCACCCAGGGAGCTGTGCACAAAAGGAGAATAATGCAGCACTGTGGAGCGGAGTGAGTGAGCATGGTGGGTGTTTGTTGAGGAGACCCAATCACGTAGGAGCTTTTGGATCACTGTAAGATTTTTTGACTTTTACTTTTAAAAAGGTAGGGAACACCAAAGCAGAGAAGCAGCACAACTTTTATTTTGCAAGAATCACTCTGCTTACTTGGGTAGAAATATTACTGCTAGCACTGGTGTCTACAGGAATATTTACTGTATTGTGGCAGCTATTACCTTATCATGAAGGTGAACGTCAGTTGTTTTTATCTTTTCACAAAAAGGTTTCTTTGGAATTTTCTCCACTTTATTGGCTTCACTTTCTGACTTTCCTTTGCTGCTCATCTTTTTATCAACCTCCACGTTAATGGAATGGCCCAGGGCCTTTATTCCCGCTTCTGGTCCTCTCCTTGCCTCTGTCTGCGCCCGTGATTGTCAACCAGGGGAATGATTTTTCCCACCAGGAGATATTTCAAAATGTCTGCCAATGTTTTGGTTGTCACACTGGAGGGGAAGAGGTGCTACTGGAATTTGTTGGGTAGAGGTGAGAGATGCCACTGGACATCCTACAGTGCAGACAGCTCCCCAGGACAGAGTTATCTGGCTCAACGTGTCAGTAATGCTGAGATTGAGAAATGCTGGCTTTACGCATATTTCATTGATGTTTATATCCTGAACCACAAACTTAAATCCCATCAATACCCTAGTGATTTCCTCGTTTCTTTCTCAACTGCAACTCTCCCTGTGTCCTAGGCACACATAACTTACTGCCAAATAAGGAAGCCTAATAGACATCCCAAGCATAACACATCTAAAATATCATTTCAGATAATTTTGCCCAAAAAAGCTGATTCTCCCCTAGCTTCCTCATCTCAGTAAATGGCACCATCATCTGTCCAACTGCCTAAACCTTAAACCTAGCAGTCTTTCCTGACTTATTTTCCCTGTAGTCCACATCTAAAACATTGGTAAGTCCTGTAAGTTCTCCCTTTAAAATATATTCTGAATCTGCTCAATTCTTACTGCCACCATCACTGCAAGCCTAATCTAAGTGCCTTCAGGTCCTGGGACTCAGGCAATATCTTCCTAACTGTCATTTGACTTCTATTCCTGTCCCATGACAGTCAATTCCCTCCCCACCTGCCTGCCACTCCACAGTAACCAGGGAGATGCTTTCGGAGCATTAACCAGGACACGTCCTTCACCTGCTCAAGCCCTCCTGTGGTTTCCCCTCTCTCTCAGCACAGACCAAAGCTTTACCACCATCTTTAAGGCCTTGCCTGTTCTGACCCTCCTCATCTAGGGCCTAACTGACATGTTATGTCTGGCTCACTGCCACCAAGTCACAACCTGTTTTCTTGCTATTTCCTCATAATACCAAACTCCAAACATCCTCAGGAAACTTTTATTTGCTGCTTTCTCTGGCAAGAGGTCTCTTTCTTCAGACCACCTAAACATGTCCCTCTCACTTTATCCAAGTCTCTCCTCAAATGTCAGGTCAAGTGTTCTCTAAGTTCCTTTTCTAAAAGAGAAATTTCCCACCTCTACACCATAACACTTGTATTTCCTTACCCTGACTCACTTCTCCTCTTAGAATCTATGACTTTCTCAGATCTTATTATATATTTATTGTTTGTATCCAAAATCCCCAGTTAGAATATTGGCTTCAAGAAGCCAGGGATCATCTCTCTTGAAAATATTCTAAGAACCTAGAAGAATCAGATATTAGCAAATTATGGTACTCAATGAATACTTGCCAAAGGAATAAATTAATTAAAAGACATTGCATCTAATAATTTCTGCTTGGAAAAACAAGCATTCTATGGCTGTCTTAATTAAATTGTTACATCTTTTTAATCATCCATAATTTGTGTCTAGTGTTTTTGTCTGACTAAATATGATTCACAGTAATTTCTTCATAGTTTTAATCACTTGCAAAAGATCAAATTGAAAATTTCAATTTATTCAAAATGAGTCATCTTCTGTTTCTCTCTCATGAGACAGGTAGGAGATAAGTTCCACAGAGAATGTTAGATACTGTTCTATGACCTTAAATCAGAAACTATATTTTACTGCATTTTAGTAAATAAGATTAAATTTACTACATTTAATTAAATAAGATTAAATGAAAATATAATTACACTTTAACATAAAAAAATGCAAAAATAATTTAATAAGGAAATTGAACTTTTTAAAGATAGACTATAGCATTTGAATCTTACACAATCCTCACAGGAATAGTTTCTTTTGCACTAGATACTCAGAATACCACAACTAATAGTAACATCAGCTAAAAATTAATTGCAGGCAAGATGAGTAGGAATAGCAGCATAAAGAGTTGTGGAGAAAAACATCTTTTTATAATTTATTGAATTCTACACATGATAATAAAGTTTTTGAGAGGGTGATTCACAAACTTCAGCCACATGAAAACTATACCATAAAACAAATTTAGAAGGAGAGAACAGGAAGGGCAGTCAGTAAACAGGAGAAGAGTCCATGACTCTCCAAAGTTGGAACTGTTGATAGGCCAGAGAGATTTCTCTGCCAGGTTCCAATTTCCACAGCTTGACACCTGCTGTATGAAATGGTTTGCCTGAGAAGGAGTGAGACTAGGAAAAATGAGACCCTGAAGATCTGTAAATGATGAGTGGTTAAATACAGATGCAAAAGTACC